>NW_022589723.1:26395191-26840637 GCF_004348235.1 Phoca vitulina
TAAAACTAATGATGTAATGTATGGGGATTAACATAACAATAAAAAAAATTAAAAAAAAAAAAAGCTATGTGAGGGGTGCCTGGGCAGCTCAGTCAGTTAAGCATCTGTCTTCAGCTCAAGTCATGATCCAGGGGTCCTGGGATCAAGCCCCACATTGGGATCCCTCCTCATCTCCCTGCTCAATGGGGAGTCTGCTTCTCCCTTTCCCTCTGCCCCTCCCCCCTTGTGCTCTCTCTCTCTCTCTCTCTCTCAGATAAATAAAACAAAACAAAACAAAACTATGTGAATCAAGATGTTGTGGAATTGGTGCAGTTATATAGACCATTGAAACAAATTAGAAAGCCCAAAATAAACCCTTAAAGTGGTACCTGGCTGGCTCAGGTGGTACAGCATGAGACTCTTGATCTCAGGGTTGTTAAGTTTGAGCCCCACGTTGGGTGCAGATATTACTAAAAAAAAATCTTTTTTTAAAAAAGAAATAAACCCTTACATATATGGACACAATATATGACAGAGGGGGCAAAGCAAAGCAGTGGACAAAGGACAAATTTTTCAGTTAATGATTCTGGAACAACTGGGTACCCATAAAGGAAAAATTGAAGTTGAACCCCTATCTCATACAATATGCAAATAATAATTATAGATGGATTAAACAATTAAATGTAAAAGACAAAGCTACAAAGATTTTATATGATAACATAGGAGAATGTATTTATGATGTCAGGATAGAGACGGATTTCTTAATCTAGACACTTTTTAAAAAATACTAACCATAGAGGGCAAGATCATAAATTCTACTACGTTAAAACTATATTTACCAAAAACAGTTTTTGTCATTAAATGGGTAAAGCTAATTGCAACACATAAAATTAATGAAGACCTAGTAACCAGAACATATAAAGAAATCCTACATGCCACAGAAAAAAGATACCCAAGAGAAAAATTTGGAGAGGGGCCTCATATAAGAGGAAATCCAAATGACAAACACATGATAATATAAGCAATCTCAGTTAAGGAACTGAATATTCTATACCACAGTGAGAAACTACTATACTCCCTTCAATTTGACAGGAGATAAAAATTCTGATCATACCAAGTAATGGCAAGGATATGGAGCATAGGAACGCTCATACACTACTGATAGCGTGTAAATGGTCAACCATTTTGGAAGTAGTTTGGCATTATCTCATAAAGTTAGAGACAGGTATAGTCTTTGCCCCAGCAGCTCCACTCCCCAGTATACACCCTGTAGAAATGCAGACTATACATAGTGAGAAACATGTTCAAACTGTTCATAATTGCCAAAACTGGAAACTATGTAAGTTAAGGGGAAGTTGGCTGCTGCCGGCAATTGCCCATAAAATCTCAGAGGCTTAAAACAATAGATGTTTATTTCTTACTCCCATAATAGCTCAGTGTGGATGCTCCTAAACAGGGGGCTCTCCTAGGAAGCTCTCATCCCAATGGCGATTCAGGAACCCAGGGTTTCTCTAACTTGTGGCTTGCATACATGGCTTCCAAGGTTACCCAGAGGTCATCTCCAGTCTAGATGAAAAGATCATGGAGGATTATACATGGGAGATTCCTATGGTCCAGGTTAGAACCCATGTCCATATCTTACTGGAAGGGAGGCTGGGAAATGTAGTTCAGATGTCCCCAGGAGGAAGAGGAACCCAGGAAAAAACAGAGGTAGTGATTTGTTATTAACCTCTACCTTAAACCAAACTATCCACAAACAATAGAATAGATAAATCGTGATATATTCATTCAATGGGCTGTGCTCTGGCAATGTAGAGCCACACACAACACACACAACAAAGTGAACGAATCTAACAAAAATAATGGGGAACAAAAGAATGTAGGCCCAATAGATACTTAGAAAGTGGTTTCATTTCTATCTCTATCTATATAAATATATACAGTTCAAAAGCAGACAAACCTAAACTATGTTATTTAGATGATGTACATGGGTAATAAAATTAAATAGAAAAGCAAGAGAATTGTTACAATAAAAATTGTGATAGAACCCCTGGGGGAAGAAGGGTTTTACAGTTGGGAAGGATATACTGAGGGGCTGGCCGTGTTCTATTTCTTAACATGAGCAGTGATTATACCAGTGTTCATGCACTTTTCCTCACACATATCACATTTTACATCCACACACAAAAGTACAAAAAGCCAGATGTGTTTTCCACCTTAACATAAAAGAAACATGCTATTTGGTACAGAGAAAAGCAGTTTCCCTGTGGCTGGAGCACCATTGCCCTGTAGCAAACCAAGCTTCATTGTTTCCCCTACAAGAAAGTGAACACCCTCCAGACCTAATTTTCTCTGATTTACCATTTTGAAGGGGAAGAAAAATTTGTACTACCATTTGACATAATTGCCAAACACCCAATTTTGTCCCTGTAGGTCACTCTGTAAATGTTATTATCTGCTGTTGTCCTCCATAATTACTACCCCTTTCCTGAGTTGATGAACAGTTTCTGCCAGTGCCTAGTTTTGCAGTTAACAAAATGCCATTTTGCTACCAGCGTTACTACTCCTCTCATGATCTCTTTATCTTTGTTTCCTATAGTAACTTGTAAATTCCAGTGACTCATATCTCTCTTGTTCCAGACACTTAACTTTCAAATCTGTATTTTCCACCCTCCAGTGCACAATTTGTTTTATATTCTGTTGCATCTCCCTTTCATCATCCTTGAATTCTACAGCTGGGAAAAGCCTTCGTCCTGTTACCCAGCCTGAACACCTTTGTTTTTCCATTTCACAGACTCAGGAATCCATTCTCGGGTAGCAACTCAAACACTCAGCTTTTGAAGGTAGATAATTTGAAGTATTCCCATGTCCCCCTGCATAAAAGGCATTTGTACTGGTGTCCTTCAGCAGAAACTTCTCTCTGCCTCCTACTGAGATATCCAAAGGGCTGGTTGGCTTCCAGCCCTGGGTTCCAGAGATGGTGGCATTTTAATGGCAAGATTCCCACTACCTCTTGATCGTGAAATGGATTGGAATGAAATGTTTGATGTAAATGGGAGTAATACAGGGAGAGCAAAGTTGCTCCCTCCTGAAAAGATCTCAGCTGCATTTCTAGCTTACCTATCAGACCCAAGGTTCAACCAAGTGGTAAAAAGGCAGATCTTAGGAGGTCTTTTCATGCTCTCTCTGAGGTATTTATAGTAGCAACTGCTTTTCTCTAACTCACTCTTCAGAAGGAATAGTATTTGTGACAGTAGCTGGGGGGGGGCATTTGGGGGGATAGTTCTTTTCTGTTTGTCCTCCCTGAGTCAAATTAAGGAGACCTAAAAGCTGGTTTTCAGGCTGTTAAGAGTTAAAAGCCGGCTGTATTAGTACAACTTACAGACACACCCTTCTGAATGAATTACTTCTTCAGAGATAAAGAGCCAGCTATAGAACTAATATTTATAAACCTAATAAGTAAATAAATGAGCAGGCCCAAAAGTTGTGAATCAATCATACAGAAACCATCAGATCTGATATAATTTATTATTTATCATTTTCCAATGATTTAACATATGATTTGGCTATCATTTATTTCAGTGGGTTTTACCTTCAGATTCAAATTTCCCATTTAGGCAGATGTTGTAAGGGCATTTTAGGAGGAGAATCATATTGCACCTAAGTGTGATTTTATGCAGGGCTTCCCAGCTGCATCCCCCTCTCTTCTACTGTAAACTACCTGAGATAAGCCTATGGTAAAGAATCTGTATCTATTTTGATTTTAAAGTAAAAGTCTTTTTTTTTTTAAATGGCACTTGCTACTTTAAAAAACAGACTGGCAAAAAACCAATCAATTTAAAATGATTCAGTTTATCACTTTGGGCATTTCAAAAGATAATGTAAAATGTCAGAGTTGGCTGTGAAGAAAAAAAAAGCCAGATTTGAAACTGTACCAACTGAAAAAAGGAAGCATAGTATTTTCTTATACCTACAGATCTCAACCATTAAAATGACATGATTTTAATACTTATCATGTCTGCATCTTCGCTTATGTCATGACCTAGTTGAAAAAACAACTTATTTTTACATAGACCTACATAATAGAAGTATTTCCCATGGCAAAACAAAATTTTCCAACTAATAGAATGTATTGATCATATAAAGGCTCATCAAACCTATCACCTGCATACAACAGTGCTCTGAGTCCTCAATGATTGCTTGGAGACAAAATAATTAAAAGAAAATTGCCTAAGTAAAATTCAAAATACCCATGTAGAAGGTGGGTTGCTATTTTTTTTTTTTAAACTTCCACCAACCTGATCTTTTTTTTAAAAAGCGTTTTCTTTATAAAGAAGGATAAATAAGATTATTTAAATGATGTTTCATAATTCAGCTACTCAGGAAATGATAAATTAAGGTTACGACCTCCTAGATTCTCAAATTGGCCATGCACACACACATACATACACACATGTAACTGATATGCTGGCAATTTTCACCTTAAATAGTATAGATGTTCCTGGTTAATCTTACATGTTGACTAATAATATAAAGTGCGATCTCTTACTTTGTACTAATGGTTGATTCCTTGCACACATAATACTTTTTAGAAAGTCTTACTATTTATAGGGAAAAATGGTTGAAGAACACTCACTTTTTTTCTCTATGTTGGATATACCGTCCTCTCCTAAAAGTATGCTCTCTAAAAACAAAAACAAAAAAAACTAAAGGTGTCTTAAAGTACAATAAATCAAAATAAAATTTAAATATCAGTAGGGTATTTGTGGGTTGGGGAAGAGAATGTGTGTGGGGATGGTGGGGGAGGGGAAGGAGTTTAGCCGCTGGTCTTCTTTCAAAGAAATATAGCAGGTTACTGTGTTTTCATGCTTCCTGAGCCTCCAGCTTCTGCTCACCAGCACCCCCAGAAGACACAGACTCTCCTCCCTGATCCCAACCCTGTCCAGTGCACTCCTATTCTGTGTGTCAACGCAACCAGCCTGGGGTTGTGCCCTAAATACTGGAAAGCCACAAATCACTGGTTCAAATAGACCCGCTTCTTCAAAGGACAGAGTGGGGAGTGGTGAGGGAAGAGGGAGGAGAGATGCTTAAAGTGATTTACGACCCCCCTAGGAGAGGGGTTTTGGCACCTGGGCCATTGTGCTCTGGACAAGGATCTGGCAAGCAACAAGAGACATTGAAATGTACGAGGGGCCGATTAGGATGGTTCAATCTTCCCTGGATTAGTCAGGCATTTGATATAAATAAGTAAACACCAAAATCACCTCTACCACAGCCCAAACCTCTTTCTCTTTTCACTCTCTTTTTTTCCCCCAAAGAGTGAAAGGGACTAGAGATTAGAAAAAGAGGTCTTGTGTATTCAAAGTGCTAATTCAGAACTTCTTTCTCTAATGCACTCATGAAACATTTTAATTGTCTGACTTTGCATTCAAAAGCCTTGTTTGCAACTCCTAATTGCAGACTGCTTTGAACAAATAATTGAAATGCATGACTTGTGGGGCCTGCTTAAACAATTATAATGTGCTTTGCTGCTAGGTGCTGGTCCCCCTCCCACCCCTGTCCCTTTTTGCATAATGACAAGCAGCCAGCTTGGTATTTGCAGCCAAGTTAAAACCTTGCTAATTTGCCGCGCGGCAATCTGGGTCTGTGGCGGTGTCGGTACCTGCGTTAGTGCTTGCAACAGCAAAAACGGCTCTCATAGTTCAACTGAATGTTAAGAAGACCTTTTCATTTTCTGCTGAGAGAATCCCACTGGGGTTTTGTTTTCAAAATACAAATCTTTCACGTGCCTGTTAGTTTTGCACCTACACACAATTTATGGAGCTATTTCCCTGAAAATTCTCCCCAACCTGATTTTACAGAGTCTTCAACAAATAGGTTCGTTTCTTTCAGGGGGCTCAGGTTTAGAAATGGAAAAAAAAATGTCTATTTCCTAGGAATGTCCCAAGACTGGCCACAGCCAGCCACTGAAGACCACACACATGGTTGCTACTTTCTGAAAAGGGGCTGTGACTCTCACTTTTCGAATCTAGAACACGGTGCCAGATGTGCCTCCTTCTAGCCTCGTTGTCAGGACTAAGAGGCTTAAGGGAATGAAGGGTGTGTTCACTCATGATTTGAACATTAATTATTTTTTATTTTTTTAAGTTGTGGTAAAATAGAGATAAAATTTACCATTTCAACTATCTTAAGTGTCCAGTTCAGTGGCATTAAGTACATTCACATGCGACCACCACCACCATCCATCCACAGAACTCTTCTCATCTGGTAAAACTGAAACTTTGTACCCGTTAAACAGTAACTCCTCGTCCCCTTCTCCTCAGTCCCTGACAGCTATGTTAATTTGATTACTCCAGTTTGAGCCTTTTTTTTTTTTAAACCCAACCTTACATATTTTAAGGTCACTCTTTAGGAATAAGTGCCTGGCTGGCTCAGTCAGTGGAGCATGAACTCTTGATCTCCGGGTTGTGAGTTCAAGCCCCATGTTGGGTAGAAATTAAAAAATCTTTTTTAAAAAAGGAATAAGCTATACCTTTATTGGAATTATCTGGCTCAGTAATTAGCAATTCTCACATTACCTTATTTCTGTTTAGGGTGTTGGATGAAAGGAACACTTAGCAGATTAAAAAAAGTAAACTAAAAAAAATTCACTATTTTAAGATCTCAACTCTGCCTGCTAAAAATAGCACTAAAGCTATCTTCCTTGTTCCCAGGTGTCTCCCAGATGCGGTCAGTTGTCTTGGCAGGTGGTCGGTTACAGTCAGAAGAAGGAGCCTCCGGAGGTCTAGGCACTGTGTTTTATCTTAGTTCTAAGTGCTCATGATGACCCATGAGATAAGAATTGTCTTTTTTACAGTTGGGAAGATGGAGCTCAGAAAAGCTGGGTAAGTGGCTCTAAGTCACACAGTGACTCTGTGGGGATACTGGGATGGGAAACTGGGATTCAAGCCAGGTCAGTGGGATTCAAAGCTCTTTTCAAGTCACTGAGCAACACAGCAGGAAGGATCCATAGGAAGTGGTGCTTCAAAGACACTGGCTGTTTGGCAGGGGGAGTGGGGATTAACACAGCTTGTCCCAGGACACAGGTGTAACACGTGTGCGGGGCTAAGGGAGGGAAATTCCCCATCATTGTTATGAATATCCCGCATCCTGCCTGAAGTAGGTTGCACCCAGCAGGTGGTATTAGAACCCTCTTTGAAACACTAGTGTTTCTTGGGTCTTAATCTCCAGAGAAGAGCCCAAAGTCTCTTCATAACCCACTTTTGAGCTAAAAACGCCATTCATCTCAAAAACAATAGCTGGCCTTTATTGAGCAGTTACCATGCACCAAGCTATGTGTATGTCTCTTGCAAATTCAGGCAGCCTTGCCCTCAAGTTCACACATTTAACACTACCCAAGACAAGATCTTCTAACATAAAATACAAGTAAAGCAGCAGAGCCCCATTCAACCCCAAACCTTCTTTGGAGAGCCTGTGCGTGTAACCACTGGACTATGTTGTCTCAAGTAAAATGCTCTTCTCTATGATGGGTGGACCAAGCCATCTGAAGTATGTATTCAGGTCTTCCAAATTATACACAGCAAATGACTAAAAGCATCAGCTTTGCTTTTCTAGTCAGGTAAAGTCCCTCTAGATATCCACTACAGAGCTGACTCTAGGATTAAAAAAAAAAAAAAAGACACAAACAGCCTCAATCATGGATGGAGAAACTTGTTTTAGTCATCTTGTTCGCTAAAAAACCACATCCAATGTTCTTCTGCTCCCTAAAAGCCCAAATTAAAATTTCAAATCTGTGCTATGGAAAACAAATGATGCAGACATCTGCTACAGATTTCTCCAGAAAATATTCATTCACTCACAGAAGAGTAGTTAAGAACTCCGACTTTGGAAACTCAGGTTCAAATTCTATGTCTGTCATTTATTGGCTGTGTGATCTTGGGCAAGTTACTTAACTTTCCTGTTCCTCAGTTTTGTCATTTGTAAAATGGGAATAACAACAGCACCTACATCAAAGAAGTAGTTGAAAGGGCTACCCAAGCACTGAAAAAATAGTACCTACTATTATTATTTTAAGTTGAGAGGTAATTTGGCCTCCAAAATATTTTTGCCAAAAACATTTCACCCAAATTTAACCAAACTTTTGCTCCTACTTGTAGGTTTTAGAATACACAAGGGATAGAAGAACAAGATAAATGATACTACAAGGGAAAAATATCAGATGCTTCCAGAATTGTGATACATTCTATAGGACAACTGGTCAGGAGCCCCCTACTGATTATTAACTAACAATGAATCTTCCAATTAGTCTAACACTTCCATGTCTGCCCTATGGCCACTAGTCATCATCACAAGCCTAGGCAGAGCAGGTCTCAGGCCCATATTGTCACTGGGGAACTAGTACCATGTCCAGTGCAGATAGCTAGTTGTTTTGCCTTAGCCAAACAGCTAATAAGTACTGAAAGAAGATTAAAGCATCCTTTCCCCAATACCTGTTTTTCTCAACTCCCCTTGCCCTGCACCCCACCCAAACTACTATGCCTCAAATGCTGAGATCATTTTGATCTGGCTTTTGTAACTGCAGTTAGTAGAACAGCTGAAACAGAACAACCACAGAAAAACTGAAACCTACCCCACATCTCGGTTCTGATTTACCTTTTTGTACATTTGAGTCATTGGCTACCATCTGCTGAACTAGCTACCTGACTGCATCCTCAGGGGCCACAGCTGACTCAATCCACCCCATTTGCTTGGTGAAAGAGGGCACATTCAAAGGTAAACCAGCTCACTCTGCAGTTTGCTCTTGATTATTCACTAAGACTTTCAGGGCTTATCTATGAAGTGTTAATGGAAGAACCCAAGTCTGTGAATGTGACCCTCTTTGCCCAGCATCTAGCCCAAACCGGATATAGGCAAGTTCTTAGATATGTTTTCTGCAGAGGATCTCTTTTATCATTCATCTTCAAATACTGACCCGACCTGAAGGGACACCCACAAAGCTGGGACAACTTAAGCATCGAAATGAACAGCTGACTGTAATGGAATGAAGCACCTTGAATATCTAAATATCCATGAGTCCATCACAATAGTCAAAAAGAGCAAGCAAGCAAACAAAATCCCCACTTATTATCAGTGGAGTTGGCCAATATACCAACTCCTTACTCTGAAAATTGGTAAAGAACTGGGGCACCTGGGTGGCTCAGTCATTTAAGCATCAGACTCTTGATTTTGGCTAGGGTTCTGATCTCAGGGTTGTGAGATCAAGCCCCACATCGGGTCCTGTGTTGGGTGTGGAGCCTGTTTGGGATTCTCTCTTTTCACCTCTCCCTCTGCCCCTACATCTGCTCTCTATCTAAGGAAAAAAAAGGAAGGAAGGAAGGAAAAGAAAAGAAAGAAAAGAAAAGAAAAGAAAAGAGAAGAGAAAAGAAAAGAGAGAAAGGAAGAAAGAAAAAGAAAATTGGTAAAGAACTGTTTCAGGATAACCATTAAGCCCCAGTTCATGAAGTAAGATCTTCTTTATGGATGAATACTGGGTAATAAATATAGAAGAAATGATAAAATTAGAAAATCACCATTTTTGCAATCCATAAAAGAATAACAGATTTAAACAAGGGTCATCTATGCATATTAGGGGAAAGCTTAATAGGGAATTAGATTTAGCTGGTGTCAAAGTATGACCTCCCCCAACCAGATTTCTCACCAGTCACAAGGAGAAACGATGTTGGGCATCAGGCTATGTGATATAAACCTGAGATCAGTCTCAGCACTACAAAATTAGGACAGCCAGACATTAAATACTCTTTATGAGATTCATATAAAGTACATAGCACCACCTATAAAATATTCTTATCAAAAATATTTCATCCAAATCTAGCCAAGCCTTTAGATACTACTTCCAAGTTACAGGAAAGAGAGAGGAGGTAGAAAAACAAGATAAATGACATCACAAGAGGAAAAAAAAATCAAGCAATTCAAGAATGTGATATATTCTACAGGACAACTGGTATTGTATCCTCAATAAATCAATGTCATGAAAATGGAGAGGAAACAAAGAGATGGATCCTAACACAGATAATCCACAAGAATTAAAATTATGGAATTCTATCATTTTCTGGAAGCTGACTTTCTTTCTAGAACAGTGCCCAGGGCAAGAACTAGGCCATACTGAGCACTCAATACACATTTGTTAAATGAAAGAATGAATAGTAAGTGAATGAATAGATGAGATCAAAGAGGCTCAGAGGGCTAAGTGCTGTGCTCAATGGCAGGTGGCTGTTCGGTGGTAAAGCTAGGACTAAAATTTGATCTACTGATTCCTAACCTTGAGTTTCTTCCATAAGTCTCTAGTTTTGCTTTTTCCTGTATAATTTAGTTCTAGATGTAAGAAGCCATAAGAGACATAACAACCAAAAGTAATGTGTGGTTCCTGCTTGGATCTTGGTTTGAACAAAGCAGCTGTAAAAGACATTTTGAGGACAACTGAGAAACTCAACAGGGACTGGCTAATAGATGACATTGAAGCATCTCTGACAATTCCGTCAGGTGATAGAACAGTATTGTGGTTACACAGGAAGTGGTGTGAACTTATTTTCTAGAGAACTAAAAATTTTAGAGGTAAAAGTTATGACATTGGTAATTTTCTTTAAAATACTCAGCACAGGGCACCTGGGTGGCTTAGTTGGTTAAGCATCTGCCTTTGGCTCAGGTCATGATCCCAGGGTCCTGGGATAGAGTCCCACATCTGGTTCCTTGCTCAGCGGGGAGCGTGCTTCTTTGTCTGCCTGCCACTCCCCCTGCTTGTGCTTGCACTCTCTGACAAATAAATAAATAAAATCTTTTTTAAAAAATTAAAAAAATAAAATACTCAGCACAGGGGCACCTGGCTGGCTCACGCAACTCTTGATCTCCAGGTTGTGAGTTTGAGCCCCACTTTGGGTATAGAGATTACTCAAAAAAAAATTTTTTTTAAAGATTTTATCTATTTATTTGACAGAGAGAAACACAGTGAGAGAGGGAACACAAGCAGGGGGCGTGGGAGAGGGAGAAGCAGGCTTCCCGTGGAGCAGGGAGCCCGATGGCGGAGCTCGATCCCAGGACCCTGGGATCATGACCCGAGCCGAAGGCAGACACTTAATGACAGCCACCCAGGCACCCCTCAAAAATTTTTTTTAAATTAAGAAAAAATACTCCAGCACAAAGAATTTGGTGGACTACTTATGGTAACATGTTGATAATTATTAAATCTGGGAAATGGGTACATGTGTATTTATTAGGCTATTCTTTCTTTGTTTAAAATATGTTCATAATAGGGGCACCTGGGTGGCTCAGTCAGTTAAGCTTCTGACTCTTGATCTCAGTCTCAGGTCTTGATTTCAGGGTCATGAGTGCAAGCCCTGCTTTGGGCTCCACACTGGGCATGGAGCCTACTTTTTAAAAAAATCTTACTTATTTATTTTGCAGAGAAAGTGTGTGTGTGTGTGTGTGTGTGTGCGCGCGTGCATGCATGTGTGCACACACACACACACAAGCAGGGAGAATCAGCAGATCAAATATTGATCAGCATAAAAACAATACAACAGTTCTCTCAAGATTTTAAAACTGGCATTGCATCAACGTGTTGATCTAGGATGCACAACCTCCAGAGCAGAGAAAGCAAACTGGTAACCCATGGGAGGGACGGAGAGGGGAAGGGAGAGAATCTCAAGCAGACTCCCTGCTAAACGTGCAGCCCAGTGCAGGGCTTGATCCCACAACCCTGAGATCACCACCCAAGCTGAAATTAAGAGCCTGAAGCTCAAATAACTGAACCACCCAGGTGCCCCACGTGAAGCCTACTTTAAAAAAAATGTTCATAACAACATTGATAACTAGATAGGAGACAGAAAGAGAGAAGGAAAGACAGCATGATGGACAGAGAGACAGAGACCCCAGCCAGCAAAAACCTGGAATTCTTTCATTTCTCAATGTTCCTACTGAGTAAGCATAATATAAAAGAACATTTTCTCATACAGCTCTTTTTTTAAGAACCTGAACATTAATATTGACTTAATTCTTGGTAATATGCATTAAAATCTTCAAGTCACATGCTTTTGCACAGCCTGTTGTGTTGAATAAATAGCTCAGAAACCACTCAAGTGTCCCAAAACATTTAGAATGTGTTTCTCAAACAGTGGTGCAGGAAATATTATTTCTAATGATGCTCCGTTAAAAAAAAACAACAACACAGGGGGAGGATGCCAAGGACAAGTGAGCTGGGCTAGAGCAGCCTTTAGCTTTCTGCTGATGATAAATCTGAGAAGCATCTGGCCCTTAGTTAAAGCATTTTGCATCACATTTAAATGGTAATTCTAAGAGGGTGCCACAGAGAGGGCTAGTAACTTGGTTTCTGCTTAATACTTTGCTGACCCCAAATAATTCAGCTCTTTTACAACATGATGGGTTGGAGTGGACAGAGAGCATTTCTTTCTTCCTAACCCATCTACCCTGTGTACACGGCCGAAGGAGAAGTGTCTGTCTGTGGTGGCAGCAAACACATCCCTCCTGCTTAGTGCTGGGGTATCTCCCTAAACTGTGAGAAGAAATCACACTTTTGAGCCTGCGAAAGCATATAGGAGACTATTGGTTCATAGTTGCATGATTTTATGGCACTAAACTGTACATGAGCAGAGCAAAACAAAACAGGGAAACTGTAGAATGAGCACTGTGTTTAGAATTGGCAGACCTGGGTTTTAGTCTGTTTTGCCTACAACTGGTTACGTGTAACCAACACAAGACTTTGCCTTATCTCATCTATTAAATATCTATCTATTCATCTTCTCATTCCCAAGTATTTTTTGAGTGCCCAATATATCCCAAATACTACCCTGGGAAGACATGTCTGCTTCCAGACACTGAGAGAATTCCAAAAGCAGTATATTACTGCTTATCATATGAATGATCTTTGCCAGTTTCCATAATCCCCTTCCCCTCCTTTTGTACAAGTAATTGAGAATAACTATAGATACTTTTGAGAATGGCAGATCTCAGCTAAACCATAAGGAAACTTCTGGGTATATATAAATGATCAATACAACAGTTCTCTCAAGATTTTAAAACTGGCATTGCATCAACGTGTTGATCTAGGATGCACAACCTCCAGAGCAGAGAAAGCAAACTGGTAACCCATGGCCAGTCCAGCTCACTACTGTGCTCTCTGTAACTTGCATAATGCATCTGTTCAGTTGTTCTTCTTTTTTTTTTTTTAAATGTTTTTGTTATGTTAATCCCCATACATTACATCATTAGTTTTAGATGTAGTGTTCCATGATTCATTGTTTGTGCATAACACCCAGTGCTCCATGCAGAACATGCCCTCCTCAATACCCATCACCAGGCTAACCCATCCTCCCACCCCCCTCCCCTCTAGAACCCTCAGTTCATTTTTCAGAGTCCATTGTCTCTCATGGTTCATCTACCCTCAGTTGTTCTTCTTATAACAGGGAAATATTTCTCTATACCACTGTCTTTACCAAAAGTGGAAAAATCATAGAGGGGATTAGGAGCAACAGATGTTTTCAGGAAAATGGTACTGAGCATACACTGGGCTCTAACCTCTGTTTTTAAGGTTTTTGGTTTGTTTTTTTTTTAATATATATCTATCTGACCTCTACAGCCACTGAGTCTGTGATACTTCACTCTAGACTAAAGGACAAGTTTGTCTGTCTGTACCGTGACTCTCAAAAAAAAAAAAAAAAAAAGTTGTTCCCTAATGCGAGGAGTTAGGGGAAAACGGAAAAAAGGGAAACAAGCAGAGGCTGCCCTCTTTCTGTAACTTCCCAGCCATCCCACAGAAAGACCAAACTCACACTCAGCGCTGAGACACACTGGGGATTATCAGGCTCAATCCTTTTATTTAATATATGAAGAAATCAAGCCTCAGAGAAGTCAAGAGCTTGACCCAAGCCAGACAGCTTACTAATCAGGCTGAACCCTTGTGTTTTTTCCTCTCTTTTAAGATGCCTCCACCTCAAGTGAAAAGTGAAACTACAACTTCTGTTAAATCATGTTTTTATCATCTCCAAACACCACAACTTTTTACACACCATTTCCACTCCAAGCTGATTATCTAAGTGAAATCTCTCATTCTATCCTGGCAGCAGGAGCCCAGAGAAATGAGCCCCAAGAGTAGGCCCATTACCAGCGCGCTTTGCAAAGCTTCTCCAGTTTGCTAAGAAGCACTTCAGAGCCCCAAGTTCATCTCTCTAGTGTCACAAGAGAGCAGCTGCTCTTGCAAGAATGTCACAAATGCAAAACAAAGGAACTCAGGTTGGGTAGTAGAGGTTGGTGTTTAGAACATGGACTTCAGAGCCAACCCAGACCTGGTGGAACTTTTCTCTTGACTCAGTCTCCTCTTCTGAAACACCAAGCGAACTACAGCACCTATTTCAGATTGTTGTTGTTGGAATAAAATGAGATAATAAATAAGAGAATGCCTGGCGTAAGTGTCAAAAAGACATTAGTTACCATAGTCATAGCTAGACAAATGAATGTATTATGTGCTTGGACTGCTTTTTATTGGTTTTGTTTTGGAACTCAAATATTGTAATCTCTTTCCATGAGTGGTTTAGAAATTGAAGTTCCAACAAGTTTTCAACAAAGATTATAATGAAAGCAGCAAATTTCCTGACATAAAGCTTTTTTTTTTTTTAGTCTTAATGGGACCTCAAACCAAGTTCAACCTTAGTTAGGAACCTTGGCAAGGCTATTATTCTGTTCTCCCCCTAGTATGCCATACTGGATTTGCTTATCAATGTTGTATTCCTTCTCTGCTTTAATCAACCAGCATGGGCACTGTGAGAAAAATGTAGCAATCACCTCCTTCCCCAACAGGTATACTAACTGCATCATTTCCATAACAAACTCATCCCTGATCAGCATGAGCCCTTTGCCACTAGTCCGTTCTATAGCAGCTCTCCCCTCTGATGGGTCCATGTCTGGAAGTTTAGAGCATAATAGTCCCCGAATGTTGGGGAGGGGGTATAAACTAGGCAGGGGATGTTGAGGAGTCTGGAAGCACTTGGTGTTTGAATAGGAAAGCAAAGCCATCTAATCTGAGCATGTTTACAGTATGGTAGTGTTGTGAACCATCTTCAAAACATGAAACAGGAGAAACAACCCAACTGCAGCTCACAGAATTTAGCCCCATGCTTTAACTCTGGCATATAGTTACCATGTCACTAAGAGTTTGAATTCATCTTTATTAATCTATCAATTCATGCGGAATGTATTTTTTCTTGCTGTCCTCCAAAATACTGAGCTCCTATCAACTACAGCTGAAGTTGGTTCTCTGCTTGAGGGTATTGCAATTTCTCTGCTTTTGAAAACTAAAGAGAAAGGAAGGGGGAAAAGCCTAAGTGACACATTCCTGTGCAACTATGCAAAAATGCTCCTCAACCCCAGCAGTCCCCAAGCAACCACATAAGCAGTTACTTGTATAGCACTGCAGTAGAGGCCTGTTATTAGTCCCTAAGGTTAACAAACGCTCCTGAGAGGGATTGTGCACTCTGGGTTATTAGGATGAATAATCTCCTCAAATGATTTTTTAGGAGACTTGGCTTCATAGAAGGCCTAAGTTTATTCTAAAAGTAACTCATTGCTGAATGTTGAAAAAAGAAACAATTTGTAAAAGACTGATAATCAACAGTGTGACATCAGTATGATCTCAAATTAATTATATATATCCCTATATATATAAATTTAATACCACAAAATACAGCTGTATTTCCTGGGTAGTGAGATAATAGCTAATTTTTATTTCACTTTCTTTTACAAATCTGTATTTGCTATTTCTGTCTACAATAAATATGTATGGTATTCACTGTTTAAAAAGAAGGACCAAATCAACTAAAGAAAAATAAACAAAATGAAGCATTCTGGGGATCACAAGCAGGGGGAAGTTGGGCTAATATGAGCAGAATAACTGTTGCTTTCATTGATGGCCTGTTAATGTTCCCTTCTCTTAGCTGGCCTGTCAAGGAAAACCCCATTAGGATTCAGGGGCCTGATATGCTCAGTATATTTATATATTATACTTAACATGTCTGCCATGTTATAGATTTCATACTCTCACCCTCCTACATTTACGAACTCCAGATCTATGCCTACCACATTTGCTCTTTTCTCTGGCAAAGAGAATTCCCACAAGAAGTAGAAACACTAAATTTTTAACAGTTAATTCTTTATAATTAGGAATAGAGACATATTCTCATTAGTGCTTTGCTGTGTGAAATTCTCTGAGTTCTGTGATCTTTCCTGGAGCCACACTTTCAGATTCTTTTTCAAGGCAGTGGCAGCCAATGTGCTCCACCAACTGGCAAAGGAGTGAGAAGAGAAACCCACCAGAATGTCAAGCTCTAGTTGGTTAGTGAAAAAGAGTAAGCAATAAGGAAGGTAGGAGAGCACAGAGTCTCATAAAAATTTGGAAAGTAGGTTTCTTTTTTTATTTTTTTAAACTACCATTTATTCTTATTTTATTTATTTTTGTTTATTTTATTTTATTTCTTTTAAGTAATCTTTACACCAACATGGGGCTCAAACTCACAACCCAAAGATCAAGAGTCACATGCTCTACCAGCTGAGCCAGCCAGGTGCCCCTGGAAAGTAGGTTTTCAATAGTACTTTATATATTTGCTCAAATTCTACTGATGTTTTAGGCCTTGGCTTAAATGTCACTTCTGCAAGAATGGCCTCCCCAATTCCTCAGATTAGTTAGTCCCCCACTTACCCTATCACTGCACTTTGTTTTTATCACTGTGGCATCCATCTCTGTTATAATCAAATAATTATATGTGCAAATGTTTGTGTAATTATCTATGTTTCCCAAAAGACTATGTCTTTGGAGGCAATGCCCTCAGCACCTAGTTCTGTGGCTAGAACACAGTCACGTATTTATTGAACAACTGAATAAATAAATGAATGAGTGAATAAATGAACAAAATATTTTTCCAGCTCTTTTCTGTAACCTCTTTCTGCTTTCTGGCATTCAACTTCATATTAATTGCTTACCAACCTCATGATAATATAAATTAAAAATATGTATTGTGCACCTGCTAGTTATTATTGGATATAAATGGTACTTCACATTTTTTCAGTGCTTTTCAAACGCTAAGGTGAGGTGGTTGTGGTTGTTGCTTTCATACAAGATCTGAGGGACAAGAGGCTCAGTAAATGATTTGCCCAACCAAGGTCACAAAGATTTAGAACCACAACTGCAGATGCTTCTCACAGTACTCACTTACCATCTGGGACACACAGGTCCTTTGCTCCCTTGAGCACCAGCCCCCACTCTGAAGTCTTTCCTCTGTAGAACTTCTGTTCTTGGGCTCCCTTTATTTTAGAGGTTCATAGCTAGTAGATGTGATCAACAATGTTTAAACTTATTCCAGATAAAATTTGTATTTTAACAGAGACCCTTGAGATGATTATAGGTGATGTAAGAATCTTTTAACAGTTACAAATTTAATGTGAATTAGAAAAAATTTGTAAATAGACACCAAATCCTTAATTTCATGGTACTATTGCTTTGGATAATGCTAAGCATAAAGAGAAGTCAATTTAAAGGAAAATGTCAAATAAATAGAAGAAAAAGTAATTCATAGATCAGGCAAATATTGGGAAGGCAGTATATAAATATCTGAGTTTAGGAAACACACTTTTAATTCTAAGGACTGAAGAACTAGGAACATAATAGATACTTGGTAAGTGTCCATTCAACCATTTATTTAGCAAAAAAATTGTTGAGCTCCCACTATATATCTTAAATGCTAGAGAAACAATGGTGAGCAAGACAGCTAGCACCCCTTTCACCAAGTCATAGCCATTCACATAAAGGAATAGAAAAAGGACAGATGAATGGATGGATGGATGAAGGAAGGTATATTCAAATAGAGCAATTTTGATGAAATATTAGGGCTAGAAAAGAAAGATTTTGAGCTGGGCAGTCTCTACAAAGTCCTCAAATCACCACCCAATTATATTTCCCATGGAGCAAAGCATATAGACCATTAGGTTTTACTTAGTTTCTTTTGGAGTTTCAACAGAGATAAAATTTTCTTATCTATGTATTTTCTCCTAGCAATATCTGGGTCCATTTGTTAGATAATTTGACTGCCACGTTATCTGGATATATTAGCCACACAAATGTCCCAGAAAGCCAAAGATGTCATGAATGACCACAAATGACCCTTTATAGTCTGGATTCTAGGCCCTGGAAACTTTGAGGGTTGTGGGAGTGGGAACCCAAAAAAGTTTGGATGATTTCCTGTCATGCTGAAGGAGGAAAACAACATAAACAAGCATATACTCTAGAAACCTTATAAATATTTCTAACATAGACATTTGATTGACTATTAAAAGGAAAGCAAGTATGTAGACATGCATATGTGAGAAGAAAGCACAACACAGCTCTCACATGTGATTCTGGATGTTAGCTCAAGTTTCTAAGTTTCAACCTTGGCTACTTCATGGAAAATCCATCCTGCCTTTTCAGTAAGTGTTTTCCCCAGTTTACCACTGCTTCTTGATGAAGATGGATGGATCTGCAACTGGCATTCTAATTAGATTAGAGAATAATGACCAGTAAGATCTTGGGGAGGAGAGGATAATTTATTACTCACATTACTTCCACCCTAAGTGTTCAGAAGTAAACTGTCTAATTCCCCCAGAATTCACTTATCACACTCAGAAAACACAAGTGGGAAACAAGGAGAACTTCCACACTTTGACCCTGTTACAATGGGTCATGGTATGAGCCCTTAGATATTTCCAGCCATGTCCCTTAACTCTCTACCCAGAGGATAATGTTATCCGTAGGAAAAGGGGATAGCTGTAGTTGCTATCATGTATTACAAGGTGACATGTGCTGGACATTTTTAATTCTCCAAATAAATCTTGTGAGGTAGATGGAATTATTCCTCTCATACAGAAGGAGCAAACAGAAAATCCAGAAATTAACTTGCACAAAGTCATACAGTTGATATATTATGGAATAAGAATTTGAACTCAAGTCTGGCTCTAAACCCATGTTCCTAATTGCTCTGTTGCCTTCCAAATGACCACACTTCCTAATTAGTCCACACAATACCCAGCAACTATAGCTGAAACATCACAGTACCTAGAAACAATCTGCAAGTGACAAGTGATAACAGTAACTTCATTCATTTCAGGGCCAAGGCCCAAACTAACTAGTAGCTGGGCTGTGATCACTAAAGGTGGGGGACTAGAGTCCCAGCACAAGAGGTGGAGGCCTCCTCCTTTGCACATGTATGCACATCTCCTCAGCACAGGCCCTCAGGTTCTAGTAGGCTGTGCTGCCCTTGGGGATGAAGCAGATGCCCCTGCCATTCTGAGAGTTAAACTGGCCAATGGATTGGCTTCCTTCCATTTCATCATCCAGTTCACTGTTCAGTTTTGGGGACAGGAGAAAGAGGTAGCTTTGGTGAGATGGAAGGAGAATTGGCCACACGGTGACTGAATCATTTCTTAGAAGGAGAACTTTGGGCAAATCACTAAATAGCACAATCTTCAGTTTCCTCATCTGTAAAACAGGACTGACGCAGTGTGCCTAGCTCAAAGGTAGGATCAGATGTGACTATGCGTGAGATGCACAGTATAGGACAAATTGGCAGAGAGAACAGAGAAAGAAGAAAATTAACATTGATTTGACCCTTTTGACATGCTAACCTCCTATATACCATGTCTATACACTTGTATACATGGCTTCATTTATTTGTCACAGCACTTTGTCCAGGTAGATATTGTAACCCCCCTTTTGAGATGAGAAAACAGGACACAGCAAAGTTAACTAACCCAATCATGGTCCACAGCTAGTTTGTAACAGATTTGGATTTGAATTAAGATGAGTTTGACTTGATTTCCAGAGTCCCACACTGTCTCTCAGTGTAAGTACTGGAGCACTGTTTTATAAAGTAATGAGCTTTCTCTCAGTGGAAATAATCAAATAGAGACGATTGGGTGCAAAGCTGAGACAGATTAGCCTGTCAGTGCCCTCAAACTCTAGAATTTGTAACTCTATAGGTCTAACTTTCATCTATTCATCAATTCATTCATATCCATTATTAAACACATATTATTACCTACTATGTGCCAGAGCTGCTCTGGGTTCCAAATAAACAAAACCATCAATAAGAAAATAAAGAAAAATCATTTCAGGAAGCAAAACTGCTCTGAAGTCAACTGAACACGGTCACATAATAATGAGTTCCTGGGAGACTGGGGGGGTTATGGGGAGAGGCTCCTTTAGATGGGGGGTCAAGGAAGGCTCTGTGTGAAGGGGTATCTGAACTAAGGTCTGAAGATGAGAAAGAATCAGCCATGTGGAAACAGCAGGGAAGAGCACTCCAAGCAGAGAGAACAATAAATGCAAAGGTTTGGAGGCAGGAACAAACTTGCAAAATAGGGGAACAGAAAGAGGGAGACTAGTGTGGTTGGCCTGCGCTGAGCACAGGGGAGAAGGGAAACACACCAGGAGCTAGAAGACGCAGGCAGTAGCTTGGCCACCTGGGGCCACAAGGTCTGAATTTTATTCTAGTTGTCCTGGGAATCTCTCAAAAGAATCAAAATAAAGGCCTTGCATTTGCTCCCCACCCCAGATGAGTCCTACAAATTCCCTGCAAGTCAGCATTTGCATTTTTCCATAGAACGGAGGAGCAGCACAATGAATTACCTAGGTCTTCAAGGACTGTGACTGTATCTGACATAGATCTATCCATTCACATGTGGACAAGAAAGTAAACTCTCTCTGCCAGGCACTAGCCAGCATCACTGAGAGACATCCAGGCTGCATATGAGAAGTTTCCTTTTTTGCCGCAGGCCAAAAAAGTATTTGCCTGCAAGGCTACTGATCCTGGGCCGTCCTTGTGCCCTGGCAGAGGCTGGCACTCACAAGTACCCAAGCCCATGATGACACCCTGGTGAATTTTCATTTGCATACAAGCATATCATCACCTCCTCCAAATCTTTCTCCCCTTAGCAGAAGAGACATCAGAAACTCGTAGTTGTGGTATAAACTGGATTTGGACTCAGATGAGAAGTTAGAATTCTACACTTTGCATGAAGGGAGTTAACTAAACTCACTGAGCTCTGTTTATCTACAGAACAGTGGTAGAAAAACAAATCCCACACAAGTGTTGTAGGATAAAAAACAATGATGACAATTGTGAAAGTACCCTACATAGTGTCTACCATGTATTACATGTTCAAAGATGTATATTGTAAAAAACTGGAACAGCTAAACCTTGCTGCATAAACCTAGGATCAGATAAGAAACACCATTTGGGAACTTCTGTAGGCTATTGCATCCTGTATCTATGCAACATGAGAAAGGGAGAATGAGAACAAATCCAAATTCAAAACCTTACTTCAAAATACAAATATCTTCAGTATCAAGAAAATGCAAAATTTAAATATTAGAATCAGCTAAACTTGAGAGATAGGAAAATGAATAATAAATGCAGGTAGAAATTTACAGTTCTATTTTATGCATACAAGGGGAATAATTAACTAATCTCAAAACATGTAAATGAGGGCTTAGAAGCATTTTCAAAACACCACATCCAATTCCAGTTACATATGCGGAATTTGCTACATTATAATAATTAGTTTTTTTTTTTACAAAAGATTTATTTATTTTGAATAGAAGTATTAAATATTATACTAATTACTGGTTATTTTACTTTGTACCCAGGGAAAAGAAATGAATATTCATTAGCTCCTTAAGCTACTGATCCTCCACCGACTAGACAGATTTCAACATCACCATGAAGCTGTGGGTGGGTGGAAAATGCTCCCTGTAAAACCAGGCTCTTGCTACAAATCACAGCACAATGTATTCAGCTAATGTGTACATGCTAGAATCCCCAAGTGAATCCTGCTAACATTGTAAGCCTAGAGTCCCCAGCTGAGTAGCCAATGAATGAGAATAACTGTTAAATTGAGAATAAATGTTAAATTGATCATAAAACAACAGAATTTTTCTGTCTACACAATCCAGTGATCTTGAACAATTCCTAAAATACTAAACACGGTTTCATACAATAAAACTAACATTGACATCTGTCCAAAACATGCTTATTTCATTCCAAAAGAATATTTCAACATACATATTTCAACCATTTTCCAACTTGGCTTTTGATCCTACTTTAAGGAAAATATCCATTCCAAAGGACCAAGGTTGAGATTTTAATTTATGAGGTATTTTTGCTATAGCTCAACAGGCAAACACTTTTTTTTCTGGTGAAAGGGAAAACCAGGCAATAGATTTCTCAAGACACTAGTCTGGTTAACTTTTTTTTTTTTTTTCATGTACCAGTCATCTTTTATCGGGTGGTAATTCTCAATTCAAATACAAAAGGATTCAGGGGTGTCAGGCAAAGGTCATGTTCAGGAATGCAGAGTGTGCCCTTCACACTGGGCCCACTTCAGTGGTACTTGCACAGCCACTCATGTTTCAGTTCCTTGTAAGAAAGGCAGTAGTTGAAAAGCACGTAAACTGCCAGCACCATAGAAATCTCAGCAATGCTCCCTTTTTTACACTGACATACTTGTGATAATAGTAGTAACCTTTTTGAAATGCTCCAGCAATGCCTTTAGGGGTGAAATCCCACATCAGTATCCAGTTTAGCCGCTCTCCTAGTTTGACATCCATGACGTGCTTCTCCTTCACTGGTACAACTGATGTCATCTTGGAGTTGGGTGTCTGCAGTGAGTCTGGTTAACTTTTAATTCTTGCTCAGTTTAAGGTACCTCTGTGTTGGAGTTCTCATGTGGCTTGATTTTTATTTTTTGGTTTGTTAAGCTTTGTGAACCAATTTATTGCTTGAGTAACTCCCTACCACAGAGGAGGGGAGGGGCTGTGGCTCTGGGGGAAATGGGTCTTGCAGAAGGGGCCCCTCGTTTCCCTCTTGGTCTTGTCTATGATGCTGACCTACAGCCCCAGTGGGGCACACTGGGCAGATTGTTAATTACACCAGATTGGGCTAGGAAAGGGTGACTAGATCAGAGTGCACACAGCAATGTTGCCTATATGGAAAACAACCCTGGGTCGTGCCTCCATGTGGGCAGAATATCAGGATGGGGGTGGAAGTATGTAAATCATAATAGCTTGACCTTGTTAGCTTCTGAGAAAGTAAAAATTCCTCACCATCTAACACAGAGTACAAGAGGGGGTGTGGGGGTGTGTCTCTACAGGAAGTTTCACATTTCTGGGTTTTAGAACAGAAGAGGAATCATTCAACAAGTATTTATTGAGTAACAAGCATGTGCTGTACTCTCTTGCTACTTCAAGTGTGATTCCTGGACAAGCCACATCCACACAACTTGGGAGCTTCTTAGAAATGCAAGTTCAAGGGTCTACCCCAAACCTACTCAATCAGCATCCTAAGGTGATTCTTACATTAGTTTGAGAAATGCCGCTAGACACCACGTTAGGTGATTTACTAATTTCTACCACTGATGTCCATTTAACACATTATAAAAATAAAAGTCCAGGTCACACACCTGCCAAAACTTGCTTATGTCACAACTTAAGATATAACTCTCACTACGCTAGAAGCATGGCATAAGTATTTACAGTGATATGAAGTAGGCAAGGGCCTTTTATAAAGATCTCATATGCAAGCCAAGAAAGAGCTTCACTTCAAGGCAAACAAGGATGCCTCAACCTACCTGATACAGGTAGACCAACAAAGCTCCCATTTCTACATTCAGGTTGGAAAAGTTTCCCATATAGAAACTCTAGACACTAGGAAGACCTAGGAAATAGAGGCTGGTCTCATCTGGTTTCCATCTGGCAATGAGAGAGGGCTAGAAGGAAAATTACCCAATTCATTTAGCCAGCTAATTTATTTAGGTCTTTCACTAGTCCATAGCCCTTGCATGGGAGAAATCACATGAGGTAGATAAACATCAGGGAGAGATGTCTCCACTGATTTCATTGAACAGTTGTGTTACATTTTATCTTCATTTTCTGCTCTAATAGATGCTGGTAATACTTCTTGACAGGTTGTGTAGAGCCACAGATTTTCTAAAGCCAAATGGAAGTGACTTTAAAGATATTGTAGAAATTAATGACCCATGAGAGTTTTCTATGGACTTATATCTACTCTCCCTGGAGCTTCCTCCATGTCAATCTTTATCAACTTGCTTATTTCCCAGCATCTTACTTTTACATTTTTCTTTTAATTTTTAATTACAAAAGCATTGTATAAATTCATGTTTTAGGAAAAAAATCAATACAAAAATATTATAGTAAAAAAGTGAAAAATCTCCTTTACTCTCCTACCCAAGAGTGATTACTGTTAACAGTGGAATGCATTTTTCCAGACCTTATTCAAATATACATTGCATATGCATATAACTAAATGTAGTAGTTTTGCATACTTGGACCATACTATATTATTACTATGCAACTTTTTTTTTTGCTTACTTGCTTTTTTCCACTTTATTTTGGAGATGGTTCTCTCTCTCACCATATATTATATACCTACAATTTCTTTTCTTTTTTTAATATACATATAATTTCTAAAGAGTTGCATAATGTTCCATAAACCATATTTATTGATTAATCATTCCTCTATTGATAAAGATTTGTTTAGTTCCAATGAGTTTTTAAACAATTATAACAAATTTTCCAGATATAAGAGCAATATATGAAAATCAAGAGCTTTCCATATATTACCAATAACTAATCAGAATATATAATTATTAAAAAGCCCACTCACAGTAATAGAAAAGAAGTGTGCAAGGACAACATGAAAAAAGATCTATAAAATGTATTGAGAGGTATAAAAAACCAGAATAGTAGAGACATATACCTTGTTTGTTTTAGATGAGAAGATACAATGTTATAAACATATCAATTATCTCAACAATTATCTTTACAAAAATCAATGCAATCCCAAACAAATGGCAGCAGGATAGTTTATACAACTTGACAAACTGGACATAAAGTCATTCTGGAACAGTAAGTGTGAAAGAGAGCCAAGTAAATTTGGGGAGGAGTAAAAAGACACAGTTAAAACTCCTTCAGTTTTGGTGAGTGGATTTGCTTTAACTGTAGTATCACCACGTTTTGCCCAGTGCCAGCAGGATAACCATGTTTTTGAAGTGGAGGCCCAAGAGAGAGCAAGAGAGAGAGAGATTGAGAGACAGAGACAGAGAGGGAAAGAGGAGGGGGAGAGAGAGACAGAGAGAGAGAGAAAATGTATCAAAGTACAATTTAAGATAAATTTGCAAATCAAATTTCCAGAACACTACCACTAAAAAAACAACCAGTAAAGTCAGTATTTCTTTGTGACCAATTGCCAATTATAGTCAAAGTTTAGGAATTTTTGAAAAGAACACAGGTTCTCTATTTGTTGGCTAAAAAATAACACATATGGCAGCACCTGGATGGCTCAGTGGGTCAAGTGTCTGGCTCTTGATTTCAGCTCAGGTCATGATCTCAGGATCGGGAGACAGAGCGCTGTGTCAGGCTCTGCAGTGTGAAGTCTCTTGAGATTCTCTCTCTTCCTCCCCCTTTGCCCCTCCCCCCTCAAAAAACCCCACATATATTCATGCTCAAGTCTGTTATTTCATGAGAAGAATACACATTTTTTGAATCTACATGGTATGTTGATTCCTAAGGATGTGAGCACTTGAGTCTTTCTTCAGTTTATTTTTTTATAGCTATGATTAATTCCCCCCTTTTTAAAAGATTTTATTTATTTGACAGAGAGAGACACAGCGAGAGAGGGAACACAAGCAGAGGGAGTGGGAAAGGGAGAAGCAAGCTTCCTGCTGAGCAGGGAGCCCAATGCGTGGCTCGATCCCAGGACCCCGGGATCATGACCTGAGCCAAAGGGAGATGCTTAATGACTGAGCCACCCAGGCGCCCCAATTCCCCCTTTTTTTCCTCACTCTGTCTTCATCATCTCTGTTGTAATTATTGTTTTTCCTCCTCCTTTCCTCTTCTCTCTCTCCCTCTCTCAGTAAATTATAGCTTTTTTTAGGGGGGAGGGGCAGAGGTAGAGGCAGAGAATCTTTTTTTTTTAAGATTTATTAACTAATTTATTTATTTGACAGAGAGATTGACAGCGAGAGCAGGAACATAAGCAGGGGGAGTGGGAGAGGGAGAAGCAGGCTTCCTGCCGAGCAGGGAGCCCAATGTGGGACTCGATCCCAGGACGCTGGGATCATGACCTGAGCCGAAGGCAGACGCTTAACGACTGAGCCACCCAGGCGCCCGAGGCAGAGAATCTTAAGCAGGCTCCACACCCAGCCCAATGCGGGGCTCAATCTCATGACCCTGAGATCATGACCCAAGCAAAAATCAAGAGTTGGATGCTTAACTGACTGAGCCACCCAGGCGCCCCTCAGTAAATTTTGTGAAGCAAATCCCAGACATCATGTCATTTTAGCTCTACTTACTTTAGTATGCATCTCTATAGAAAATATGACATTCTCTTACATAACCATATTATCATTTTTATACACATGAGTAAATGTAAAATTTTCTTGATATCATCTAAGACTTAGGCATGTGCAGATTTCTACAGTTTTTAAAAATGTTTTTGCATTTGGTTTTATGGGATCCACAAAACCATTTTTTCTCTTTTTAAATAAAGTCTCAATCTAGAATTGTCTCTCCTCCCTTGCCTTTATTATTTTTTTCAGGTAACTGACTTGTGAAGAAACCAAGTGTATTGTCCTACAGAAGATTCAACATTTTGGACTTATCTGTTTATTTACCTGTCATGCCAATTGATTGTTCAATTCAATTCATCCCTCATATTCCCTCCAAATGGAAGTTAACTTTAAAGGTTTGATTAGATTCAGGTTCAATTCTTTGGCAAGAATAGTTTATAGTCATAACCTGTACTTCATAACTGTATCATATGAAGAGGCATGCACAGCCTGATGCTAAGACTGATCAGTGAGGTTGGGGCTTCCTTTACTGTAAAGTTTCCAACAAAATTTTATCTAATGGTTTTATCATCCAATGGTTTTATCCATTGATGATTAGTGCCCAAATCTATTATTCATTCGAGGTTAAAAATGCTGAGTTTCTATTATTTCTTATACTTTCATTATGTGGAATTTTTCTGTAACAAAAACCTTTCACTCATTCCCTAAGGCTATTTGATTACCCCAATATACTGTTCATACATAAAAGACAAGATAAATGTTTAATCTTTCCATATGATTGACACCTTTTAAAGTAAGAAGCTATTGTCCTAATTACTTTCAATGATGCCTCCTAGGGTGTTTTTGTTTGTTGGCTTTCTCCTTTTTTGTTGTTATCATTATGGAATCTATGTAATCAATCAGTGTTTTTCATTTAGTAGAAAGCATTACTATTTTTGATGCCAAAATCTTCCCATCCTTAGCTAAGGAAGCTCCTTCATGTTTGCTCCTGTATCCCTTTGACAGAACCCATTAGTCTTTTTTTTTTTTAAAGACTTATTTATTTATTTATGTATTTAAGACACACACACACACACACACACACACACACACAGCATGAGCAGGAGGCGCAGAGGGAGAAAATCTCCAGCAGACTCCATACTCAGCCTGGAACCTGAAACAGGGATCAATCTCACAACCCTGAGATCATGACCTGAGCTGAAACCAAGAGTCGGTCGCTTACTGATCGAGCCACCCAGGCACCTTGACCCATTAGTCTTTAATAACTCCCTTGCTTTTAGGCATAAGAATTTGAGAGACATGTTATAAATTTCCTATCCCATACCTGTAATTAATCATTCCTCCAAGGAGTCCTGATTCCTTATGGTATTTAGAAACCACAATTTGAGAGTAAGAGGTTTGTTGTGATTGGGATTCGTAGCTTTTTCATACTTTTTCAATTAACAAAGCTAGGAAAATTTGATTTTTAAAAAAGGAAATAAAATATTGAATTTATACTGATATTTTAAATGTAATGTTACAAGATTTTATGTATGGCTATCATTAAAAAGACAGGAAATAACAAGTGCTGGCCAGGGTGTGGAGAAAAGGGAAGACTTCTGCACTACTGAAGGAAACATAAATTGCTGCAGCCACTATGAAAAATAGTAGGAAGGTTCCTCAAAAAATTAAAAAGAGAACTACCAAATGACCCAATAATTCCACTTATAGGTATATATCCAAAGGAAAGGAAATCAATATCTCAAAGAGATATTTGCACCCCCTTGTTTACTGCAGCATTATTTACAACAGCCAAGACATGCAAACAACCTTAAGTGTCCATTGACAGATGAATGGATAAAGGAAATGTGGTTATGTATATACAATGGAATATTATTCAACCATAAAGAAGAAAAAATACTACCATTTTTCAACAACATGGATGGACTTTGACGGTGGGTCTTTTACTAAATGAAATAAGTCAGACAGAAAAACAAATGCTGTCTTATATGTGGAATCTAAAAAAACTGAACTCATTCATACAGAGAACAGATTGGTGGTTGCCAGAGGTGGGAAGAGGGTGGGGAAAATGGGTAAAAGTGGTCAAAAGGTAAAAACTTCTACTTATAAGATAAATAAGTTCTGGAGATATAATGCACAGTATGGTGGCTATTGTTAAAAATAAATACTGTATTGTATATTTGAAAGATGCTAAGAGAATAGATCTTAAAAGTTCTCATCTCAAGAAAAACCTTGTAACCATGTGAGGTGATGGATGCTAACTAACCTTATTGTGGTAAGTGTATGTGTGTGTGTAATCATTTTGTATACCTTAAACTAATACAATGTTATTTGTCAATTATTTCTCAATTATATCTCAATAAAACTGGGAAAAAAGATTTTTATGTAACTTTTTTGATGTTTTACAATTATTTCTTAAGTTTTCTTATACTAAAAATCTGGGTTTCTAACAACATTAACATACTTAGGTACATTATTCTATTATTTCTCTGATGACATATGATGTGGAGTATCTTTCCATATGCTTATTTGCCATCTGTATATCTTCTTTGGTGAGGTGTCTATTAAGGTCTTTGGCCCAGTTTTTGTTTTATATGCATTTTTTTTCCCAGAGATACAGGTCTGTGATTCATCAGTCTTACACAATTCACAGCACTCACCATAGTCCATACTCTCCCCAGTGTCCATCACCCAGCCACCCCATCCCTCCCACCCCCCTCCACTCCAGCAACCATCAGTTTGTTTCCTGAGATTAAGAGTCTCTTATGGTTTGTCTCCCTCTCTGGTTTCATCTTGTTTCATTTTTCCCTCCCTTCCCCTATGATCCTCTGTCTTGTTTCTCAAATGCCTCGTATCAGTGAGATCATATGATACTTGCCTTTCTCTGATTGACTTATTTTGCTCAGCATCATACCCTCTAGTTCCATCCACATTGTTGCAAATGGCAAGATTTCATTTTTTGATGGCTGCATAATATTCCATTGTGTGTATACATATGTGTGTGTGTATATATATATATTCCATTGTTTATATATACACACACATCTTTTTTTTTATTATGTTGTTAATCACCATACATTACATCATTAGTTTTTGATGTAGTGTTCCATGATTCATTATTTGCATATAACACCCAGTGCTCCATGCAGAACGTGCCCTCTTTAATACCCATCACCAGGCTAACCCATCCCCCCACCCCCTCCCCTCTAGAACCCTCAGTTTGTTTTTCAGAGTCCATCATCTCTCATGGTTCATCTCCCCCTCCGATTTCCCCCCCTTCATTCTTCCCCTCCTGCTATCTTCTTCTTATTCTTCTTCTTTTTTTTAACATATAATGTATTATTTGTTTCAGAAGTACAGATCTGTGATTCAACAGTCTTGCACAATTCACAGCGCTCACCATAGCACATACCCTCCCCAATGTCTATCACCAGCTGCCCCATCCCTCCCACCCCCCACCACTCCAGCAACCCTCAGTTTGTTTCCTGAGATTAAGAATTCCTCATATCAGTGAGGTCATATGATACATGTCTTTCTCTGACTGACTTATTTCGCTCAGCGTAACACTCTCCAGTTCCATCCACGTCGTTGCAAATGGCAAGATTTCATTCCTTTTGATGGCTGCGTAATATTCCATTGTGTATATATATCACATCTTCTTTATCCATTCATCTGTTGATGGACATCTTGGCTCTTTCCACAGTTTGGCTATTGTGGACATTGCTGCTATAAACATTGGGGTGCACGTACCCCTTCGGATCCCTACATTTGTATCTTTGGGGTAAATACCCAGTAGTGCAATTGCTGGGTCATAGGTACACCACATCTTCTTTATCCATTCATCTGTTGATGGACATCTCGGCTCTTTCCATAGTTTGGCTATTGTGGACATTACTGCTATAAACATTGGGGTGCAGGTGCCCCTTTGGACCCCTACATTTGTATCTTTGGGGTAAATACCCAGTAGTGCAATTGCTGGGTCGTACGGTAGCTCTATTTTCAACTTTTTGAGGAAACTCCATACTGTTTTCCGTAGTGGCTGTACCAGCTTGCATTCTCACCAACAGTGTAGGAGGGTTCCCCTTTCTCCGCATCCTCGCCAACATCTGTCGTTTCCTGACTTGTTAATTTTAGCCATTCTGGGACTGGTGTGAGGTGGTATCTCATTGAGGTTTTGATTTGTATTTCCCTGATGCCTAGTGATGTTGAGCACTTTTTCATGTGTCTGTTGGCCATTTGGATGTCTTCTTTGCAGAAATGTCTGTTCATGTCTTCTGCCCATTTCTTGATTGGATTATTTGTTCTTTGGGTGTTGAGTTTGATAAGCTCTTTACAGATTTTGGATACTAGCCCTTTATCTGATATGTCATTTGCAAATATCTTCTCCCATTCTGTCGGTTGTCTTTTGGTTTTGTTGACTGTTTCCTTTGCTGTGCAAAAGCTTTTTATCTTGATGAAGTCCCAATAGTTCATTTTTGCCCTTGCTTCCCTCGCCTTTGGCAATGTTTCCAGGAAGAAGTTGCTGCGGCTGAGGTCGAAGAGGTTGCTGCCTGTGTTCTCCTCAACGATTTTGATGGATTTCTGTCTCACATTTAGGTCTTTCATCCATTTGAGTCTATTTTTGTGTGTGGTGTAAGGAAATGGTCCAGTTTCATTCTTCTGCATGTGGCTGTCCAATTTTCCCAACATCATTTGTTGAACAGACTGTCTTTTTTCCATTGGACATTCTTTCCTGCTTTGTCGAAGATTAGTTGACCATAGAGTTGAGGGTCCATTTCAGGGCTCTCTATTCTGTTCCATTAATATATGTGTCTGTTTTTGTGCCAGAACCATACTCTTGATGATGACAGCTTTGTAATAGAGCTGGAAGTCTGGAATTGTGGTGTCACCAGCTTTGCTTTGCTTTTTCAACATTCCTCTGGCTGTTCGGGGTCTTTTCTGGTTCCCTACAAATTTTAGGATTATTTGTTCCATTTCTTTGAAAAAAGTGGATGGCATTTTGATAGGGATTGCATTAAATGTGTAGATTGCTCTAGGTAGCATAGATATCTTCACAATATTTGTTCTTCCAATCCATGAGCATGGAACGTTTTTCCATTTCTTTGTGTCTTCCTCAATTTCTTTCATGAGTATTCTGTAGTTTTCTGAATACAGATCCTTTGCCTCTTTGGTTAAATTTATTTCTAGGTATCTTATGGTTTTGGGTGCAACTGTAAATGGGATCGACTTCTTAATTTCTTTCTTCTGTCTTGTTGTTGGTTTATAAAAATGCAACTGATTTCTGTGCATTGATTTTATATCCTGCCAGTTTACTGAATTCCTGTATGAGTTCTAGCAGTTTTGGGTGGAGTCTTTTGGGTTTTCCACATAAAGTATCATATCATCTGCAAAAAGTGAGAGTTTCACTTCTTCTTTGCCGATTCAGATGCCTTTTATTTCTTTTTGTTGTCTGATTGCTGAGGCTAGGACTTCTAGTACTATGTTGAACAGCAGTGGTGATAGTGGACATCCCTGCCGTGTTCCTGACCTTAGGGGAAAAGCTCTCAGTTTTTCCCCATTGAGTATGATATTCGCTGTGGGTTTTTCATAGATGGCTTTTATGATATTGAGGTATGTGCCCTCTATCCCTACATTGTGAAGAGTTTTAATCAAGAAAGAATGCTGTACTTTGTCAAATGATTTTTCTGCATCTATTGAGAGGATCATATGGTTCTTGTTCTTTCTTTTATTAACGTATTGTATCATATTGATTGATTTGCGGATGTTGAACCAAACTTGCAGCTTTGGCCCAGTTTTTAATCAGGTTATTTTCTTATTGTTGTTATCAAGTGTGTCTTTTGTTATGTATTCTTCTAGTTTGAGGTCTGTCTTTTAATTCTCTTGACACTGTCATTCATAGAGGAGAAATTTTTAATTTTAATGAAATCTAACTTACCAATTTTTTTCATGGGTGGTGCTTTCAGTATTATATATAAAAAGTCATTGTCCTACCCGTCATCTAGGTTTTTTTCCTATATTATCTGCTAGGAATTTTATAGTTTTGCATTTTACATCCACATCTATGACTCATTTTGAGTTCACTGTAGTGTGTAAGGTCTGTGTCTAGATTTATTTTTTTGCATGTGGATGTATAGTTGATCCAGCGCCATTTATTGAAGAAACGATCTTTGCTCCATTTTATTGCCTTTGCTCCTTTGTCAAAGATGAGTTAACCATATTTATGGGGGTCTATTTCTGGGTTATTTTGTTCTGTTGATCTATTTGTTCTTTCATCAGTACCACATTATTTTGATTACTGTCGGTTTATAATAAGTCTTGGAGTCAAGTGTATCAGTCCTCCAACTTTGCTGTTCTCCTTTAATACTGTGCTGGCTGTTTTGGGTCTTTTGCCTCTCTATGTAAACTTTAGAATCAGATTGTTAATATCCACAAAATAACTTGCTGGTATTTTGAATGGGATTGCACTGGGTCTATTGATTGAGTTGGGAAAAACTGACAACTTGACAATATTGAACCTTCCTATCCACGACCATGGAATATCTCTCCATTTATTTAGTTTGTCTTTTATTTCATTCATCAGAGTTTTGTAGTTTTCCTCATATAGATCTAGTACATGTTTTTGTCAGTTTTATACGTATTTCATTTTGGGGGTGGTAATGTAAATGGTATTGTGTTTTCCATTTCAAATTCCACTTGTTCATTGCTAGTATATAGCAAAATGACTGACATTTGTATATTAACCTTGTATCTCGCTCACTTGCTATAATTGCTTATTAATTCCAGTTTTTCTGTCAATTCTTTTGGTTTTTCTCCATAGACGATCAGGTCATCTGAGAATAAAGACGATTTTACTTCTTCCTTCTCAATCTGTGTACCTTTTATTTCCTTTTCTTGCCTTATGCATTAGCTAGAACTTCCAGTATGATGTTGAAAATAAGTGATGAGGGCTGTATCTTGTATCTGATCTTAGAGGGAAAGTTTTGAGTTTCTCTTAAGTATGATGTCAGCTGCCAGTTTTTTGTCATAGTCTTTATCAAGTTGAGAAAGTTCCCCTATGTTCCTTGTTTACTAAGTTTTACCATGAATGAGTATTGGATTTTGTCAAATGCTTTTTCTGCATTTATTGATATGATCATATGATTTTTCTTCTTTAACCTACTGATATGATGTAATACATTAACTGATTTTCAAATACTGAACCAGCATTTCCTACCTGTAATAAATCCCATTTGATCATGGTGTAAAATTCTTTTCGTATATTTTTGGACTCAATTTGCTCTTTTACTGTAACATTTTTCTCTGGTGTTATTAGGGTAATGCTGTCTTCATTGAACAAGTTGGGAAGTATTCCCTCTGCTTCTATCTTCTAAAAGACACTGTACAGAACTGGTATAATTTCTTCCAACATGTTTGGCAGTATTCACCAGTGAACCCACCTGGACCTGCTGTCTTCTGTTTTGGAATGTTATTAGTTATTGATTTAATTTCTTTCATAGATATAAACCTCTTGAGATTGTCTATTTCTTCTTGTGTGATGTTTGGCAAGTTGTGTCTTTCAATGAATTTGTTCATTTCACCTAGGTTATCAAATTTGTGAGCACAGAGTTGTTTGTAGTATTCCTTTATTATCATTTTAATGTCCATAGGATCTGTAGTGATGTCCCATCTCTTATTTCTCATAGTAATTTGCGTCATCTCTCTCTTTTTCTTAACCAGCCTGGCTAGGGGTTTATCGATTTTACTAATCTTTTCAAAGTGCCAGCATTTTGGTTCATTAATTCTATTTATTTCCTGTTATCAATTTCATTGATTCCTGTTCTAATTCTTATTTTTTCTTCTCCTTACTTTGGATTTAATTTGCTCTTCTTTTTCTAGTTTTCAAAGGTGAAAGTTTAGATGACTGATTTCAGATCTTTCTTCTTTTTTAATATGTGCATTTAATGCTATACATTTTTCTCTCATCATTGCCCTTTACTACACTGCACAAATTTTGATGTTTTTTATTTTCATTTAGTTGAAAAATATTTTTGAATATTTAAATTTCTCTTGAGATTTCTTTTTGACTCATGTGTTTATTCAATCAACAAACATTTTATTGAGCTTTTTTTTTTTTTTAAACGTTTTTGTTTTTTGTTTTTTGTTTTTGTTTTTTTAAAGATTTTATTTATTTATTTGAGAGAGAATGAGAGAGAGCACATGAGAGGGGGGAGGGTCAGAGGGAGAAGCAGGCTCCCTGCCGAGCAGGGAGCCCAATGCAGGACTCGATCCAGGGACTCCAGGATCATGACCTGAGCCGAAGGCAGTCGCTTAACCAACTGAGCCACCCAGGCGCCCCATTTTATTGAGCTTCTATCCTGTACTAGGTACTAAGGATACAAAGTTGAATGAAACATTCTTCCTTCAGGAGTTCTATCTAGTAGAGTAGAAGAATATGGGAACCACTAACTATAATGAAATATAATAATAAATACATAATTGGGATAAGTATGTATTATTCTGGGGAGAGAGATGAAGGAAAATTACATCTGTCCTGGGGAGTCAGGAAATGTTTTCTTAAGCTACTCTTACTCAAATGTAACCTCATTTCTTATCTTCTTTGATGGTTTCATGCAGGATTAATTTACTTCTTTATCAATTCTTCCACAATACTTTTTTAAAATTTAAAAAAAATTTTTTTTCATTCACGTATTCCCTCTTCTTCTTTTTTTTTTTTTTAGGGTACTTTTTTTTTATTATGTTCCATTAGCCAACATATAGTACATGATTAATTTTTGATGTAGTGTTCAATGATTCATTAGTTGTATATAACACCCAGTGCTCATTACAACATGTGCCCTCCTTAATACCCATCACCCGGCTATCCCACCCCCCAACACTCCTCCCTTCTGAAACCCTCAGTTTGTTTCCCTGGAGTCCAGAGTCTCTCATGGTTTGTCTCCCTCACTGATTTCTTCCCCTTCAGTTTTCCTTCCCTTCCCCTATGGTCCTCCGTGCTATTCCTTAGTTCCATAACACTTTTATATTTATCAACTGTATCTGTTATCACAGCTTACTACAATTTATTTTTTTAAGATTTTATTTATTTATTTATTTGTCAGAGAGAGACAGAGAGCATGAGCAGGGGGAGCAGCAGGCAGAGGGAGAAGCAGGCTCCCTGCTGAGCAAGGAGCTTGATGTGGGACTCAATCCCAGGCCCCTGGGATCATGACCTGAGGAGAAGGCAGACGCTTAACCAACTGAGTCACCCAGGTACCCACTACAGTTTGTTTATAACTCTATCATTCACAAGAAATTGTTAGTTTCTTGAAAGCATGGTACAGATCTTCCTCATCTTTGTATTTCTAGGATCCAACAGTGTCCACAATACAACAAAGCTCAGTAAACTTTTTAAATAAGTGTATGCACATACGGATGGATGCATGAGGTAATATATGACATTATTATAACTACTGTATTAGTAAAGCTATATTATTCATCAACACAATAATTTGTGCAGATATTAGAGCAATAACTTGGTGAACATGAAAAAAAGACAGCCTTAATTGAACACACGGATGAATATTAATAAATTAAAACTCATATTTTAAATAATGCATTGTAGATACTCATTTCTATGTATGTCTTGTAGAAATATTTATCCCTATTTGAGCAAATATTTCTGTTCGCAAATGCTTTCTTATACTAAAATTAATAAATAACTACTCTTGTTCATTGCCTAAAGTTGGAGAATCACCTGGTTATATTTGAGGCTAACACAACCATTCAAGGTGGCTATTATAACGCCAAGAAGATGAATTCAGATGCACTTAGAATGACTGCCTTTAGGAAAAGTCCCATAGTTGTGCTTAACTATAAAGTGGAGGGAAATTTAGCAAAGGCTCAAAGGGTAAAACTCTGAACTCTGACATTTTAATATTCTACTATAGAAAACACGTCTCTAAGCATCATAACACATGCCATTTCTATGACTTCTCTTTGGGAATGGAATTAACATTCTTACACTAACTGGAAATGGTAAATTCTTAAATTGTTAATAGCTTCCCCAGGCTTCTGCTCCTTTGCAGTACATTTTGGCTCCAAATTATGAAAATATTGTGATGTATGCTCATCAGCCTATAATCCTAAATCCCTTCCTACTACTGAAAACTTTTGGACTGAGGATTAAACTATAGGGGTCCACTTCTGAGCAAGAAGTATTTCAACATGGAAATCCATTGCATATTTTGTATCTGTTTTCTTGAATACTGACAGATAACACATCTGGATTCTAGGCTTATAAAATCTATTTTGCTAAATACAATGTCATGTTTAGCACACAGTAAATCCTGCCAGTTGTCATGGTTTCAGTGCTGGGGAGGAGGAGTGGTGCTGGCAAATGGTGCCTGTGTAACTAAGTATGTAACGGGAGGTGACACTGAATGGGGAAGGAAGGGGTGGGGCTCAAAAAATAAGGAAAATAGGATCTTGTTACAAGAATATAAATGCAACAACCTTCAAGAAATTAAACAAAGACATGTAGGCAGAGGGAACATAAGGTAAGGAAGTATTCAGATGAAGTAAATAGACAAAATGAAAGCGGACAACAAATTAGAGTCAAGATTTCCCAACCACAACTGCACTGAGGGAAACACCATTTATATGTTCATGGTGCCCATGAGAAAAAACAGATGCTCAGCATAATAAAAGTTTCTCACATATGTCTTCATGAAAATCCCACTGTGTGCAAATGGAGATGTGTTATATGTAACTTATGGAAACTTCTGAAAATCTTTAAAACAATATTACATATTGTTTGAAGATACTTGGGTATGTACTAACAGCACACAAAATGTGAAAAGGAAAGATACATACCAATTCTAGGGTAGTGGTTACTTCTAAGGTTGGGTGGGGGTGGTGTTAAACTATGTTTGCAACATTCCATTTCTTTTTCAAAAATGAGACAGATAAAGCAAAAAGTAAACTTTTCATGACAATCTGGGGTCTATTATTTTCTGTAGGTTTGAAACATGTCATAAATACAAAGAAAAATATTTAAAGTTTACATGTGAAATATAATGATCAATGTATTTCAACAACCTCAAAGTAAACACAATCAGTACAAGGTTTTACAGCCTTTTCTTTTTAATAATGCTTGATGAAAACCAGTGGTAAATGGTTGAAAGAAATGCCAATTCGGTCTAAGCAACTTGGTAAGGTGGAGAGGTGGTCAAAATCATGCCAATGGGATAAATGACTCTTTGGCGGTCTGGCCAACCCCAGCAATGGAGAGTACCATGTTAGATGAGGGGAGGAACTTCCTCTCCTTCAGAAAATTCTCCATAAATGTGTTTTTTTCCTGAGATTCTGATAAGCAACAGACACTGGTGGGTTCAGAGTTTTATTCCCCGCCAAGTATTTATTTCTTCTGTTAAGTTCTATACCTTGATACTCAGCCAAGCTGGCAAAGAACAGATGTCCTCCACAGAGGGTTGTAAAGCCTGACAAAGACAAGTGCCTGGATATAAGCCCCCCACGCCACCCCCATGGCAAGTAGTACTGATGGTACCTGTGGGCAGAGACAGCCTGGACTCCAGGCAGGTTGGGCAAAAAGCACCAGATTTCTATGAAGAATCACATCACTACCATTTTTTATTTAATTTCTTTTTTCAAATGAACAATTTAATCAATCATAACTGTTATATTAGTGTACTTTTGTATGAAGTTTAATAAATGCAGAAAACAAGGAGAAGTTTGGATAACTACAGTAAATATTAAATAGCAGAGTGTAATAGCACAAAGTCTTTATTGTATTCTTCATTATTGTGTTATTGTCATTGTAACGCATCAGCAAATGAATAAACAAGTTCACTGGTATTGGGCATTTTACCTTCCACCTTGGCATTAAAATAATAACACTGCTAACAATTCCAGATAAACAGCCATAGTTCTAGTGATCTGAATGCACTGAATGTTCCTCTAACTCTCCCCAACTCCTGTTATGAAGGAAAAGGGATGATGTTCCAACTTCTCCTTCCATCTGCTCTTTTCCTATCAACTTTCCAGACTTCCCATGATAATCACTTTAACTGACTGCACATATATAATAATTGGAAGTGGGTCTGTGTGATTTTCCTTGCTCTGCACCCCTAACTACTATCTCTGGGAATGACCATAACTGTATAAACTAGATTCTCTAGGGGGGTCCTTTATGAGCATTCAGACAAGTGGCTTTGCTTTGGTATGTTGTGGATGCTAGAGGAACCATGAGGTATGAGCCTATGTTGGAGCCCCAGTTACACTCCCCTCCCCGTCAAGTCAAATATTTACCAACACTCTTTCACAGGCCAAAGAATCCTGAAGTCTGGACCATCAGGATGTTGTGTCTCTAGTCTAGACCCATGGTTTTCACACCGTCAGCATCAGCATCATCTGGGAACTTGTTAGAAATGCAAATTCTCAAGCTTCACTCCAGTCCTGATGAATCACAAACTCGGGGTGAGTACCAGCAATCTGTGTTTTAACAAACCTTCCAGATGATTCTGATATTTGCTAAAGTTTGAGAATCATAGATTATTCTCAATTTTGGTCCATCAGACGTGGTATAGTGTGAAGAATGTGAATTCTGAAGCCAGACTTTCTGACTTCAAATTCTAGGTCTCCTACTAACTATATGCTACTGCACAAATTGCTTCACCTTTCTGTGCCTCAGTTCCTTATCTATAAAATTAGGTTAATAGTAGTATACCTATTCATGGGATGGTTGTAAGAATTAAATGGATTTTTTAAATGATTATTTATTTGAGGGGGGGGTGTGTGTGCAGGGGAGGGGTGTGTGTGTGTGCAGGGGAGGGGGGGGAGGGCAGAAAGAGAGGGAGACAGAATCTCAAGCAGACTACCCACTGAGCACAGAGCCAGATGCGGAGCTGGAGATCATGACCTGAGCTGAAATCCACAGTCAGACACCTAACCAAATGAGCCAACTGGGTGGTCCTAAATGGATTGTTTTAATAATTGTCAGCTATTTTCATGAAGTTAAACAAGAAAGGATGATTTGCCTTTGGCAAACTCCTTTACTTCCCTGAGACACAGTGACTTCACCTGCAAACAGGACAATTATTTCTGAACCACTTGTATCACTGGGCTGATGTGAAGACAAAATGAGAAAATGTGTAAGTCCTTTGTAAACTGAAATAGCTATTTAAGACAAGGTAGCAAATATATGCCACATTCACCAACTTGATAATGATTTTCCCCTCATCCCTCATCAGGTGCAGAGTAAATCCAATAAACTGTCTCTTTCAGTTTCTCTCCACCAACTGATCATTCTACCCATTTTTTAGAGAGCACTCAATTCATACTGAGAGCAGCTGTCACAGTCGACAAGGTATTTTTCTAGTGTCTTCTGTAGTACTTCTTTAGATACCAGACATCTCTCTCTTCTCTAGTGACATCATTCTTGCTAAATAAATGTTTGTTATTCCCCCAGTGGTTTCCATCTGAGTTGGAAATATGCCATAGTTAGCAGCATGACTTACTTGTTGATATCCTTCCAAACTTTATATATAGAGTAACTATACTGAAGACACATTACAAAAACAACCATCCATTGAGCAACTATTAGGAACAAGGTACTGTGCTAAGGCTCCACATACTTCCTTTCATTCATTCCTCAAAACAACTCCATGAAGCAAGTACTGTGACTACCCCTATTTTATAAATGAGAAAAACAACTTTACCAAAGCTTTTCAACTAGAAAGATCCCTTTGATTCCAAGAGTTCTTTCAATGGACCCACCCTGTAGAACAAAATCATCTTGTCCTGGAAATCTTCTGGCACTTTGAAAACTGAACACACTAAGACAAGGACAGAGACAAATGAACCAGCTTATCTCACATGCGTCTCAATAAGAAAACCTGTGTCTGGGTGGGGTTCGAGTGACATTTTAAAAATGAATGCTCAAGAAGCATTTCATTTTTCTCTACTCACTATCTTTGTCACCACAAAGATCAGGACTGTGCTTCAGAAGGCCACCTAACTTTCCCTAAGACCAAAATCAAAATACACTCCTATCACATTACACAGTTATGGTTGTTCTGTTTAAACTTACCACACTGATTTATTTGTTCCCCACCCCCAATCCTAGGGCACATCATTTTTAACCAAAAATTGAAATGATATCACTTGTCTATTCAAAAACATCTTTTACTGACTTTCTTTTATTTTTTCATATGTCTTTCATCAGTGAAAGAGGTCAGTATGCCGAATGACTCGGAAAAGCCTAAATATCCACAAAATCTTAAAGTTTATTTAGAAATGTAAGCTATATACGAGAATTCCATTTACTCATAATGTCATCTTAGGATATAAGAGCAAATGTCCAAAGACCACCAAATGGGTGTTTAGAAAAACCTACAACTGCAAACATTTAAATAGAGCCAAAAGACCTTTCAACCAACCTCTTTACTTGACAGATGCCATCTCTGAGGGCTTTTGGAGTAGGCTCACTCATCCTCCTTCAACTGGTAGAAGCAATACTTAAAACTCATTTTTTGCTTTGCTTTGTTATAGTGCCTTGACAAACAAATCTATGTAGTTTCCCAACCATACAGACCTGAGAATTGCCCTCCAGAAATATTTGAATACATTAATTTGCTGACTCAAATGCAAATGAAGTGTAATTTAGTGGATCTTTTCATCCCAAACCTGAAATCTGTTGAGGTTCAAGTGCATTTGCTTCAACTTTTGAAAAAGATTTTGTAAGGATCCTTAGCTGTTACCCACTGATGGTATGAATTTATGGAGTGCTAGTCTGGATGAAAACAGCATTATAACTTAAAATGCATCATTAATACTTTAAAACCCAGTATGATTTATATTTATATAAATAACATAAAGGAAGCCAATTAAACCAAAGTCACTGGAGTGTAAATAACATAAAAACTTATTGTTCTGTAAGCTACTGAAAATACACTAATAATGAAAGTATTTATCATATGTCTAAAAACCAAGCAGGTACTAGTGGGTTAAGTAGACTTTGGGGGAAAGCATTTTTATTTTTCTGACATCTTTTAATGCAGGCGCAACATTTTCATCGACTCAGATCCATTTAAAATGTGACATTATATCTGAAAGTTGCCTTTTGTCCATTTGAGTAATTAATAATTTAAGTGTAACAAGGACATCTTGATTCAAACACTTTGTAATCTGACTAGGAGGATATTTAAAATTCATTACAGTACATTAAACTTGCAGTGAACAGTTAGCTTCATTGCAAAATAAATAAATAGCTAATTTGCTTTGATCAGCAGAAATTCTGATAAAATCAGCAAAACACCAATTAAAATGTGAAAAATGTCACCTACCGTAGTTATTCTAATGGAACATGGACTTAAAGGAAGGAACTGATTCAATGTTTATTTTCATACCAGCTGTGGCTTCCAAATGTAAATCATTTCACTTTTTGCTAGTGTAGCTAGCTCCTCTGTGGCCCCTGCATTGATCCTATGGTTGAGCAATCTGTATTACATAACAAGGCAGCAACTGGGGTTGCTGTTGAATTCCTTTAATTTTCTGGCAAATCATTGTTTCCTCTTAATGTTTTACCAGTCTTCTCATTTCAGAGAGTACTGCTAACTAGTTGAGAGCAAAAGCTATGGCCAAATGATCCACAGTCCTTTCCTGCACATGTGAGCACTCCTAGGTTGAGGCAGTCTCTCTTGGAAGAATCATGACCCTTTGATCATCTTGTCATGTCAGTCATGTTAGTCCATCAGCACAACATTGGCTGCTATCTGTCCACAATGATTCAGATTTCTGTCACAGCATGGCAAATTCTAGTTCAGTGTGTGTTTATTCATTTCTAGTACTTAACCTAGTGCCACATACCTCGTGGGTGCTCAATAAATGAGCCCTGGAAGGACTGAGGAGTCCCACCTGTCAGTGTCTTTCAGTAAATTCTATGGCAGGTGCTTGGGCCTCTTGATCTCAGGATCCAGAAATCAATTCTCACCTCCACAGTGCCTCTAAAATAAAGGGAATAATTGTGGTGAGAAAGGAAAATACTGCTCATTGCATGTCCTGTTTATGGAATTAAAAAAAAAAAAGAACAAAAAATAGAATTGCTTTGAATTGCAAGATGGATTTTCTTTCTTCATCTGCCTTTTCTTCTATGTAGGCAGTTTTTTCTAGACAGAAACCATGAATTCATTTCTAACAAGCACTGTGGAATCTCTATCAGTTCTGGCCACTTCAGAAATCAGTAACAGGAAAGGAATATGTAAAAATGAAAATGATTGTGCTCTATCGTGGGTGCGGTTTTCTTTTGAATTTTTTAAAAATGTTGTTTCATCATCTTTTCAATAATTACATGCAATAGATATTTAAGAAGAAATGTTATGATGAGACACTCAGCGTGGAACGTGGCCCATTTGCAAATGCACTTGTTCATTAACCAATTAGGAGATGAAGCCTACATTTAAGCAAATCCACAATTCAAAAACCCCCAAATTAAATTTAAATACCTCAGGGCAACCCATAATGAGTTTAAAATTAAGTGAAATAACAGGAATTTTACTGAGTTCAAAACAACTAATTGTTGGAAGCTGCTTTCACTCATTTGAAGTTCTGTCCAATTACTGCCATTGCATTTCATACCTTCAATTTATATCTTGCCATACGAGTTTCCTTTTAATAATAGGGGATGGGCCAGTCCATTTGCCAGTAAGATGAGTTCTGTATGTATGCCTTAATATATATAATGCAAAACTCAACCTTGAATATGTGCATATGAATTTAAGACTGTATTTATATCCTTAAAGAAAAGTTAGACACATGATCTTATCTGCAACTGGTCATTTGTCTTCATTTAATTAGAAAGCATAATGGCGTAATGAAATCAGAAAGGTCTTTGTACTGACTCCAGCTACCACCCTCCATCACCACACATTTGCAGCGATCTTAGGCAAGTACCTTCACCTCTCTAAGCCTCATCTTGCTGTATTTCTAAATTGGGATAACGATACACCTAACTGACAGAATTGTTATGAGAACTGGATGATCATAAATGTAAAGCATGTAGGATAATGCTTGGTACATAGTAATCACTCAATAAATTCCAACCACTACAATTAGTCACTACCATGCCATATTAAAAAAAAACAAAAAACCACCAGGCAAATTAATAAAATGCAGGGTTTTGAACCTCAAAAGGGTTGCCAGATATAGCAGATAAAAATGCAGGGTGCAATATTTGGGGCATACTTACACTACAAAAGCATTCACTATTTATCTGAAATTCAAATTTAATGGGGGCATCCTGTATTTTATCCGGCAATTTAGTGCTTAAGTTCTGGTACTTAAAGACCTTAAAATTTCATATTTTCCTTTAAATACTTGGGAATCAAGCAAAGGGCAGGTTAGAAGTGAAATGTTCAGATTACTGCCTTAATTCGTCACTTCACTTTGGGCACAGAGACAGAAAGTTTCCACTGTCACTCTGGATGTCCTTGGGACACCATGACATGCAATCAACATCACCTGTGCTAGCTGATAATTCAGAGTATATGATGCCCTTGTTTATAGCATCTTCAATTCCACAGACATTTTTACTTGACTAATTCACTGTTTCATACCAGGCAGGGGGTAGGGAGGAAATCATTCAAACTAAATGCTACTCTGAAGTTCAGTTACTTGGCTGGAAAACACCAGATAAATTGATAATTGCAAATGGTCTGAAATTTCAATGATTTTTTTCCACTTCAACAAAATCTATTGAGCACACCCAAATAATTTAAAAGTGCTGAAAATAAGCAGTATTGGGGATTAATGAAAGCAATATATTCACTCTGTTGCATTTATTATATTTAAATTATAGTACTCCCACTTGAAGGAATGCAATGAGGTTGAAATGAAGCAATTTTGTTGTTAAATATTGTCATTTAGAATAAAATGCATGTGACTCTGGAAGAGAAACAGCACACACTGTTGTTTTTTCTGTTTATCCTTAGTTATTTTCAAGTAAAGCAAGAAAAAAAAATGTAGTAACAAGGAAGTCTTATGTCCCAATGATCCCACAGGATATTGACCAGACTTGGCACAAATTGCTTGGGAAGTGATAACTAAGGAGGCAAAGACAAGAGCTCAGATCCCAGCAGCTCCTTCTGGGGTTCAGCTAGGAGTGGCTCTTCTTGCTGGTGGATTGGCTCTAGCCTAGTGTCTCTAAAAACTGGGGGGGTTGTGGGAAATAGAGATACCTGGACAACAGGACATTCTCTGGGGGCATAGAATCTATCCTCATAGAACATATTTTCTGGTAGAGGAGACAAACAAAGAAATAATTTTTACACCAGATGATGATAAGTGTTACAAAAGGAAAATGGGTTTTTTGGCTGTGTAACTTTAGGCAAATTACTTATCCTCTCTAAGCTTCAATTTCCTTATCTGCACAATGGGAGGTAATATCTACTATGCAGGGTCTTTGTGAGAAGCAAAGAGGATGGATGCAAAGTACACACAGTTCCTGGAGAACAGAAGCCATAACTGTAATGGCTTTATTACTATTATTTTTGATTTTGTAGTTTTATTACTATTATTTTCATCATTATTTTTTCTGCTTTATCTTGTTAGGAATGGAAACCAAAAGTATAGCAAAGGTAGAGTTGCCAGATATAGTACAGAACACCTGGTTAAATTTGAATCTCAGAAAAACAATGTATAATTTTTTAGCATAAGTATGTCCCATATAATATGCAGAACATGCTCATGCTAAAAATATCATTTATTGCTTATCTGAAATTCAAATTTAACTGGGCATCCTGCATACCATCCCCGCCCATTTTATAAAAATATAAAAAACAGGGACGCCTAGGTGGCTCAGTTGGTTAAGCATCTGCCTTCGGCTCAGGTCATGATCCCCTGGTACTGGTATTGAATGCCACATCAGGCTCCCTGCTCAGTGGGGAGTCTGCTTCACCCTCTCCCTCTATCCTTTCCCCATGCTTGTGCTGTCTCTCTCTCATTCACTCTCTCTCTTTCAAATAAATAAAATCTAAAAAATACATATATAAAATAACCCTAAGTAAAAGGTCCCTTCCAGAAAGTCTGTCAAAATTAAAATCCTTTTGAGTCACGTTCCTCTTTCCTACTATTTTTTTCTGTAATGTCGACATTTTCTTAATTTCATTTTCCTTTTAAGTTAATGTGTGTCATAGCAAATTCCTTATCAGAGTAAAGGTTCACAGTGCTAATATCCTTGGGGCAGCTCCATATTCCTTAGAGAAGACTCTTGCATATAGGGCCACTAGAAGTGCCTTCTTGTCTGTAAAATGGGGTGCCAAATAATGGTGATCTAGCTTACAGTACAGTGCAATGGCCTTCACTAAAGTGGGGAACTCAGTGTGGAGTGTGGAAAATGCACAAGAAAGCTATTATTGTTATTTTTCACTCATTCATTCAACAAAAACTCACTGAGTTCCTATGACAGGGCAGGCACTGTTTGAGGCACTGAGCATATAGCAATGAGCAACTCTCAGCTTGTTGGAAGGTTCCATATGCCACAGACCCTACCCTCATTAAACTTACCTTCCACTGGGGACAACAAACAAATAAAAATACTGTGTCAGATGATGATAAGTGCTATGGTAGAAAAAAAAGAAGGGTGTGATTAGAGAGTGAGAGAGTTGTTATTCTCAATTGGGTGACTGAAGAAGGAAGGCAGCTCTGATGAGTGACAATTGAGCAGAATCCTTAAATGAACTTAGGGAGCAAGCCACAAGGATATTGGGGGAAGAACAATCTAGGAGGACGGAAGAGCAAATGCAAATCTCTGAAGCAGGTGAGTAATTGACAAGTCACAGAAAGACCATTATTGATGAGACTGATCAGGAAAACATATTTTGATTTCCATAAGCCAGTTTACCTGGAAATACTGGCCTCTTATAGACCTCAGGATCACATTTACAGCCCAACTGCAACCACTGCTTACCAAGTTTACACTGACAATCCCCCTGCATGTGTCCCAAGGTCTGAGAAAGTGTCACTTTAGAAGACTATTCCTAAGGGAAGCAAACCCTTTTCCAGCTGATGCCACTGCCTTTACCCATCCTCAACGACACTACAAGTTAATTCTCCCATAGCCACCTAAAAGTTGTACTAGATATAGGACCTTACAATGGGAAGAGAGCTCCCAGCTTACCTTGTCCAGCCCATCTTTGCTTTCTATGTCAGCCATTTTTGTTTCTTAGCTTTTAATTTCTATCCTTTGCCATATTAAGTGATTGATATAAAATTCTGTCCCTTCAGGTGGCAAATATACAACCTGACCTCTGGCATCTGTCCATTATCTCTATTTCTTAGTCATCAGGCAGTGTGTGTACCTTGGTAAGACGACCTTCAGGAGAAGTCTAGATTATTTAAAACCTTTTAAAAATGCAGCTTGACTAGTTTTTCAGTACCTTCACATTTTCTTCCCCTAGAGCTCTTAAAAGTGCTTTCAAGAATAGAACAGGATTATTTAAAATAATCAAAATCATTTTTAATATGCCAGCACTATATTAAACTGGTTCTGGGACTCAGTAATTGTATCTCACTCTTAAGTAGTGTAAACATTTCTTTCATTTACTTTACTTTTTTCTATATACACTATAGAAATCAATTCCAGTAAATTAACATGTTAGGATCTATATAGTCAATGCTGTAAAGGGCTTCTTAAAGTTCTTTTTATTCTTTTCAGTAAATATTTTATCATTGTTGTGGTGGGTAGAATAGATACTAGGACATTTTTCCTGTGGCTCCTTCTGCCAGAATGAATCCTGATACCTCTACAATACCAGGCATAAAAAATTCTCTCTGACAGAGCTTCTGAAAATTTAGTAGGAGCCGCTGAAGACCTGGGAACCATGGTTCCTTGAACTTCCTACACAAGGACTTGTTTATGACATTTGACTGCTTTTTATCAAGACTTCTGAACAATATCCAGTGTTACTGACAACAGAGGAGCTCACTAAGGGGAAAGAGTCATTCAGGTTATAAGTTTCCTAAAATGAATCCTATACTCCTAGTATGCAAAGGTGAAGAGTGTATTGGTAAGTTATGGGTGCTAGTCATCCTTTAAGGAGGAGAAGCCTTCTCTACCTCTTGCTAGGACGCACTTCCCCGACCCTAATACTTACCAAGAGTCCATTTCTATGAAAAATGACCACCATTTCCATTTCCTTGGAATGAGACCCCTGGCTACAACTTCTGTTATCCTCAGATCTGATTTTAGTTCTCAAAATGGAAGTCATAAAGAAATAGAAACAAAAACAAAAAGAAAGCATACTCTCAGCTAGATCTACCAGGCTGGTATTATCTAGGACATTTGACTTACAAAGAGTCATACTGCATCTCCGCTCTATAGAAGCACCACCCTAGAGAAGCACCAACTTCCCACTATAAATCATCTATCTTAAAAAAAATTTTACCTGAAAGTGGAAGTGCTCCTGAACACTGAATTTTATTGCACTGAAGATGAATCTCAACCTCCCAGAAGTTCTTTCCATCTCACAATAAAAATTAGATGCAGAGCATCAAAACAACATCATCATCCCCTCCCACCCCCCAAAATACCTGAGAGTAGAATGGTAGCTTATTATAAACAAACACTATGCAAATGTAGTGTACTGATTACTGGAGAAAAATAAAGTTTCCTCTCCATGCTGTTCAGTTATCCTGCTCATTTCTTAATAGTCCTACATTCATAAAAGGCCAAAGGACTCTGACCTTGACAAGCTAACTGAGCAGGAAAAGGCAATCATGTGTACAAGGCTGTCACCCACCCCACAAATTATGATAAAATACACCTCAGGATCAGAAAAAAGAGTTGCATATCTCCAGTGACATCCACAGTAGTACGTTTAAGGATCTGAATAGAACAGCAATTTATTTTGCACTAACATGTTTTATGGTTATCATCAAGCATTATGTCTTCAGAGACTGAAAGGTGATGTTTTTATGGACTCTGGCTCCTTGTTGCATTATCTTCACAGCTCAGAAATGATCTCTCTCTTTTTTTAAGCCCCCCCTTCTTGTCCCCTACCTTTGCCCCTCATTTAACAAAGCAGCCATTTTTCTAAAGGAAAAGAGGAAAAATAGAATGAATCCACATTACACAAAGGGCACAAAATGAACAGATTCCAACCCTGAACAGTTTCAAAATGAATGATTATCTGGCTAATTAGTGAAATAAATAATAATAATTGCCTGTCCCTCCTCATTAGAGCCCTTAATAGTAAATGGAACCCTAGTGCAGAGTCCCAGCAAGCCGGTTTCACAAGATTCAGTTCTGAGTTGGAAAAAAGACACATGACTCTATCATGCAGATGCCCACATGCCAACCCCTAAAACCAAAAGAAAATGGGGGCCTCAGGATCTGCAAGGGAGATGGTTTGGGACATAGAGGGAATATTTCTGGCTTCCTTCTATGCTTAAGGATTATTCTATGTTTCAGGAATCAAAGAAGTAAAAGCTAAGAAGCTATGGACATAGAGCACAGGGGCCAGAACATAGAAGAATTCTTACTTGTTCAAAGTTTACCTATCTGGCAAGGTCCATGTTCTTAAAGTCTGATCTAATCCATCTGCAACATTATTTACCCAGGCTACTTGTTAAACGTACAAGTTCTGGGCTCAGTCTCAGTGACTCAGAAACTTTGACAGTGAGCCCAGGGTCTGCATGCTTAACAAGATTCCCAGGTGCCTCGTAAGCACCTGAACTTAAAACACCACTGCAGTGGTTAGTGGCTGGTGAGACTGGATAAAGCTGTGAAATAAAAGCATGTTTCTGCTTTGTGGGGAAGATGTTGTAGCAGGAAATGTCATGGGACTGGATCATCTTCTTGTTAGAGGTTTTGTCTGGTGGTTTAACCACAACATCCTCTTGCCAGGGTTCCTCTCTGTACCAGCCTTGCCACAACATCTGAAATTAGCAAAGAACCTCGATGCAGTTCTGCCCCTGGAGCCAGCCCAGCCAAACCTATTACTCAGCACTGAAAGCGTTTGATTGGGTTCTAATGAGGCAGCTTTTAAGGGTCTGTTCTCAGTGTGATATATGAATGGAGCTCCTGTTAATATTAATCAGCGGAGAGTTCCCACTGCTCGGGCAACTTTCTTGTAAAGCTCTTGCTCCTTGATGCTCAACTTTTCTTCCTGTGTTTTGAAATCCACCAGTGTTCAGGTGCTAGCTGGAAATAGGAATATAAAGACTGTCTTTAAACTTCCCCTGTTTTCTGAATAAACCTTCTTTCAAGACCACCTGGGTCCCCAATCCATGCTGCTTCCTACACCATGACACATTTTACCCAACCTCACTAAGTAATTAACTAACTATAATGTGCTTAACAGCACTGGGAGAACTGAGCTGTTTCTTGAGCTCAAAGAACTCAGAGTCTAGCCTGGGAAATAGACTAGGAAGCAGACAATTCTAATACTACAGTATCCATAGGACAGAATGAGGAAGAAACTTGGGTGGAGTTACAAATGATGAAGAGGAGATGCTCAAGAGGAGAAGGAACAATGCTCAAGAGCAGATGCTTGATAAAAGAGTATTCCAGTAAGGGAAAGAAGGGCTTACACCAGGGCCAACTTAGTCAACAGGCTCCAACTTGTCTAAGCCTGTCACAGTGGGCATAGTGCCCATGGTTCAAGATACTTTTAGGGGACCACAGAAATGTTTTAGTTCCAATTTATCTTAAAAACAAAGGAAAAATAAATGCAATGATAATGAATATAGAATAATGAATCTAGCTGGTTAAACTCATCTTTATACCAACGCAGTCATAAAATACAGTATTTAACTTTTTTAATAGAACAAGAGGCCCATAAAGGTAAAAGTGCCTATGGCACTCAAAAGCCATAATGTCTAAGTCATAAGCACTGGCTTATGCAAAGATACAGGTGAGCAATAAGGTCAGGAAATGCAAGCAACAATACCTAAAATGCACTGAGCCCTTACTCTCTGCAAGGTACTTTTCTAAGAGCAAGTATTTTTTACTCTTCGCAATCCTATGAGGTAGGTACAATTACTACCACCCCCATTTTACAGATAAGGAAATCAAGGCAGAAGAAAATAAATTCCTCAAGGTCATACAGATAATACACTCACACAGTCATCCAGATAACCAGGTCACTTATTTAGGCACTATTACTCCAGAGTCCACACACTTAAGCTCTATGCTGACACTCCCCAAATTATTTACAAGCATATCTCAGAGATACTGTGGGTTTGGTTTCAGACTACCACAATAAAGAGAATATCACAATAAAGAAAATCAAATGAAGGGTGCCTGGGTGGCTCAGTCAGTTAAGCGTCTGCCTTCAGCTCAGGTCATGATCCCAGGGTCCTGGGATCGAGCCCTACGTTGGGTTCCCTACTCAGTGGGGAGTCTGCTTCTCCCTCTGCCCCTCCCCTCCCCTACCCCACTTGTGCTCTCTCTCTTTCACTCTCTCTCTGTCTGAAATAAATAAAATCTTTTAAAAAAAGAAATCAAATGAATTTTGGGGTTTCCCAGTACATATAGAAGTTATGTTTACACTATACTGTAGCCAATTAAGTGTGCAATATCATGTCTAAAAAATAATGTACATACTTTAATTAAAAAATACTTCATTGCTAAAAATGCTAACCATCATCTGAGCTTTCAGCAAGCTGTAATCTTTTCACTGGTGGTGGGTCTTGCCTCAATGTGGATGGCTGCTGACTGATCAGGGTGGTGGTTGCTAAAGATTGGAGTGGCTATGGCAAGTTCTTAAAATAAGACAATGATGAAGTTTGCCACATCAATTGGCTCTTCCTTTCACAAACAATTTCTCTGAGGCATGTGACACTGTCTGATAACACTTTACCCAGAGAACTTTCTTTAAACTTGGGAATCAATTCTCTCAAACCCTCCCACTGCTTTATCAACTAAATGTATGTAATATTCTAAATCCTTTATTGTCATTTCAACAGTCTTCACAGCATCTTTACTAAGAGTAGATGCCATCTCAAGAAACCACTTTCTTTGCTCTTCCTTAAGAAGCAGCTCTTCGGGCGCCTGGGTGGCTCAGTCGTTAAGCGTCTGCCTTCGGCTCAGGTCATGATCCCAGGGTCCTGGGATCGAGTCCCATATCGGGCTCCCTGCTCCGCGGGAAGCCTGCTTCTCCCTCTCCTACTCCCCCTGCTTGTGTTCCTGCTCTCACTGTGTCTCCCTCTGTCAAATAAATAAATAAAATCTTTAAAAAAAAAAAAAAAAAAAAAAGAAGCAGCTCTTCATGCTTTATCATGAGACTGCAGCAATTCAGTCCCATCTGCAGGTTCCACTTCTAATTCCAGTTCTCTTGCTATCTCCACCACATCTGCAGTTACTTCCTCCCCTGAAGTCTTGAACCCCTCAAAGTCATCCATGAGGGTTACAATCAGCTTCTTCCAAACTCCTGCTAATGTTGATATTTTGATCTCATCCCATAATCACAAACATTATTAAGGGCATCTAGAATGGTGAATCCTTTCCAGAAGTTTTTCAATTGACTTTGCCCAGATCCATCAAAGAAATCATTATCTGTGGAAGCTATAGCTTTATAAAAGGTGTTTCTTAAATAATAAGACTGGAAAAATGGAAGTACTCCTTGATCCATGGGTTGCAGAACAGATGTGTGAGCAGGCATGAAAACAACGTTCATCTCATTGTACATCTCGATCAGAGCTCTTGAGTGACCAGGTACACTGTAAAGGAGCAGTAATATTTTGAAAAGTCTTTTTCTGAGCAGCAGGACTCAACAGTAGGCTTAAAATATTCAGTAAACCATGTTGTAAACAAATGTGCTGTCATTCAGTGCAGTTCATGATGCCCATTGATAGGGCCCATTGATAGAGCCCAGGTAGAGTAGATTAGCATGATTTTTAAGGGCCCTAGGGTTTTCATAATGGTAAATGAGCATTGGCTTCAACTGAAAGTGACCAGCTGCATTAGCCCCTAACAAGAGAGTCAGCCTGTCTGTTGAAGCCTTGAAGCCAGGCATTGGCTTCTCCTGTCCAGCTATTAAAGTCCTAGATGGCATCTTCTTCCAATATAAGACTGTTCCATCTACATTGCAAATCTGTTGTTTGGTGTAGCTACCTTCATTAATTATCTTACTAGATCCTGCTGGATAACTTGCTGCAGCCTCTACATCAGCACTTGCTGCTTCACCTTGAACTTCTAAGTTATGAAGATGGCTTCTTTCCTTAAACCTCAGGAGCCAATATCTAATCGCTACAGACTTCTCTTCTGTAGCTTCCTCACCTCTCTCAGCCTTCACAGAATTGAAGAGTCAGGGCCTTGCTATGGCTTAAGCTTTGCCTTAAGGGAATGTTGTGGCTGGTTTGATCTTCTATCCAAACCACTAAAACCTCACTTTCCTATTCATGTGTTTACTGGGGTAGCACTTTTAATTTCCTTCAAGAACTTTTCCTTTGCATTCAAAACTTGGCTAACTCTTTGGCACAAGAAGCCTAGCTTTCAGCCTATCTCAGCTTTTGACATGCCTTCCTCACTAAGCTTAATCATTTCTAGCTTTTGATTAAAGTGAGAGATGTGCAACTCCTTTCACTTGAACATTCAGAGGCTACTGTAGGGTTATTAATTGGCCTAGTTTCAATACTGTTGTGTCTCAGGGAATAGGGAGGCCTGAGGAGAAGGAGAGAGGCGAGGGATGGCCGGTCAGTGGAACAGTTAGAACACACACAACATTTGTCAATTAAGTTTGCCATCTTCTATGAGTGCAGTTCATGATGCCTCAAAACAATTACAATAATAACATCAAAGATCACTAATCACACATCACGATAACAAATATAATAATTAGAAAGTATTCAATATTGCAAAATGCACAAATGCTGTTGGAAAACGGTGCCAATAGACTTGCTTGGTGTAGGGTTGCCACAAACCTTCAATTTGTAAAAAACACAATGTCTGCAGAGAGCAATAAAGCGAAGTGCAACAAAGGGAGGTGTGCCTATAATTATCTCTGAAGAGCCCATTTTCTTTCTTTCCAATCAGTTATAAACCATATGTTTATGGACAAAAATAATATAAAAAATTGCTAGAAAAAAAAGGAAAGAATTGCTAGAAAGGTGCAATATAAAATGAAAAAGCCCAATTTTTAAAAAATTTAATGCAAAAGACATAAAATTATAACTCAGTAATTGCACTTGGATGTTGCAGCCATGTCAAATTTATACAAAAGTTTCTAAAGGCTTAGCCTCAATATCTACACTTACCTCATCTCAGACTCGTAACGAACAGTTGGCAGACCAACATGGGTCCCTGCAGCACATGTCAGGAGCACTGCTCTAGCTTATACTGCCGGCTGGATGATCTGCAGTTTGCTTCTTTACACAGTAGTGGAGTGGAAGGGAGTCACATAAAGGAGGATGCCACTTCCCCAAAATGTTGGTGAGAGGGCTTCAGAAGGGGGAGGTCTGAGAGGTCAGAGTGAATTAGGATGTGCACTTTTTTCACCAACTTGAGGGTATGCATATATACTGTGTCAAGTACTTGCTGATCACAGGCAGAATTGGGTGTGATGTTGCCTGAGCCTCTCATCCATTAAAGCCTCAAATTTTAGACTTTTGGTTTGGCCTTAAATGAAGTGATACATATATATCACCAAGGCACACTCACAGGATCAAAAGATGTTCAACTACAAACTTTAAACTGGGCCCCATTCATGGTCCACACTCCCTATGGTGCTCTATGAACAAATATTTTTAATTTAATCCCTCATTTGTCTTATAAATCATACAACTGTGTTGATTCATAATTTTGCATCAAAAACTGGCAATTTATTAAATGTAAACACAATATATACAATTTTTCATTTGCTTTCTATATCTTGTTTTATATTATAAGTGAATTTCTGAAAAAGTAGGAGAAAGTAGGATTTTGGTAAGCATAATCATATTTTAAACATCCTAGACGATATTAGGTGGACAAGCAGACCATGTATAGTGAATTCTATTGCCTTGTCTATAAAATGAAAATGATATAAAAGACATTGAAAACCTTAAAGTGTTGTGCTTAAGCTATTAGTTATTAGTAGTGTTAAAAAGAAGACAACAGGCTCAAGATGACTTTGTTTATGTTAAGTCCACATCACTAAACTGAAACTTAATTACAGTTGCAGTTCTCTGGAAATGGAATCTTAAACCAATCAGGAATCACCTGATCAGCACTAGTGACATAATCTGCCTGATAAACTTGTGCCAGCCCCTAAAGGAAGTAATTTTGCAATACACAACCTACTATTATTTCCTCATTCCAGCTCCCTTCTGCCTATAAAAGTCTTTCATTTTGTATAGCTGCTCAGAGCTTCTATCTGCTAGAATGGATGCTGCCTGATTTTAATAGATTTTTGCTTAAATAAACTTTTAAAAGTTTTAATAAGCCTCAGTTTATCTTTTAACAATAATATTCTCTTTTGTAAATCCAGGCTTTCACACCAAGGTTTGTATAAAATGAGTTTTGTCTAAATTTGCACCTATATCCCTTGGTATAAAATTATAGTAACTATCTTAGATCCCTTGCTGCCTTCCACGTTAATCTCAATTAGAAAGTTGTGTGGTACTAATTGTCCTTATACCGAAAGGAATCATTTCAAATGTCTAAAGAAAGGATTTTTGTGTGTTATTTCATTCAGTCTCCTACCTGAATAATCTTAGTATCTGGTCTTAATTTCACCATGTTTTCATTTATCCACTTACTTCCTTTCCATCAGATATTTCATCTACATAGGATGGTTCCATTTGGTGATGGGGAGCAAGTCTTGTTCTTTTCTCGTGGAAGGAGACATGGATACCTGGGATTTGGGGATTTTGAATTTCTTGTTAATAGCAAAATCTGCAACATTGTTCTAACTCAGGCACCTAGTCCACGATGGTCACTGTCCTGAAAAAAGCAGCAGCCTAGGGTAGAAACACTACTCACAGGTATCTATGCCACATAAACATCTATCCAGAAACACTCTGGAAATGCTAATATTGCAACCCTGGGAGAAGGTGGACCCACTACTGAGGTATGATAAAATACTAATACTAGGACCTCTTCCTGGGAAGAAAATAGTAGCACCTCCTAAGAAGTTATGAAATGAATACGTTCTCATTCTATCACCAAGGAAGGTAAGAGGCTGCCCGGGAGGTTTGGTGACCTGTTATGCTGAGATAACTTCAGGGCACTCTTCTAAGGACTTTACAGATAATCACCTTATTTAATTTTCATGACAACCTTGTGAAGCAGGTATTGTTGATTTACAGAGACAGAAACAGAAGCATGGAAATGGTGCTAACTTTCCCAGAGTCACACAGCTAGTAATTGGTGGTTCTTGGATTTGAATCTGGCTGCACAGGTAAGTGTTTGATAAAATTATATTGATTTGACCCATATTTTCCCATGTAGGTGCTTTACGCAGCCCACTGGCGGGCCCTCTTTTTCAAGGCTACTATCAGAACTTCAGATACAGGAGACAGGCAAGCTAGTATTAGCAGTACTAAAAATAATAGTTGTAAAAAGCATGTACACAGTGAGGAATTTTCATTATTTTATTTATTTCTCCAAATGGCCTGAAATCAGTATTTTATCATACTCTAATTACAGATGAGCAAAGGATGGGTTCAAGAAATTATATAGTTGTCATAGTCATGAAACAAATTTTGGTTTGATCAGATTTGAACCTGCTATTTCTAATTCTTCTCCAGTTCCCAGCCACCATTCTGTGGGGTTTCTATTCTAGGCAAACTATTCCTATCTGGACCCCACCCCTCTCCTCTACCTTCTCCTGAACAAATATAGTTACCCTGGGTTCTCTTTATTCTTTCCTCTCTGTCATGCCTGGGGCCCAAAATAAAAAATATTTAGACAATTTAAAACTCAGTCGCAAATTTTAAGGTTGGAAAATATTGCCATACCTCCATTCAGCCTCCTTCATTGTGAATCAGGTAGTTAGAGAAGTCTCCCAAAAGGCACAGACAATTTGTATAAACCAAGCTGAAACCAAGCAACCCAACTCCTAGCACTAATAATTACTGAAATTTTTTGAGAATAGCAATAGCTCAGTAAAGCCCAGTGTTTCCCTAAAGGGCAAGAATAATAGGCCTATAACTTCAAACGTGTAAGAATAATTTGTTATTCATGTTAATCCCCTCGCCATTGCCAGCCACATCAATCTCTTTCAAAGGGGGACATTGGGAAAAAACCATTGAAGTTTGAAGGGAAAAAATAGGCACGTAAGGTGAGCAGCAGCAGATAGCAAAGCAACTCTGTGATTCTGCTTGTTGCTGCCTGGGACTTGCAATGTTTCATTAGGGTTCACCCTTCACCCCATGCCCATGTGGCTCCAACTCCTCAGTAAGGCAGGGAGGTCAGCCAGATGAAAAACACCACCATCAAACCATTCTAGCTATTTTTATAAGGATAATGTTTTTCAAGAATTTTTATTGCAAAAGTCCAAGCAAAATTACTAGCCCTTGTTTAAGTCAATGCATTCTTTGCCAATTCAGTTTTAACTCAGAAATGGTACCCACTTCAAAACATGTATACACCCAGACAGCCACGCTGGTTCCCAGGTTTTCAAAGTTGCTGAAGTATATCTAGTAAAAAGGATGCTTAGGAATAAGCAGTAGGTGACAATACAAGAAGGGAAATGCAGCTAGGATGTAGATGACTCTGGGAAATCAAGAATTCAAGTGTGCTAAAGGTACAGCCTGTGGGTGAATATCTTCCTAGAAAAGAAATAAATGATGTTGGTAGTTTTAATGGCCTCCCCTTTCCCCTTTTACTTAAATCATGAATGAAGATTTATAGAAGACATTTTCCACTCACAGTCACAGATGGGCCACCACATACCTTCATTTTCTTGTTCCATGAACATGAAAGAGAAGGGAAGGTAAAGGTTTTTTTCCCCCAAATTTGGCTTGCCTTTAAATGGCACCAGAAAAACAATGGCATTAGTGATTTAAGTTTTCCCAGCTCCTGGACTTTGGGGGAAAGCAAGACTTCTTTCTAGGTGGGTACTGACCAAAGGACCTAAAGCATAAGAAACTAACTTCATGTTCACTTTCATAAAACACAGCATTTGAATTTTCCCTCTGTCATCAGCATGGAACAAGGCACACACACTTTCAGGTTTAGAAAAGGGGAACCTCAACCATTGGCCCGCAGGTAGTTCTTGACTGGGTAACCTCTGCAGCCTAGAGCTAGGCTTCTTCTTTCAAACATTGCCTGGAAAATCACTGGAGGAGGCATCCTGGCCCCACTGTTGGGAGGGAGATGGTCTTGGTCCCCATATTGCCAGGGGCAGGCCCGAGAGACAGGGGTGTGCATGGACATGGGAAGTAGAGCCATGCCAACGGTTGTCTAAATAAATTATTTTGGATTTGGCAGGCCTGTATCTTAGCAGCTGCAAACTGTTTTTATTTCTGGGATATATTTTTTTCTCTTTAGTGATTTTTATAATTTCTTAAATTAAAAAAAGTTAGATGTTCATTATAAGACATTTTTAACAGCAGACATATACAAATGAAAAGTAAGAGTGCTTAGGTCTTTCCCCACCATCCTACTCCTCAACTGTTAATTATTTGGGGCATAACCTTCTAAACTTTTTCTAAGTGCATCTACCAGATATATTACTGTATATATATATATATATATATATATATATATATATATATATGCAATATATATATATATATGCATATATTACTATACACAAACTTGTGCTTCCAGCATTCTCTATAGATTCTGCCTCTCAAATCTGTGTTGCTCTGAATCTGCCCATTCTCTTTTACTGTCCTAGTCTTCAACATCAGATGCACCCTCAGCTTCATGTCTGCCACAGGATCATGGGTTAGGTTCTCACCCACAACAGCTTGTCAAGACAGCTTGCTCCAGCTCTGAATCAGTTCAGCCATTTATCATGTTTAAACTGTGTTTTCTACAACTTAAACAACTTTTGTTTTTTAAAAGATTTTATTTATTTGAGAAAGAGAGAGCGCGCACGTACGAGCAGGGGGAGGGGCAGAGAAAGAGGGAGAAGCACACTCCCCGCTGAGTGTGGAGTCTGACCATGCAGGGCTGGATCCCAGGACCCTGAGATCATGACCTGAGCTGAAGTCGGATGCTTAACAAACTGAGCCACCCAGGCGCCCCTCACCTTTTATTTGTTTTAAAGGGTTGCCTGGCCTTCCTCTAGTCAACAATATAAGACTTGGCCATGGTGTTTTTATAAGCCAAAATACAAACAACAAGTTGTGAAGAAGACCTTCTAGCCTACAGGGAATGAACAATATTTCCTAAATTCTAAGAAAACATTACTTACAAGATTTAATAATATATTTTTGTAAAAAAATACTATATTAAGCATATTTACGAACTGTAAGATGATTTTATCAACCTTCAATTATTTAAATTTTTTTTCATGTTTTTCTTTTTGTGCATTTTTGAATCAAGAAAATATTGTACTTACACTCACTCATCTTTCATGATGGAAGACCCCACATACCCCAGACCTTTCTTTTGGCATGGTCTACCCCAATATGTTATCTTAGATATCTATGACCTTAAAAGATGGATAGTTTCAAATACTGGACGTTTAATGTGGACATGAATTAGAACCTGAATTTATCTAAATCATCTTGACATTTTACACTGGCAAACCCATCTTTGCTATGAAAAGGCTGTCTAGAATGATTGCTCCATTAGGAATCCTGCCCATGGCTTTTAAAAATAAATCATACCTATAGGTGATCCTTCTCTCCACGGTTGCGGCAAAAAGCATGGGTCTTAGTCACAAGTAGTAACTGGTCACATAGCAATAGGTACCACACACCACTTCATGGTCTCCCCTCACTAGTCAACTGGCAATTCTTCTAATAGTTTTAAGTATCTATACACATGGGATGATCAAGTCACAAGGATGTCTTGATGAAGAGGTGGGATCTGAGATATGCAAAATATCACAACCCACCCAACCTGTTATGTCATTTAAAATTCTACCACTAGAAATTAATTTATTTGTGCCTATGCATCCTGAGAAGAGCAGTATCTTAAGTTCTTGTCATTTAACTAATTCATGATTAGAAAGTTACCAGGACCCAAAGGTGAGGAACAAGATATAAAGGAAATAACCAGAAGGTAAAGATGGACATTTAAAAGGAAGTTAAGGTATCAGAAACAAATCACATCTCCACATGTTCTGTGGAAGGACTGAAGATTCATCTCCTTTATGGCTTGTCCAGTTTTGGAAAAATTTCTTCTTAGCAGTAGTTAATCCTCAGAATGAACAATGATTCACTCTAATGAACCTGGAAGAGGATTAATTCTAAGCAGATACTCATATACTTTGGAACCAAAAGAAGTTTTTACGGATTCTAACCAACCTGACCCTCTTTTCAGCATAGGCTTGAATACCAATGACAATGTTAATATACATAAAGAGATACTATGTAGGAGAACAACAGCTTGGATTGAATCCAAGCAAAAGACAACCCCACTTGGTTTCAGGACCCTCCCTGCTGTAGGGCTAATTCCTAACAGAAAACAACGAAACTATTAAAAAATTTAATAAAGTAACCAATTAAATATTTCAGAGAGCCTCATTAAAACATTTCACTATTTGCACTGATTATCATGTGGTTACTTATACAGATGCCCATAAATCTGACTGCATTAGGTTCTCAGGCCTTTAGTTCAGATCATTTCTTCTCCCTATGTGGAGTTGCCCAGGAAATGAGATTTAATGAGTCACCAGCATCCCTGATAATCACAGGAGAGCTCATTAGCTTTCTGTCAGATTTGTACCTACTATCTGCCCCCAATATGCCTATGACTTCTTTTGAGTTAAATATATTACCAAAAGGGAGAACTCAAAAGAGCATGTCTGTGCTGAATGCTGCAGACTTGAAACACTATATAAATATTTTCACATATGTTAAAAGGCATCTGAGAGCAGAAGGGAAAAAATAACAAAAACAACATCCCCTATTGATGGCATCACTATTTAGATGACAAACATCATTAAAAAGAAATAAAGTTTGACATTTATACCTTTGTAAGCCTTGCCAAATCTGTTTGGGCTAAGTCAAAGAGAAGGTTTAAAGGATAGAAGAAAAGAGTCTAATAATTATTAGAATTCATCGAGTTCGGGGAGCCTTCCATCATGCATCTTACAATGCTTCACCAAGGTCCCCTAATCTCATGACTTTGGGTCTTCACTGAAAATGACCAGAAGGCTCTCATGGCACTTCATGGGAAGGGATGAAATCCTGCACTGCTCTCCAAGAAAAGCCTTAAGTGAATCTTCAATCCTTCCACAGAACATCTTAGTAATAAGTTTGACTCACCTGGCACTGAAATTGCCCATAAAGGAAATCATGACATTAATAAACTTCAGTAGAAATCATCTGAGTGATTTTCTGAATTCTCATTTGGGTCTTCCCTAAATACAGAGTTCTCTGAGTAAGGTGTTGCCCCTGTGTGGCTGAGTGACTGCCCAGGACCAGTGCCCAGTTCTCAGTCAATGTTTATTAAGCCAAACAAGAGCCATAAAACCTATGTGGAATGCATAAGAGTATTTAGCTCTATGGTCCTTAGATTCAAATAAAAGTGGTTCTTAACTTTTAGGGGGTTGCATATCTTTTTTTTTTTTTTAAAGCACACACAAGTAAGGGGAAGAGTCAGAGAAAATCTTCAAGCAGACTCCCCGCTCAGCCTGGAGCCCCACAGGGGCCCAATCCCATGATCCATGATATCATGACCTGAACCAAAATCAAGAGTCAGATACTTAACCGACTGTGCCACCCAGGTGCCCCAGAGGTTGCATATCTTAAGAATCTGAAGGAAACTATGATCTGGCTCCCAAGAAAAATGCACCACCCTCTTACAAATGCATATGCAGACACACACACACAATTTGGGGTATAATTCTAGAGGGTTCTCAAACACTCTGATCTTATTTCTAGACCTGCTTGGGCCCCTGGATCTAAGATTAGATCTTATATCAAGGGATGTAAAGTAATGCTTATTGAGAACTTACTACATGTCAGGCACTACTACATCTCACTTAACCCCTACAGCAACCCCAATGATATATATATTACTAACCCTATCTTACAGATGGGGACACTGAGGCACAGATAATTTAAGCAACATTCCCAAAGAGCTAGTTAGTGTTAGAATTAGGGCTTCAAACTCAGCGTGGCTCTGGAGTCCATGCACTGAACTACTAGGTGATGTTGTCTCTCTTATATAACACATTTTTATTTTAAGGCATGTTCACTTCTGTTTTCTCATTTAATTTTTGTAACCAACTCCAGGAGTTAGATTAGGAAGATATTTCCAATTCAGTGGGTGTTAAGGACATTTCAAAGTGGAGCAGAAGATTTGCTTTCTACTCTCTTATTCAGACAATGAAGTCATAGTTGATGAAATTAAAAATTAAAAACCAAAATTCTGACTTGAGCCTCCTACCTCCATTAACTACAGATTGAAATGCCCTAGGAACATTTCTAATTCCTTTCTTCACAACCATCCACTGCCTTGAGGACTAAGTCAGCATGGTAAGGTTTTGAAGCCATGTGGTGTTTCCTACAAAAACCTGGCTTCCTGCAGTTCACAGAGCAGTTTTGTTTCTACAAAGGAAAAGGCATGGGGAAGAGAGGGAAGAAGAGTCAAGTTGTCAATCTGCCCGAAAATAACAATGCTGTGTGTATATGAGTGTGCTAGACATCAGATGCATATCTTTGTCCTTACATATAGCTCTAATTCTAATTGATATGTAAAAATACTTTTTAAAGTATTTAACCCTCCTTTATCTGAACTCTACTTGGCATCCTTCAGCACTTGGCTGTTCCCACTCTTTTTCTTTCTTTTTTTTTTTGGTAGGTTTAAAAAAAATTGAAGCAGGATTAACACAGAGTGTTAAATTAGTTTCAGAAATATAATATAATGATTCAACAATTTTATACTCAATGCTCACCATGGTAAGTGTACTCTTCTCAATCCCATTTATCTATTTCATCCCTCCTCCCAACTATGTCCCCTCTGGTAACCACCAGTTCTCTGTATTTAAGAGTTAAAGGTTTTTCTTTCTCTTTTTTTCTTTGTTCATTTGTTTTGCTTTTTAAATTCCACATATGAGTAAAATCATATCATATTTGTCTTTCTCTGACATTTCATTCAGCATTACACTCTCTAGATCTATCCATATTGTTGCAAATGGCAAGATTTCATTCTTTTTCATGGCTGAGTAATATTCCATTGTATACCACATTTTTATTCATTCATCTATTGATGGACACTTGGGTTGCTTCCATATGTTGGCTATTATAAATAATGCTGCAATAAACACAGGTGCATATATCTTTTCAAATTAGTGTTTTTGTTTTCTTTGGGTAAATATCCAATAGTGGAATTACTAAATCATATGGTAATTCCATTTTCAATTTTTTGAGGAAGCTCCATACTGTTTTCCACAGTGACTGCACCAGTTTGCATTCCCGCCAACAGTGCACAGGATTCCTGTTTCTCCACATCCTCACCAACACTTGTTATTTCTTGTTTCCACTCTTCAGTGACTCTCTCCCTCCTTAAAACCCTTATCAGTATGTACTGCCCATTCTTCACAATCATTCAATGTCAGACGTTGGTCCCAGCTTCTCATTCCAGTGAAATGGTAGATTATACTAACATAGCCCCCAATCTCCTTCTTCTAAAAATTCACAGAAATGCTCAGGGAAATGTGGCAAAAACTATTTTGAAAAAGAACCAAACTTGAAAGAATGTGAGAGAGAGTAGAGAAGAAAGAAATTTTGCCATTTGTGAACTGGTGCTTTGGTGACCCAACAGGGTATGGATCTAGATATAAGCCAAAATGGTGAGAGGCTGGGGTTTAAACGCCCACTTAGCAGCAGGAGAGGTAGAACAGGACCTGTGCAAGGTATGGAGCTAGAACTGACAAACCTGTATAAAGTCAAGATCCTAGAAGGCACAGGGAGGAGTCAAGGAACTTTGTCTTTTCCCAGTTCCAAGTGGTAAAAAAAAAAGAAGTCAGTTATGGAAAATCAAAATATCAAGCCTGTTTGAGCATGCAGGGTGCAGTCTGAACTCATGTTATCCACCCATAAAGAAACCTCAGTGAAGAAATTAAAATAAAAATTGGCTGCAGACCAATGAAAGAACTGAGATATCCATCATAAGAAATACAAAGCTACTCTATAGAAACATTTTCACAACCCAAAGAGCATGGGATGTCCCCAAGACAGGGAAATCCCTTTGGTGAAAGTAAGCTCACAATTAAAAGAAAAAAATTATAAATCACAAGAGGAAATGATCCTCCAAAAGAGTAAGCAAACAAAACAAACAGGAAGATTAACACTCTAAGATAATAGAACAATCTGAAACAGGCAAAAAATAAGCATATTCAAAATCATTAAAGACATAAAAGATTAGAAGCCATGATGTAAGAATGAAGTACCATATGATAAAAAGAACTATTTGGAAATTAAAAAAAAAGAATCACTGAAATTTAATTTTTTTTTAATTTTTAAAAAATTAAAAATGTTATTTATTTGAGAGAGAACACAAGTGGAAGGGAGGGGCAGAGAGAGAGGGAGAGGCAGACTCCCTGCTAAGCAAGGGATGTGGGGCTCAATTCTGGGACTCCAGGATCCCGACCTGAGCTGAAGGCAGATGTTTAACCAACTGGGCCACCCAGGTGCCCCAGAATCACTGAAATTTAAAACTAAATAAATGGTATATTAGTTTTCCACGGCCGCCCAACAGAGTGCCACATACTGGGTGGCTTAGAACAAAGGAAATGTATCATGTCACAGTTCTAGAGGCTATAAGCATGAAATTGAGGTGTTGGCAGGGCCATGCTCCCTCTGACACCCAAAGAGGAAGGATCCTTCTTTGCCTCTTCCAGCTTCTAGTAGCCCCAATGTTCTCTGGCTTGTGGCAGCATAACTCCAATCTTCACATGGTGTTCTCCTCAGGTCTCATCACACAGCCTTCCCTCTGGGCTTGTGTCTGTGTCCAAATTCAACACCTGTCCCCTGCCCTGCCACCTTTTTATGGATACCAATCAGGTTGGGTTAGGGTCCATCCTAATGACTTCATTTAACTTGATTATCTCTGTAAAGACCCTACTTCTAAATAAGGTCATATTTCAAGTACGGGAGTTATGATTTCGATGTCCTCTTTTGGAGGACACAATTCAACCCATAACAAATAAATTTAGCAGATCATGTACAACAGAAGAGAATCAAGGGAAAAAAAAAAAGATAAATCAGGAAATTATCCAGAATGCAATACAGAAAAATTAAGAGATCAAAAATATCAAAGACAAGTTCAAAGTTATAAAGAACAAGACAAGATCTACTATATACTCTTAGGAGTTTCAGAAAGGTGGAGTAAAAAGAATGAGAAGGAAGAAATATTCAATAAGATAATGGATGAGATTTTTCCAGAATTTATGAAAAACACCTTCTTAGATCCAGGAAACATGCCAATAGCAAAGTAGCACAAATAGGAATAAAGCCACAGCTATATATATCACATAATGAAACTGCATATCACCAAAAATAATATCTGAAAAGACAGGGGGATAAAAAGATTAACTATAAGTAAATAAAGACTAGATTGATAGCAGATTTCTCATCAGCAAAAATAGAAACTGAAACAAAACTAATCTATGCTGGTAGAAGTCCAGATAGTGTTTAACTATTGGGAGGCTCGCTAGTGGCTGGCTGGGGACATCAGGAGGGCTTCTGGGGTGCTGGCTGTGTTCTGTACCTTGAACTAGGTTTTGATTACATGGGCTCATTTAGCTACACACTCACAATATGTACGCTTTTCTACATGTATATTAAATTTCAACAAAATTTTTTAAAAAGACAGACCAGAAGACAAAGGAGCAATATCTTTAAGGAGAAAAAGTCAGCAAAATTGTTGCTCAAGTAGCATGATAAAATAAAGACATTGTTCAATCAAACAAAGATTGTGAGACTTACTATTCACCAACCATGCTGAAAGAACCACTGAAGGACATACTGCAGTAGGAAGAAAACTGAACCCATAATGAAGGAATGGCATTGCAAGGAGCAGTAGTGAGGCAAGCAATTAGTAAACGTGTGAGATAAATCTAAATAAACACTTCCTGAAAAAGCAAAAGTAAAGTTAATGACTAGTTTTTAACCTAGGAAGAATTAAAATCCTGAGAGGGGAAAACATCATGGATAATGAGAGGGATCTTTTGGGTATAAAGGTTTTTGTATAATTTAGGAAAAGGGAAGAAATATTAAATTTTGACTTTAGGCATGCATGCTAAAAACTAATGATAAACACTAAAAAATAAGAAATAGAATATATACAATTCAAAGCTATAGAGAAAGGAAAAGGAATAAAGAAAATTCAGCCTATTCAAGGGAAGCCAGCAAAGGAGAAAAAACTAAGCCAAGAAAAGGCAGGTTATGCTGAAACATCAAACAAGATTGTGGGGGGAAAAATCCAAAGAAATAGTGATTTAAGTCATGAAATTTAAACAGATTAAATTGGCCAACTAAAGAGAGATATTCTTAAATTTTTAGTAATTCAGTTATATGCTGTTTCAAAGATACATGCATGAAATAGAACACATAAAAGTTGAAAGATAAGAAATGAGGTAAAAGATAAGCCATCAAATACTAACTCAAGGTAAGTTTAAAATTACTAATATCACAAAAAAATAATTTAAGAGGGGAAAAACCTTATTAGGGGTTAAGAAGTTGTCATTAATTTACAAGAAATAAAAGAATCAATTAATTCTCCAAGAAGATCTAGCAATTATGAGACTGAATGAGTCATGAATCAAACAACATTGCCTCTAAAGAAAAAAATCAACCAAATTACAAGAGGAAATTGATAAATTCTAAAAAACACTTTTAATTCTGATAAGTCTAGTTGATGTGCATATATTTCATTTCCATAACTAAACTGTATGATCCTCGAGGTAAAAGTGCATGTCTTCTGTCATGTTCTCCAGCATATGTGATGCATTTCCCCTCCACCCAAAAGTAAGTGCACATAACCCTTTCTCATATAATAGATGGAAGGCTAAGTGCTAAAAGCAAATGCAAAGCACAAAAAGTTTGTACTAATAATTTATTACTAATACTATACATTTTTTAACAAGCAAAACTATTATAAGTAGAATAATTAATGAAGACATAAAATAATGGATTGAAAAGAAAAAATTATTCTTACTGTACATCTTTTGCAGCATTTGTAAGACACAAAGATCATTTCTTAAATTATAAAATTACTGCACTAGGCAGAGGATCACTTACATTCACTCTAAATGGGAAAAAAATACACTTGGAAAGGTTAAAGAACTATAAACAGAGTTTACTTTAATGGACTCAAGACAATAACAATGATGCTACCCCCTAGTGGCAGAGAACAGCAACCCAAAAAGTTTATCTTCTGGGTCATTTTCCTAACAAAAATATTACACTAGAGAACATAGAGTTGATAGTGATATGTGTTCAATTAGATTAATGTCTGTTATAATGTCATCATTATCATCATCATTTTCATCATGCTCAGCCTATAGTTAAGTGCTTTTGTGACAGGTGGCAATTTCCAGGCCATCAGCTGTGGCCAGGGCTACAAGGTCATATCACATAGAGAGGAAAATTTATAATCAGAGAATAGCCTTTGGCTACTTTTCTCAGAAGGGGGCAATGTAACCATCAGACATTTGGAGGCTTCCTGGCCTTTCCAGCACATCATGAAAAAAGCAGCTCTTTGAAGATCAGTGATACAAAGTTCTATGCTAAAGAATACTAAGGGTATCCCATAATGGAATAGAATACCATAATAATGTGGCTCCCGATTAAAAATAAAGAAAGAAGACAGACATTTCAGTTACAACTCAATAGGTCCCATCTCAGCTGTGAGTATGTCCCACATGCTGGATTGAAAGTGCACAAATTCATGTTTTAAAAGAGGTTAAAGTCCCTATTTTATTTGTCAAGAGATTCTCTTACAGTCCATAAATTATAGGTAGCAAGCAGCAATTCTACCATTTCTTACTTTAATGAGGGTCAAGAATCAAATATGTTGAGAAGGTCTACCACGTAGTTTCCATTAGGCTTTCATCTAAACCCATTGCCCCAGTGCAGGCTTTGCACAATCTAATTCTTCAAAAGAAAAGGAGTTTTAGGATCCCTGCATAACTTGTCGTACACATGAAGTAATACTCTTTGTAACTTGAGGAATTTCCTCTAGGCTTTAGCTCGTTTTGTTGTGTGCCTTTCAGACCAGTGAGGTGAAACACTTAACTAACAATATTAAATCTTTTTCATGAGTTATGACTAATCAGTGGGCAAAGGACCTGGAGTTGAAGACAAACATGGAAGGAATGTGATAAAAGGCAATTTGAAGATGACTCGGCAGTCTAAAATGCAATGATCAAAATTTCTGGTTTTAAAATGTTTAAAGTGTGGATGTCACACAACAGGGAATGTGGCAAATTGTGATTCCAAGCTAAACACAAATCTGATCAGTTGCCAGTCTGCCTATTTGGTCATTTTTAAGTTTACTGATAGTGAAAACCAAAGGTGAGCTGCCATTTCAAACCCACTAGAATGGCTAAAATAAAATGTACAATACTGAGTGCTAGCAAGGGCATGGAGCATCTGAAACTCTGTTCCACACTCTTGGTGGGAATGTAAAATGGACCAAGTTGGAGAACGATTTGGCAGCTTCTTACACAGTAAAACCTACATCTACTTTATGACCTAGTAAGCCCACCTCTAGGTGCTTAATTGAGATAAATAAAAATGTAGGTCCACAAAAAGATGTTTTTACATGAAGAGCAGAAGTTTTAAATTTTGATGGAGTCCAATTTACTGGTTGTTTATTTTATGGTTCGTGCTTTTGTTATTTAATCTAAGAAAATTTTGCCTATCTCTAGGGCTGTGAAGATTTTATTTATTTTCTTCTAGAAGTTGCATAGTTTTAATTTTCATATCTAGGTCATGATCCATTCTGAGTTAACAAAAAGACTGGTACATAAATGTTAATAGCAGTTTTATTAATAATGGTCCAAAACTGGGAACTACCAAATGTCCATCAACAAGAGAATGAATAAATACAATGTGGTATATCCCTACAGCAACAAAATGAATGAACAATTGATATGCATGACATAAATTAATCTCAGAAACATTATTTGAATGAAAAAAGACACAAAAGAGTATACTGTATGTTTCCATTTATATGAAGTTCAATAATAAGCAAATCTAACCCATGGGATAGAAGTCCGAAAAATGGTCGCCAGGGCTGAACAAGAGGAAGATGCTGACTGGAATGAAGCACAAGGGAACTTTCTAGGGAGATGAAAACATTATATAACTTGTTTTGAGTGATAGTCACACAGGAATTCATCTGTCAAAACTCTTCAAACTATATACTCTCAGACATTGCATATTTTATTGTATATACATTATAACCCAATATAAAAAGAATATTGTTGATTTCAATTTAATCCACTAGAGAACACCTTCCAAGGCACAAGGCTACTTTCCTGGAATGAGAAGTAAAAGTATTTTCAGCTTTTTGGGCCTTGTCCTTGCACAGTGTTGTCACAGAGAGAAGCTATGAGGCAGCAAGGTAGAACCAGGCCAGTGTGGAGTTACAGCTCACTTTTCCAGCTTCTGCTATTCAAAAATCCCCTAATGACGATTCTTTAGTCTCTGCCATTTTCTTCCCTAGAAATAGTTGAGTGACAATGAACAGGATTCATTTTTTTTATTAACTTAATACTAGTTTTATTTTCAAAACAGGAACATGCAGCAGAATCCCAGATTTCATTTTGAATTCAGTGTTCCTGTTCCCGTTTCATCCATTATTCATCTACACTGCGTTTTCTTGGTTTATGATTTTACTAAATTTCTTCATTTGAATTATGGCCTTGTGGTCAACAGCGGGCAATATATTATTCTTATATAATTTTTAAATACAAAGGCAAATGGCACGGAACAATTAGAATCGATGGCTTGGGAGTCTGGCTCTCGGATGTCATAGGCAAACACCGTGCTCTTGACTTTAACCTATGGGTTCCACTTCATGTGGGTTGTATTTTTCATACATCAGGGGTTTTTATAAATTTACTATTCAATCCAGCAGCCCTACTTTGTTCGCAAAATATAAGCAAAACAAATATGTCAGGGTAATGATGCCAGGACTCTCCCTTATTGAAAAAAGCAGTTTATTAATACCTTATTGCTACAAGCTAGATCTTATTATCATCTTGGGTCATTTAGAATCTTATTAGGTATTCTGCTGGTGGATGAATAATCCTGTGATAAATTCTTTGCCATGTCCTTCACAGTTGTCATAGCAGGATCATAAACAGCATTTATAACAATCTAGCCTAGAGGAAGCGGCTGACAATGGTCTGCTTAGCATGCAGGAAATATTCAGATCGGCTGTGTCTGGTTAGACACAAGCCCACAGGAGAGATCCCAAAGTTAAATGTAGCATGGGTTTCTCTGAAGATTCCCCTTCGAAAAATGCATGAGGTCAGGGATGTGGGGACCAAAAACACTTTGGAAGTCACAGATAGTTTCTTCCCATCAGATCACAGTTGGGCAGCAGGGGAAGACCCAGGCACAAGCCATTTTATTCCTGACAGACTGTTCAGGTCTTTATTTGAAAACTCCAGATCAAGGTACAAATTATTTTATATTGACTGATTTTTTGTTCTCATTTTGACTTCACGTACAAAACTATGATTCACCTGTATTACTGCTCTGTGTCTAATTAGTGCATTTGATGAGAAGATGAGTCTGAAGGAGAACAAGACTATAATTCCCAGCATAAGCCAGGTACTTTTGCTCTATTCCAAAACTGTAGATTTCAGCACTTATAAAAAACCTGTGTCAAAAAATATATATATATCTGGGACACTTGGGTGGCTCGGTTAAGCATCTTCAGTTCAGGTCATGATCCCAGGGTCCTGGGATCGAGCCCTGCATCAGGCTCCCTACTCAGCAGGGAGTCTGCTTCTCCCTCTCCCTCTGCTGCTTCCCCTGCTTGTGCGCTCTCGCACGCTCTCTCTGACAAATAAATAAAATCTTTAAAAATATATATATATAAAATTTTGTATACACATAAATATTTCTTTCCTGTTCACATAGGGAGAACTATTGGTAGATTAGTGCAAATCAGCCACCACTATTTTTAGAAAAATCCAGACAACAGGCAAATGAGCCAGTCCAATATTTTTCCAGCCTCATCTACTGCTATTCCCTGACACTGGCCTCACAATTAATCCAAAGTAGTCTCATTATTCTCTAAATATGTCAGGCCCTTTTCCAAGTCTGGGCTTTAATATAGGCCATTGTCTTTGTCCAGAATGCCCTGGTGTTTTTTTTCTTTGCCATATGTCCTACGTTGAATGCTCCTAGAATCAGAACCTAAAACAAGCATTTGAGGTAAGGAAACTTATTTTGGAGGTGACCCCAGGAAGCACAGGCAAGAGAGTGGGGATGTGAGACAAGGGAAGAGAAAGAACCCAATAGTGAGCACAAACTATGAGCAACGAGGCTCAATCCCCCTGGGGATGTCTAAGAGACAGTAGAATGCAACGTGGATGGCCCACTCCCCAAAGGGCAAGGAAGCTGGAGTATTTATCACCTTTTCCTATTAGTGGGCTTCTCCTAAGAGGTACTTAACTCTCCAGCACTTCCAGTCTGCTCTCTTGAGAGCAAGAGAAAGCTCTCAGACAAGTCAGAAGTAGTGGGGTCAGGGAGCATACTAATAGTGAATGTCAGGGGGATATGAGTAGGACAATGACAGCATCTGTTTCTCAGGCTAAGTCCTCCTTATTGTTCAAATCTTAGTCAAAGTATTATTTTCTCTAGGAAAGCGTCTTTGATTCTCCTAGTCTGAGTTACGTAGTCCTTCACTTGATTCTAATAGCATGATGACTGATCATGGTACTTATCAGATTATATTATAAATGTGACAGCGTTCCCTTCTAAGTTATAAGCTACTTTAGAAAAGGGGTTGTGCCTAACTCATGTTTGTATCATGAATACAGTTCCTGACACAATGAAGAAACTCAGTAGATCCATACATCCCACAAATATTTACTGAGGACCTACCATATGCCAGACACTATTCTAGGACCTGGGGGATAGAGAAGTGAACAATATATTCCACTTGGGGGTCTTATAATGGACAGAGGTAGAAAAAAAAAACATGTGGCCAAATTGATATGATAATTTTAGGTGTCAGTAAATGCTATAAAGAAAACAGAAGAGAGTAAGTGGTAGAAAAAGACTAGGGTAAGAAGAGGTTGCTATTTTGGGTAGGCTGCTCAGGGAGGTCTTCTCTGAAAAGGTAATATATGAAGAGAGATTTAAAAGATAATGAACAAGGGTTGTGGGGAGGAGGGAAGGGATCACTAGGCAGAACACAGAGGGTTTTTAGGGCATAGAAGCTACTCTGTATGATACTGTAATGGTGGATATCATTATATCATTTCATATCATTCTACATTTATCCAGACCCACAAAATATATGACACCAAGAGTGAACCCTAATGTACACTATGGACTTTGGATTGTAATGATGTGTCAGTATAAGCTCATCAATGATAACAAACGTACCACTCTGGTGGGGGGATATTGATGACGGGGATGCTCTGCTTGTGAGGTAGGAGGTATCTGGAAAATCTTTGTACCTTCCACTCAGTTTTGCTGTGAACCTAACACTGTTCCAAAAAATAAAATTTACTTAAAATAATAATAGTAATGGGAAGGACTGAGACTTGAAAAGATATGGAAGAAGTGTTCCAGGCAGAAGAAGTAAGTCCAAAGGTGTGCAGGTGGGAATAATCATTGCATACTGGAGGGTCAGAAAAACTAGGGGAGCTGCACTATAGTGAACGAGGAGGAAAATGTCAAAAGAGCTCAGAGGGGTTGCCAGGGGCCAGATCATATAGGGACTTTTTGCTGTTAGAAACTAAATTAATTTAAAAATCCCAAAATCAAGTAGAAGAAAATTCAAGACAACATTAAACAACTATTTTCCTCAACTGTCTGGATATTTAGGCTAAATGTGACTTCTGGATTTATTTATCATGATACTGCCTCAATTTGTGTGGTACAACCACAGGGTTGCAAAGCTGATTCAAATGCTTTATCAATGACCTATTTACTCACACATTCCAGATAACACCAAAAGTACCATCTTAGAAATAGCCAAGGCAATGAAAAATAAGTCCCTTACAGTGATTGGTTTCTTGCATCAGCTCTATTACATGTGACCTTTGGAAGTCCTTTACCATCATGTCCTTAGTTTCCTTTTCAGCAAAGTAGAAGAGTAGGGACTAAATGGCCTGCAGAGTATCTGACAGCCTACAAGTCAATGCATTGTACAAGGTGAAAATAGAAGTTATGTGGCTGATTCTTTTATTTAACTTCTTAATAAGAAAATTTTAAAACATTCACAGAAGTGGAGAAAATACACAATAAAGCTGCATGAAGCCATTATCTATCTACAAAACTTATGAGCATTGTCAACTCAGCATCAGGAAAATACAAATCAAAACCACAATGAGATACCACCTCACATGTCAGAATGGCTAAAATTAACAACTCAGGAAACAACAGATACTGGTGGAGAAAGGGGAACCCTCTTACACTGCTGGTGGGAATGCAAACTGGTACAGCCACTCTGGAAAACAGTAGGAGTTTCCTCAAAAAGTTAAAAATAGAGCTATCCTATGACCTAGCAATTGCACTACTATTATCCTTAGTCACCAAAGGATACAAACATAGTGATTCGAAGGGGCACATACACCCCAATGTTTATAGCAGCAATATCCACAATAGCTAAACTATGGAAAGAGCCCAGATGTCCATGGACAGATGAACTGATAAAGAAGATGTGGTGTGTGTGTGTGTGTGTGTATATATATATATATATATATATATATAGGAATATTACTCAGCCATCAAAAAAAATGAAGTCTTGCCATTTGCAACGACATGGATGAACTAGAGGGTATTATGCTACGTGAAATAAGTCAGAGAAAGACAAATACCATATGATTTAATTCATATGTAGAATTTAAGAAACCAAACAGATGAACATAGGGGAAAGGAAGAAAAAATAAAATAAGTGGAAAACAGAGAGGGAAGCAAACCATAAGAGACTCTTAACTATAGGGAACAAACTGAGGGTTGCTGGAAGGGATGTGGGTTATGGGCATTAAGGAGGGTCCCTGAAGTAAAGAGCACTGGGTGTTGTATGCAACTGATAAATCACTGAATTCTACCTCTGAAACTAATAATGCAGTATATGTTAATTAGATTGAATTAAAAGAAATTTTTTTTAACTTACGAGCATTATGTCATGGTTGGCTTTTTTCATACACATCAGTATTTGTGCAACCAAATATCCATAATCCCTTCAAAGTGGCTGGCCTGAGAGTTGATCCTGGTCCCTGTATGGAGTGATACAGCACATTCTTGCACAATATTCTGAGCAAGGGAGGGTTGACTTGGGACACAGCTTAGAACGAAGGCCACAGAATAAGGTAAAATAAGATAGATGACCATTCAGATAATAAATATTAAACATAAAATAGTACACACTGAGTTTCCATATTGAAAACAAATAATTTAAGAAAGGAAATAGCTTCTTTTTTACAACCGGGTAAAACTGGCTTTGAAAATATATACATGTTTTGAGCAGTGGTTTATCCACTACTGGAATGTTTTCATGTATTTATTCAGTAATTTTTCAGTAAATACTGCACATGAGGCCCAGGAATAGAGACTGCAAGGGATACACAGATGCACGAGTCACATAGCCCTTTCCTTAAGGAACTCATAGCCCAACAAATGAGAATTTGAGTGGTTCTGCTGGCTCTGGTGCCTACATTTTACTATGTTTGATCACACAGCAGTCTCATCAACTTATCTAGGTATTCTGACTTGCTTTTGCTCCCCTTTCCAAGGCAGCTTTTGTTATAGCTGACAGTCACCTCGGTCTCCACCCTGGTGAGCAAACACAATTCTAACATGTTTCCTTCTCTAGCATGATGCTGCAGGACAATCTGCTTCTCCTGAAACTCTGCACACAGAAAAGGTTGAGATGCATACCACCCTTGACCAGGCATTCATGGACACCCACTACTAGGGCCCTTTACAACGTGCAGTTCTGCTCTGAATAAGTGATTTCTCCTGAAGTGTCTGGCACCAACTACATCAATTGCTCCCACAATTCCCAATGAGTGAATGTGCAACTCTCTTACTGATTGATTGACTTAACACCAGCCAATTAGAGCTTAAAATGTCTAATTAAGCCAGAGATGGAGCCATCAACTTGCTGCATTCCGAGCCCTGTTAACTTACCTAAACAATAAAATGATGTCAGGTATCTATTAGCACTGGGAGTAACTAGTAAAACCAGAATAAAGCACTTTGCAAATATAAAACACTCCAGGAATATTAACAAGGATAAGCAAAAGATACATCTAGACTAAAGAAAAAGTCAAAACCTGTACAAAATTCATACATAATTCTTTCTAAAATCCTCTTTCAACATATATAGTTCTGAATTTACTTTCTGTCTAAATAACACTAAACATACCTTACATAGGACTCTACCACAAATGGTTTCCATATTTCTGTTTATTTGCGATTATCACTGACCTGTGTTGTTTATGAGACAACTATCAAGACAGCTCTATTACACTCGTTTAGCCACAATTCACAATTAATATGTGCTTCTTTCTCAACTCCTACATAGATATCATAATTACTCCCCACTTCCCTCCTCTAAGAACAATAAAACTGCTCACTTCTAAAGCATAATGATGGTCATTTTCAAGAACAAATGATAAAGAATATTTACTGATTTGCCTTAAAATCAGACAGTTCACTTACGAAAAGATTAAAATTATCTACCCCAAACACTCTTTTTTCACTGTAAAACTAGCAATTGCAAATAAAAGAAATTTACATGAAGAGATGTTGGAACCTGCCTTGTTTAGCCAAGCACTAATTATAAACGGCACAGCATACAGAGACACCATCCTAGTCTGTCCCAAAAGCTATAGCTGCATTGGACCCTGAGATAATATTTAGCAAAGAGGCATTTTAAGAAAGTCAGCATGAGGGAGAAGAAAAATCTTCTCAGGTAGGTGTATGTTATTAATCATAATTAAGGCATATTTGACAGCTTCTTGGCAACAGAGACGATGAGCTCCTTTCTCTGACATCAAAATCCTAAAGGAATACTTGCTATTTCATTATCAACTTCACTGGTCTTTACACCTATAATATCCACTTTGAGAATATGAGGTCTTAGAGAAACCTAAGCTCTGACAATTACTGTTTGCCCACCGCTGACACCACGTAAGGTACAACATAAGCTGGGATCTTACTAAGATAAAGTACAGGGAACCATGCTGGGGTTAAAATGTGAGTTTCAGGAAAACACATGGCCTGTCCCATAATGCATTTCCACTGAAGGGTCATCCTTCAGAGTTGTTGGTTTTTGTCTGTGCAGGTGGCTCTGCACTTTTGATTTCCCATTAAATTGGAAAGGGAGCACTTGGTTCCCACTGCAATGGCATCCTCTGATAAGATGGTGAGAAATGGGAAATGGACCCGTTTTGAGAGATAAACTCATTTTAATAAAACCAAACAAGAGACATGCTTCCATTTAATCATGCCCAATTTCATTAATGCGTTTTCTAAAATGATGCCACTTTGGAAAGGTTCTTATGATGGCTGAGTGTTAGAGGAAGCATCACCAGGATTTCTGCTTGGTGCCTTTGCAGGTGATTTCAAGGAATTTATTCTGGATCATCTACTGATCACAAGCCGACTTTCTCTCGGGCCCAGCTGGGAGATTTGGCCAGTTCTGTGCAGATCCCCAACTCATGTTCTACTGTTCTCTTTCACAGAAAACACGGGTTTAAGTGACCTTTGCCTATTTGGGCACCTATTTAATGGCACAGGTTGAGCTTTAGATGGTTTTCAAACAGTATGTTTCTACTTGGAGAATGATCCCAACGATTCTCACATTTTTCTCTCTTCCTTATTCTCTCTCTTAAGCTGTCTCTTTCTCACCACATTCTTCTCTCTTTGCCTTTGGTTTGACTCTCTTTGTTCTACTATCCTTCCCTCTGTGTTTTTCAGTCCTCTTCTCTCATAATGTCTTTCTTCATCAGTGCAGGCTGAGAAGCACGGGGGTCAAGTGAAGATAAATGGTTTTGTCTCCATTATGTAAGTAAATTGAAAGAAAGTAAAATTTAAAATTGTAATTACTCAGTTTTCAGCTTAATTCTTCCCATAGAGATCTAGAAGTGGAATCTGTGATATTCTGGGATTGGAAGGGACCTCAAGGGGAAACAAACAAGTTAACTTCCTTCATCAAGGCCGTGTGCTCCCCAGATCAGTTATTCATTAATGACTGGTTTCTGCCCCTACTAACTTAACATCCTTTAAATATACCTTTAAAACATACCTTTAAATATGGCCTTCGAGATGTTAAAATCACCACCTCTGCTGATTTGGGGTTTTATTGTCTATTCTGGGCCATATCTCATCTTAGTGAGATCCCACAGGATTCAGCAATTAGCATGAATACAGCAGTTTAATAATCAAAAGTAATTAATGGCATCAAAACAGTCCTGCCTGCTTCTGAGGACTTGTTACACAAATCTTGAACTTTCTTTTTAAATGAGTACTTTAAAAAAGATAAAATAAATGAGGACTTTATTCCTGTTAGAAAATTATCTACCACAAAATTCTTAGATGGAAAACAATTCAACTTGATATACTGACATATTTAAAATAACACTGGGAAAGTGACTCAATATACCAATTGGCAATAAGTTCTTAATCCACTAATAATTAATAATCTTAATAAAAGAAATACTAACATTGTTCTCTGCAACTATATAGAGCACAGGAAAGTTATGCTTCCTTTAAAAAAAAGTAAAATTGTAAAATAGGGATTCTGTCAAGTGTCAAATGAAAATTTAAGAAAAATTATCGTTATTTATTTTTTTTCCAAAACTCTCATTTAAATATTGCTGAGGAAAGGCAAAGGGGAGGGAGATACTTTATTGTAAGTGTTCAACTTACTATGAATCAATTTTTTAAAAATTCTAAAGTTTCTCACAGCAAAAGAGAAGTGTAGAGAAAGAAAAGTTTTCCTCAACCTTCTTAGGGTTCCTAGCTAGATCTAAAAATTAAACTGACAAAGATTAACAGGAGAAAAGCTAATAAGTTTCTAAGTGACTCTGGAGCCTTCAGAAGGAAATGAAGACCCAAGGAAACAGACCTGAGTATTTTTATGCTAGGTTTGATGAAGAGTGGGCAGTTGTGTAGAAGTATGATAGATCAGAGAATATAAGGTAAGTGTAGTAAACTGGGGAAAACAGCAAGGCCTGTTTGTTCAGATTCTTCTCAGCATCTCCTTGTCTTTGGAGATAAGGATACTCCTTTTCTCCAGGTTTATGGAGGGCACCTCTCACAGGAGGGTTTATGACCTGTTTCAGGGAAGAAGGCCAAGGAGAAGGTCAGAGTGACCTTCCTGCTTCCGCCATTTTCTCATACTCCTTCAGGTTAAAATATTCAATATGCAAAGGTGCTATATTTTGGAGTAGCATGTCCTGAGTCCCAACAGAAGTAAATATAGGTTTTAGTTTAAACAGATAAATGCAATTCTTACCTGAGAACTCTGGATTCCCTTTAACAAGTCACTGCTCATCATGTCATTGGTGAAGTTGATCTTGTCTTCATATCAACAGGATATGCAGGGTAAAGATTAGGGGAGCATGTTACCAAATAGTCAAGCTTTCCTCTCCCCAGGGGAACTTTATTTTTGAACTGATTTTCATTTAAAATGTCCCCAGTTTTAGATAGACTGAAGCCCAGCACACATGAGCCTTTACAGTTCTCCACATCTGTAACTCATTTCCATTTCTTAAAAAATTGATGATGTTTGCTTTAATGCCAAAATCCCCCCTGACCACAAGGGATGTTAGCTTCAGGCAGCTTGGTATCATTATTTAAAAAGCTAACACTTGGACTTTTAGAGTAGAACCAAAAGTGAGAGGAATGAGGTGACTAGCTGCTGTAGAAATGAGAAGCTCTTTAGAAGCTCTCTGGAAGCTTCCATGTTTGGCATTTCTATTTCTAGTACCACTAATATTAAGATAAACATCAAGTTTGGGCAATCTGAACAAACCTCTGATGTCATCTACTGATCTTCAAGACCAATTGGAGTATATGCATAAGTTGTCCTATCAAGGATTTAAAGTCTCTCTGGTATAGGATTATGAAAATACGAAAACCTAAAAAAATACTTTTTTAAGTGTACTTTATTTTAATCATATTTTCCATCTGTTTTGTGTTCAAGAAATAAATGAGAATAACTTCTGAAGCTTAAAGCAACTGAAAGGGATTAACAATGAAAGACAAAGGAACTTGGATGCCATTTCTCTAATCCAGGGAAAGGGAAACATGTAAGTAACTTGCTAATTTCTTACAAGGAACTAGGTAAGTGTGTATCTTCTAGCTTGCCCATATTACTATCTACCAACAATAATATATTTCATCCAGGTTGAAGATAACACATATAAGAAACAAAAACAGACTAAAACCTTAATATTAAAGTATTTTCAATATTTTATAAAACTGGGGGCTTTACATGGCATTTGCAGGCATTCATATATGTACTTCTTTTATAGCTGTAGTCATATAAAATAAGCATTCCTTAAGTTTCCTTCGAAGAAATCTCAAAGGTTATCTTAGTTATTAAATATTTAATGGAAACAAGGATAGAAAATCACTTAACAATCAGAAATATAACTTGCCATTCATTTTGTCAAAGCTTAACATTTTGCCATATTTGCTTCAGACCTTTTTTCTTAAGGAAATAAAACATTACAGATATATAGTTGAGGTCCCCCAAGTATCCCAATCTATTTCATTGCCCCCCTTCAAAAATAACAACAACAACAAAAAAAACCATTAATAATCAACTCTAATAGAGCTAAAGCCACAACAGGTCCTCTTTAAAATGGTGTACCCATATGCTCTGTCATCAGCAGCTTGTAAGAGGACCAATTTCTTCATTTTAGGATGCATAATAATGGTTTGTCATCCCATCCAATAACACATTAGAGAGTCTTTATAACTCAACACAAAGGAAGTTAAGCTTTAGGCATCAGTGATAGGCAGATATGGAAGATTAAGGCAAGTGGCCTTTTATATCTCACATAGTTGTTATTTTAAAAATACTCCCATTACCTCTCTAATCCTCCTTATTCATTCCCCACTCTTGTCAGAGTGATCTTAAAAACCAAATCTGATCATGCCACTCCCAACTTTAAACTCCTGGGTACCTTCCCATCACATTAAGGAGAAACTCCAAACCCTTTAACCCACATGGCCAAAAAAGACCCCTCAGTTTGCTGCTTGTCCTCTGTACTAGCCACACTGACCTTCTCTCAATTTTTTTTAAGATTTTATTTATTTATTACAGAGAGAGAGAGAGAGAGCATGAGAGGGGCAAGGGTCAGAGGGAGAAGCAGACTCCCTGCTGAGCAGGGAGCCCGATGCGGGACTCGATCCCAGGACCCTGGGATCATGACCTGAGCCGAAGGCAGATGCCTAACCGACTAAGCCACCCAGGTGCCCCCTTCTTTCAATTTCTTAAAGGCACCCTGTCCTTCACTTGTTTCTTTCACTTGAAATGCTCTTTCTCCTCTGTAGTTAGCCAGCTCTGAGTCATCTTTTAGTTTTCAGGTTAGAATAGAAAAATTTTTCCCTGGCTTCTCCTCACATCTTAAAATCTTATCAAATCTCTTGGGTTTTTAAAATCATAATTTGCAAGCACATACTTATTTGTATTTGTTCAACGCCTATTCTCTTACTACACTGCAAGCTTCATGAAGATGGGGACCTTGATTTTTTTTTTCTCTACTTCTAAATTTATCAGCATAGTGCCTATCTATGATATAATCAGTAATTATTTATTGAATAAATGGGTGGAGATTCCCTGTTCCAGACCTCAGTATTTAAGGCTTTCTTTCCCAAAACTGTGTAATTGCCCTAATCCTTCCCTCTTTTTCTCTACCAACTTACATGTATCTCCTCTTCACTCTTCCCCTCTACTTCCTTCCCTCACACTCCACCCCACATCTTTTCTCCCATTTAGAGAAATAATAAACTAAGGGTTGGTAATAACAAAGTATGTCTTATGTTGATGATATTAATTCTAGCCTATTTCTACTAAGTATTGCAAAATAAATTGTCCCTATTACATTGCATATATGCAATGAAAAATTTATTTTAAATTTTAGAAGGATCTCCTTTGAAGATACCTTAAGAATATCTCCATGGGTTAAAGATGACTTTAATAAGCAAAATGGTCAAACTAATAAACCAAATAGCTATTCTGCAAACATGGAATGAGCCAAGAATGCTCAACTATAAGCTTGAAGACAATGCCAGTCCAACAACAACAACAAAAAAAAGTGGTTTTGAACAGAATTGCAAGGATCATTAACTGCAGCCGAACAGTCATGTTCCCACAGGAAGTTCTTACAAATATGATACACCATCTTGTCATCTAATATTCAGAGATACATTTAGAGGTTTAAAATTGGATTTTGATTCCTGATATAAAAATTTCTCCAGTCATAGTTTGAAAGAAAAAGAAACAGAGGCAGCGAACAGTGGAACATCACCAAATTCCAAGCTTAAAATTAAATAAGTCAATACTCTGAAAAACTTTGTTTTTCAAAAAGTGATCAATGTTTTTACATATATTTTTCAACCTCCACTGTTTACCCTTACAAAATCCTACCAAATTAATCCATGTTTCCTTTTCTTGCATGAACTCTGGATATGACTTCAATGCAATATTAGAACTCATGCCTCTCTGTATTCAAAACTGAGATATTCTCAGGGACACCTGGGTGGCTCAGTCGGTTAAGCATCTGCCTTCAGCTCAGGTCATGATCCCGGGGTCCTGGGATCAAGCCCCGTACTGGGCTCCTTGCCCAGCAAGGAACCTGCTTCTCCCTCTGCCTGCCACTCCCGCTGCTTGTACACTCTCTCTCTGACAAATAAATAAATAAAATCTTTAAAAAATAAACTGAGATATTCTCAAAATTGGAATAATTGCACTGAGAAAGAGAGTAGAGGCAAACTGTTCCTACCCCCAAAGAGCTAAAGCTACAAACAGAAAACACAGCATTGAATCCAAAATCCAAAATTTTGACTGGACGATGGTGCTAGCTATGTTCTTCTGGGAACTTTATTTAGTTGTCCAGAAACCCACAATCCCCACTCTGTTCAGAGAGATACTCCAGAGCAAGGAATTACCAGACTTCCAATTTCCTTACTATTGCTTCCAAACCAGTGATTAAAGGAGAAGGGTGAGAGAGGGGGATGAAGGATCCTCCAGTGAAAACATTAAGACTCATTCATGCATTTATTTATTCAACAATCATTTACTGAGTTCTCATCATGAGCTCGAGCACTTTGTTCACAAGGGATACAATGGTGAGTAAGAGATTCCCCACCTTCATGAAACCTGTTTAGGGATGGAAGATCAACACAGATCAAACGAATATAAATCTACAAACTGTGGTGAGTGCTTGGAAGGAAAAGTATATGCTCCTATAGGAAATTATAAAAGGGGGAGCAGACTTTGTCTGGATTTATAAATTAAAAAAAGATGAATAGGTATAAAAAGATCAGGGAGGGCACCTCCTTGGCACAGGGAATGGCAAGGGTAAAGGGCCTGAAGTAGGAAGGTGTGCAGGACAGCACACCTACTATGTCAAGAAGTATTCAAGAGGAAAGAGACAGAAATGAAGCTGAAAGGTAGAAGGTCAGGTCCAATCACCAAGGGCCTTGGAGGCCATTATAAAGATTTTGGTCTTTGGGGTGCCTGGGTGGCTCAGTTGGTTCAGCGTCTGCCTTTGGCTCAGGTCATGATCTCATCGAGCCCCAGTTGGGCTCCCTGCTTAGCAGGGAATCTGCTTCTGTCTCTCCCTCTGCCCTTCCCCCTGCTTGTGTTCACCCTCTCTCTCTTTCTGGCTCTCTCTCAAATATATAATAAATTAAAAAAAAAAGATTTTGGTCTTTGTTCGAAGAGGAAGTTGAAAGCCACTGAAAGGTTATGACTAGTGACATTCATTATCTAAGTTCTCAGATCACTCTGATTGTCATGAAATATATTCAAAGTGAGTCAAAGAACAGAAGTGGAAAACCAGTAACAACATGATCTGATGTGTAATTTTTAAGGTCATTGGCTACCATGTATAGAATGAGCTGGAAGGAAGCCAGAGAGCCCATGGGGACATGAGTTCATTGGCAGGTGCAGCCAACCAGGTGAAAGGTGCTAACAGTCTGGGCCAGGAGGGATATGCCAGGAGAACTGCCATGGCGACATGTGAGCTGGCTCACTCCTACTCTCCCCATGCCTGGGCGCTGCTTGGGTCCTAAAAGGACTGCCCTCCAAAACATCTATATGGACACTGAAGAAAGAAGCTCCTCTTTAAAAGACTCCCAAAAGACAGTAGTCTTCGGTACAAGGACCAAAAATCCTCTTGCTTCTCCTGAGAAATTGACTTATTTTAGCCCCAGGCACATGAGACTATCACCCATTATGTTGTCATTGTTTTGCTGGGGGAGGAAGAACTCAATAACAAATTTGAGGCCCCCTTTTACCAACCATACCATACTTACAGCCTGCCTCTGTGGCTAAACTCGATCTTTCTTTCAGCTTACTTTTCCTATTCTTATTTTCTTCTTTACATTTTTTTCTTCTATTGAGTGGGTATATGTAATTTTAAACACATTGCTATTTATTATTTAACAAGATTCTGTCAGAAATTATTTTTTAAAACCAGTTAATTATTTAACACTTATTTTCTTATTTAAAGTATATGAAAGGAAAAGCTGTTTCTCTTCTCACAGCACTTCTGTCTCCAAATATGTGGGTTTTCCACACCAAGCAATTCTCCAATTCTCTGTGGACACCAAATGGGTGTTTTATAATTTAATTCAATTCTGACACTAACCGGAATTGGTGCAGACCCCACAGGTTCAGGGCTCAGTCCCACAACATTGCTCCACGTCAGATTCTAGTTGCAAGTATTAGGTGTCAAGGGTACCCAAACTCTTGTCTAACTTGACTACTAATCAAATTCTACAACCCCTTCCCCTCCTCTGGTTCATAATTTGCTGTAATGGCTCACACAACTCAGTGAAACACTTAATTTACATTTAGTGGTTAATTACAAAGAATACCAATGAAAGATCAGATGAAGAGGTACACAGCATGAGGTCCAGAAGTGTCCCAAGCACAGGAGGTTCTGTCCCAGTGGAGTTGGGGTATGCTGTCTTCCCAGCACATGGACGTGTTTACCAACCCAAAAGCTCCCCAAACTATATAGTTTAGGGATTTTCATGGAGGCTTCATCACGTAAGCATGATCAATTATTAACTCAATCTTCAGTCCCTCTCTCCTCCCCAGAGGACAGGGAATGAGTCTGAAAGTTCCAAGCCTCCAGTCATGCTTGGTCTTTCTGGTGACCACTCCCCATCCTGAAGCTATTCAGGCCATCTGTCATCTCATTAGCATACAAAAAGACAATCTTATCACTCCAGAGATTCCAAAGGTCTTAGAAGCTCTTAGTCAGGAACTAAGTACTAAGAACAAATATTATAACAGAAGATTCTCCTATTACCCCTACTACTCTGGAAATTATAAGGGTTTTAGGAGTTCTGTGCCAGGAACCAAGGATGAAAACCAAATATATATTTCTTATTATATCATAGTGTTACAATATGATATATATTCATTGCAGAAATATTGTGAAATACAGCAAAGCTCAAGAAGTAAATAAAAATTTAAAAGAAGAAGTAAATAAAAATAATCTATAATTCTACCATGCAGAGGTAACATTTTGGGATATAGTCTTCCAATCTTATTTCTATGCCTATCTGTATACCTATCATCTTCCAATCTTTTCCACAGAAAAGAACGTATGTATGTGCACGCGTTTGTATTTGTGTAAGTCTTTTAAATCCATTTTGCGAGGAATAGATAGAAAGATGAAGAGATGGATAGATGACACATAGACAGATACAGAGACAGACAGATACTTTCTGCTCCATTCTGAGTACTAGATGATTTAAATCCTAGGCTGCTTCTTTGACAATGTCAAAATTGTTTCTTTACAACTACTTCTATCAATAAATAATACTCCTGCTTGCTCAATCAGAAGCAATTGTTTGGCCAAGTGATGAATGATGACTTAGAGGTTATGTGATTCCAGTCTTTCCATCTTGAGTCCTAAGAGTATTCAGGCTGATGGAAGACTGACCACAGGTAAAAAGTAAACACTCCCCATGGTCATGTCACATGCTACCAGACCGTATAGCACATTATATTTTAAATTGTTTATATAGCAAAACTAGATTGCCAGTGGAAATGACAAATCTCTTAGCTTCCTTGTTTCTTGTAGCATTCTGTGGAAAAGCAGAAAAGTTATAAGACTGATTTTGTTTTGTTTTTAATTGCAAAGCAATCTGAATTCAGTTCCCAGAGGAAAGGCATAATCAAGAACTACAATCATCTGTACCACCTGCCTGAGGGAGGCTGTAGCAACAACACCTAGAACAGAAGATGCAAATATCTTCTCCCATTCTGTGGGTTGCCTCTTAATTTTGTTGACTGTTTCCTTTGCTATGCAGAAGCTTTTTATCTTGATGAAGTCCCAAAAGTTCATTTTCGCTTTTGTTTCCCTTGCCTTTGGAGGCGTGTCTTGAAAGAACTTGCTGTGGCAAGAGGTTACTGCCTACGTTCTCCTCTAGGATTTTGATGGATTCCTGTCTCACATGGAGGTCTTTCATCCATTTAGAGTTTATCTTTGCGTATGGTGTAAGAGAATGGTCGTGTTTCATTCTTCTGTATATAGCTGTACAATTTTCCCAGCACCATTTATTAAAGAGACTGTCTTTTTTCCATTGGATATTTTTTCCTGCTTTGTTGAAGATTAATTGACCGTAGAGTTGAGGGTCCATATCTGGGCTCTCTCTCCTGTTCCACTGATCTATGTGTCTGTTTTTGTGCCAGTACCATGCTGTCTTGGTGATCACAGCTTTATAATATACCTTGAAATCAGGCAACGTGATGCCCCCAGCTTTTTCTTTTTCAACATTTCCTTGGCGATTTGGGGTCTTTTCTGGTTCCATACAAATTTTAGGATTGTTTGTTCCAGTACTTTGAAAAATGCCATTGGTATTTTAATAGGGATGGCGTTGAAAGTATAGATTGTTTGGGGCAGCATAGACATTTTAACAATGTTTATTCTTCTTTTTTTTTTTTTTTCATTAAAATATTCTGACCTTTATTTAGACAATTCAAATTGGATTATTTCCTGAAATGTGTTATACCCTTCATAATACAAACTAGACCATCAAGGATAAGGTCTTTTTTTTTTTTTTTTTTTAATTTATTTTTTTTTATTTAATTTTTTTATTGTTATGTTAATCCCCATACCTTACATCATTAGTTTTAGATATAGTGTTCCATGATTCATTGTTTGTGCATAACACCCAGTGCTCCATGCAGAACGTGCCCTCCTCAATACCCATCACCAGGCTAACCCATCCTCCCAACCCCCAATGTTTATTCTTCTGATCCATGAGCATGAAATGTTTTTCCATCTTTTTGTGTCTTCTTCAATTTCTTTCATAAGTGTATTATAGTTTCTAGAGTATAGATCTTTTACCTCTTTGGTTAGATTTATTCCAAGGTAGCTTATGGTTTTGCAAATGACACTACAAATAAAGGGCTGGTATCCATGATCTATAAAGAACTTCTCAAAAACACCCAAAGAACAAATAATCAAGTCAAAAAATGGGCAGAAGACATGAACAGACACTTCTCCAAAGAAGATATACGAATGGCTAACAGACACATGAAAGAATGTTCAACATCATTATCCATCCGGGAAATTCAAATCAAAACCACACTGAGATACCACCTTATACCAGTTAGAATGGCAAAAACTGACAAGGCAGGAAACAACAAATGTTGGAGAGGATATGGAGAAAGGGGAACTCTCTTACACTGTTGGTGGGAATGCAAGTTTGTATAGCCACTTTGGAAAACAGTGTGGAGGTTCCTCAAAAAGTTAAAAAGTAGAGCTACCCTATGACCCAGCAATTGCACTATTTGGGGTATTTACCCCAAAGATACAGATGTAGTAAAAAGAAGGGGCACATGCACCCCAATGTTCATAGCAACAATGTCCACAATAGCCAAACTGTGGAAGGAGCCAAGATGCCTTTCAACAGACGAATGGATAAAGAAGATGTGGTCCATAAATACAATGGAATATTACTCAGCCATCAGAAAGGATGAATACCCACCATTTTCATGGACATGGATGGAACTGGAGGGGATTATGCTAAGGGAAATAGGTCAAGCAGAGAAAGACAATTATCATATGGCTTCACTTATATGTGGAACATAAGGAATGGCATGGAGAACATTAGGAGAAGGAAGGGAAAAATGAAGGGGGAGAATCAGAGGGGGAGACGAACCATGAGAGACTATGGACTCCAGGAAACAAAGAGGGTTTCAGAGGGGCATGGGGGGTGGGTTAGCCTGGTGATGGGTATTAAGGAGAGCACGTATTGCATGGAGCACTGGGTGTTATATGCAAACAATGAATCATGGAACACTACATCAAAAACTAATGATGTACTATATGGTGACTAACATAACATAATAAATAAAAAAAGAAAAAGAAAGAAAGAAATTCATGCAGTAAAAACTCATGACTAAATTGTTCTTTAACAGATACTCAACCTTGCCCAATTCCTCCTCTGATAACCAGTTGAGACTGTCTAAAAATACAAATATCTAATAGCATATTTACTCCATCTAGTTTCATTTTGGCCACATTTATGTGGCCATTTTGCCCTGAAACCCATAGAAATTTGTGGCCACTGTGCTATACCCGACACCAGCACAAAAGAGTATGTTGATGAGTTTCTAACACATTACCTTGAAGGACAAAGTCCTCACTTCTTGGGCTCCACCACCTGAATTCTTCTTGCTTCCTCTCTTTCTCTTTCCTTTCTTATTTATTGACATAGGCCCAACATTTTGAGCGTTTACTACTGAAATGGATATTGTTTTTTTTTAATTAAATAATTTAATAGAATATTGGTTATATGGAAAAATGTTTACAGTCTAGACTCACCACACCAAATCATCTTCTAATTCCCTACCCCTATTAGGATGTGCTCAGAAAGGTAACTTTACTGTAATAGTAATGGAGCTCAATTTGAAAACTTTTATTGAACATCTAACTTACTCCAGACACTATTCTAGGCATTAGGGATTCCAAAAAAAAGAGACATAACCCATTCTCATAAATCTCCAAGCTTAGTAGATAACTCACAAACTCTAGTTGAATGAAATATCCTAATTAAAAAAATGCTTTGATTATTTTAAAATGTGAATGTTTCCTTGAATTTTAACCTATAAATACAAGGGTCTTTTCTCCCCCAATGTTATGTTCTTTCTCATTAGCCTAATACCTGTTCTTTCTGATGATTAGAGATAAAAGTCAATTGTATCTGCATAATAGATACTTTCAGGAGTGTCTGCTTAGCTCACACTCTCTTTTTCTATAGAGAGAGATAGAGAACATAGCCCCAAAGTTAAGTTTAGGCTATGAAACCTGACACTCTTGATCACAACGAAATGAACCAGGAGTAAACACTGGATTCCAACCAGAGTTAGTTCTTCCTCTTCTGGTTATAATGGACAAGCTTGGATCAGAAAAAACCTCTCACTGAAAACACCTAGAAAGGATGGATAATAAAGAAAAAAAATCTGTTTGAAGGCAGAACACTAAAATGCATCAAGACTTGGGGAAATAAGTTCCCAGAGACACAAAAGGCTCAGAAAGTTGAATCACACACTTTTGCCCTTTAGGCAGATGCAGATTCTAAAGTGAAGGCTAAGGAGCTTAGAAAATGAGCAGGACCTTAAGTAGTTTCACAGAACTGTAGGGAGAAGAATTGGAATTTAGAGTCCATTGGGGAAGAGTGAACATGCTATATACCCCAGGCTGGATCAAAGTGATGTGTTCCTAGAGTAGGCAGCCTCTAAGAAGGCCCCCAATGATACCCACCTCCTAGTACTCATGCCCTTGGGTAATCCCTTGAGCATGGGCTGGACCGAGCAGGAAACAAGTTAAGAAACTTGGAGTCCTGTTCTAACAAACAGAACTGGCAAATATGATGGGTATCAGTTCCAAGATTAGGTTACAAAGAAACTGTCCTTCTGTCTTGCCCTTCCTCTCTAATTCTCTTACTTGCTTTGAGAATAGCCAGACACTGTATTGTGAGCTGACCTATAAAGGAGTTCTATATGGCAAAGAATCAGTAACTCCAGCAAATAGCCAGTGAAGACCTGAGGCCTGCCAACAGTCATGTGAGTAGGCTTGGAAGCAAGTCCAACCCTAGGGAAGCCTTTTCAGATGAAACCACAGACTCTGCCAACACCTGAATTTCAAGCTCATGAGAGACTGAGAGACAGACACACCCTACAAAGCCACACCTGGGTTTTGGATACACAGAAACATGAAGATAATAAATGTGTGATATCTGAGGCCACTGAGTTCTGAAGTAATTTGTTGCTCAGCAATAGACAACTAATATAGCCTCTATCTTAATGCTTTCCAGTATAAAAATAAATCATCTCTCAAGAACTATAAAATTATCCAGAGTTTCAAATTAGCTCTAAAAGTTCTTCTTCTGTTTTTTTAAGGGGGGGGGCGGGAAGGGCAGAGGGAGAGACAGAGAGAATCCCAAGCAGGCTCCACACCCACCATGAAGCCTGATGCAGGACTCGATCTCGTAAGCCTGAGATCATGACCTGATCCAAAATCAAGAGTCGGACACTTAACCGACTGAGCCACCCAAGCTCCCCATTAGTCTAAAATTTTTGTACATATTGTCTGATATTTAACAAAAACATAACAAACACTTACACCTTGACAATTAAGAGGAAAAAACAATTTCAGATTCACTAGACATTCAGGCACTGGTATTATCAGAGAAAAACTTTAAAAAGACTAACAGGTTTAAGAAAGTAGATGGTATGACAGAGAATTTCAGCAGAGAACTGCAAAGTATTATTTTAAAATAATCAAATAGAAATTACAAAATCAAAAACATAGTAAATGAAATTTAAAATTCAATGAATTAGTTTAATGGCAGATTAGACATAGCTAAAGGGGAGAAATGGGAACTGGAAAACTGCACATGCCTGCACACACACATGCCAGACTAAAGTACACATTAAAAAATAAAGATGGAGGGGCGCCTGGGTGGCTCAGTCAGTTAAGCGTCTGCCTTCAGTTCAGGGTCCTGGGATCGAGCCCCGTATCGGGCTCCCTGCTCCATGGGGAGCCTGCTTCTCCCGCTCCCTCTGCCTGATACTCTCCCTGCTTGTGCTCTCTCTCTCTGTCAAATAAATAAAATCTTAAAAAAAAAATTAAGATGGAAAATACAAAAAAATACTATGTGCAAGAATTTTATGGGTAAAATGATAAAACTATTAAAAGACAAAAAAGAAGATCTGTAAAACAGAAGATCTTATGAACACATTTATGTTGCAAACAACCTGAATATCACCAGAAGGAAAATGAAAATAAAATGTGCTACTTTCATTAAATGGAATATTGCAGAGAAGTTAAAACAAATAAACTGGATTTATATGTATAAATAAGGATAAATCTGAAAACCTTAATGTTGAGTGATGAAAAAAGACAAACAGCATCATAACATTGATCTAGAATCTGTCACCATATGTAATTATCCCATCAGAGGTCCAATTACTCCAGTGCTAATACAACTTAAGCTTCAGGGTCCCTTACTTTTCTGAGCCTCTTTCAAAGCCCTGAGAGAGGCTCTGGCAATGTGTTTACATGACGTATAATTTATAAAATTTATATAAGTAATATTTTAACCACAATTGGTTAAGACAGTTGTCCCTTCCCATGCCAACTTCACCATCTATTTCTCTTCCCTTTATGTTAGGTAGCATTGTAATGACCATGGACATTTGGGGATCTGATTCAGGAAAACTTATTTTGCGGATACAGTTAGGTTAGGGTTTGTGAGATGTGTTCATGAACTTTACTACCCATCCAGTGCAGGAACTGCTCCTAGCAATACTGCTGCTGCCTACCATATGGACCCTTAGGTGTGATGTCATGACTCAAAGGTGCCTTGCCCAAGATCAGATCAAGACATAAATGTGCCATATAGCATCAGGCACTGGAAGTATGGTGAGATTAAAAAAAACAAAGTTTGAAATGTATGGAAACAGAAACTGATCAGTGGAAAATTCTTCAGTCAGGTATGTAAAACTGTAAATAAGAAATTTGGTTTTCACTGATGCCTTGTGAAAGCAAAGTTCTCTCTTGTCAGGGATAGACTCATAATGCAGCATATGCAATTACAAACACACTGTTTTTCTTTGGGGGAATATCTTAAAAAGAGAATCATAATTCTTGTGTATAAGGGAAAAACCCACAGCAGTAGTATGTCTTTCTGTCTGCAAGGTTTCATATGCTTTATGAATTTTGACTACCAGGAATGAAAAAAATTTTGATCAACCATGCCAAAGGAAAAAACTGCCTTGTATTCAGACTTTTAGGTAATGATATTTCTCTAAAAGCTTAGGGAAGAAGTCTATTCAGAAAAAGCTAATTTAGAAAACTATACAGACAGTATTATTCCTTTTTAAAAAAATTTTTTATTGTTATGTTAATCACCATACATTACATCATTAGTTTTTGATGTAGTGTTCCATGATTCATTGTTTGTGCATAACACCCAGTGCTCCATGCAGAACGTGCCCTCCTCAATACCCATCACCAGGCTAACCCATCCTCCCACCCCCTTCCCCTCTAGAACCCTCAGTTTGTTTTTCAGAGTCCATCATCTCTCATGGTTCACCTCCCCCTCCGATTTCCCCCCCTTCATTCTTCACCTCCTGCTATCTTCTTTTTTTTTTTTCTTAACGTATATTGCATTATTTGTTTCAGAGGTACAGATCTGTGATTCAACAGTCTTGCACAATTCTCAGCGCTCACCATAGCACATACCCTCCCCAATGTCTATCACCCAGCCACCTCATCCCTCCCACCCCACCCCACACTCCAGCAACCCTCAGTTTGTTTCCTAAGATTAAGAATTCCTCATATGAGTGAGGTCATGTGGTACATGTCTTTCTCTGATTGACTTATTTCGCTCAGCATAACACCCTCCAGTTCCATCCATGTTGTTGCAAATGGCAAGATCTCATTCCTTTTGATGGCTGCATAATATTCCATTGTACATATATACCACATCTTCTTTATCCATTCATCTGTCGATGGACATCTTAGCTCTTTCCACAGTTTGGCTATTGTGGACATTGCTGCTATAAACATCGGGGTGCACGTACCCCTTCGGATCCCTACTTTTGTATCTTTGGGGTAAATACCCAGTAGTGCAATTGCTGGGTCGTACGGTAGCTCTATTTTCAACTTTTTGAGGAACCTCCATACTGTTTTCCAGAGTGGTTGCACCAGCTTGCATTCCCACCAACAGTGTAGGAGGGTTCCCCTTTCTCCGCATCGCCGCCAACATCTGTCGTTTCCTGACTTGTTAATTTTAGCCATTCTGACTGGTGTGAGGTGGTATCTCATTGAGGTTTTAATTTGGATTTCCCTGATGCCGAGTGATGTTGAGCACTTTTTCATGTGTCTGTTGGCCATTTGGATGTCTTCTTTGGAAAAATGTCTGTTCATGTCTTCTGCCCATTTCTTGATTGGATTCTTTGTTCTTTGGGTGTTGAGTTTGATAAGTTCTTAATAGATTTTAGATACTAGCTCTTTATCTGATATGTCATTTGCAAATATCTTCTCCCATTCTGGCGGTTGTCTTTTGGTTTTGTTGACTGTTTCTTTTGCTGTGCAAAAGCTTCTTATCTTGACGAAGTTCCAATAGTTCATTTTTGCCCTTGCTTCCCTTGCCTTTGGCGATGTTTCTAGGAAGAAGTTGCTGCGGCTGAGGTCGAAGAGGTTGCTGCCTGTGTTCTCCTTTAGGATTTTGATGGACTCCTGTCTCACATCGAGGTCTTTCAACCATTTGGAGTCTATTTTTGTGTGTGGTGTAAGGAAATGGTCCAGTTTCATTCTTCTGCATGTGGCTGACCAATTTTCCCAACACCATTTGTTGAACAGACTGTCTTTTTTCCATTGGACGTTCTTTCCTGCTTTGTCAAAGATTAGTTGACCATAGAGTTGAGGGTCCATTTCTGGGCTCTCTATTCTATTCCATTGATCTATGTGTCTGTTTTTGTGACAGTACCATACTGTCTTGATGATGACAGCTTTGTAATAGAGCTGGAAGTCCGGAATTGTGATGCCGCCACCTTTGCTTTTCTTTTTCAACATACCTCTGGCTGTTCAGGGTCTTTTCTGGTTCCATACAAATTTTAGGATTATTTGTTCCATTTCTTTGAAAAAAGTGGATGGTATTTTGATGGGGATTGCATTGAATGTGTAGATTGCTCTAGGTAGCATTGACATCTTCACAATATTTGTTCTTCCAATCCATGAGCATGGAACGTTTTTCCATTTCTTTGTGTCTTCCTCAATTTCTTTCATGAGTATTCTATAGTTTTCTGAATACAGATCCTTTGCCTCTTTGGTTAGATTTATTCCTAGGTATCTTATGGTTTGGGGTGCAATTGTAAATGGGATCGACTCCTTAATTTCTCTTTCTTGCGTCTTGTTGTTGGTGTATAGGAATGCCACTGATTTCTGTGCATTGATTTTATATCCTGCCACTTTACTGAATTCCTGTATGAGTTCTAGCAGTTTTGGGGTGGAGTCTTTTGGGTTTTCCACATAAAGTACTATATCATCTGCAAAGAATGAGAGTCTGACTTCTTCTTTGCCGATTCGGATGCCTTTTATTTCTTTTTGTTCTCTGATTGCTGTGGCTAGGACTTCTAATACTATGTTGAATAGCAGTGGTGATAGTGGACATCCCTGCCGCGTTCCTGACCTTAGGGGGAAAGCTCTCAGTTTTTCCCCACTGAGAATGATACTCGCTGTAGATGGCTTTTATGATATTGAGGTATGTACCCTCTATCCCTATACTCTGAAGAGTTTTGATTAAGAAAGGATGCTGTACTTTGTCAAATGCTTTTTCTGCAGCTATTGAGAGGATCATATGGTTCTTGTTCTTTCTTCTGTTAATGTATTGTATCATGTTGATTGATTTGCGGATGTTGAACCAACCTTGCAACCCAGGGATGAATCCCACTTGGTCGTGGTGAATAATCCTTTTAATGTACTGTTGGATCCTATTGGCTAGTATTTTGGTGAGAATTTTTGCATCCATGTTCATCAAGGATATTGGTCTGTAATTCTCCTTTTTGATGGGGTCTTTGTCTGGTTTGGGGATCAAGGTAATGGTGGCCTCATAAAACGAGTTTGGAAGTTTTCCTTCCATTTCTATTTTTTGGAACAGTTTCAGAAGAATAGGTATTAATTCTTCTTTAAATGTTTGGTAGAATTCCCCTGGGAAGCCATCTGGCCCTGGGCTTTTGTTTGTTGGGAGATTTTTGATGATTGCTTCAATTTCCTTAGTGGTTATAGGTCTGTTCAGGTTTTCTATTTCTTCCTGGTTCAATTTTGGTCATTGATACATCTCTAGGAATGCATCCATTTCTTCCAGGTTATCTAATTTGCTGGCATAGAGTTGCTCATAATATGTTCTTTTTTTTTTTTTTTTAAGATTTTATTTATTTATTTGACAGAGAGAGAGACAGTGAGAGCAGGAACACAAGCAGGGGGAGTGGGAGAGGGAGAAGCAGGCTCCCCTCTGAGCAGGGAGCCCCATGTGGGACTCGATCCCAGGACTCTGGGATCATGACCTGAGCCGAAGGCAACCGCCTAACGACTGAGCCACCCAGGCACCTGCTCATAATATGTTCTTATAATTGTTTGTATTTCTTTGGTGTTGGTTGTGATCTCTCCTCTTTCATTCATGATTTTGTTGATTTGGGTCATTTCTCTTTTCTTTTTGATAAGTCTGGCCAGGGGTTTATCAATCTTGTTAATTCTTTCAAAGAACCAGCTCCTAGTTTCGTTGATCTGTTCTACTGTTCTTTTGATTTCTATTTCATTGATTTCTGCTCTGATCTTTATTATTTCTCTTCTCCTGCTGGGTTTAGGCTTTATTTGCTGTTTTTTCTCTAGCTCCTTTAGGTGTAGGGTTAGGTTGTGTATTTGAGACCTTTCCTGTTTCTTGAGAAAGGCTTGTATTGCTATATACTTTCCTCTTAGGACTGCCTTTGCTGCATCCCAAAGATTTTGAACAGTTGTGTTTTCATTCTCATTGGTTTCCATGGATTTTTTTTTATTCTTCTTTAATTTCCTGGTTGACCCATTCATTCTTCAGTAGGATGCTCTTTAGCCTCCATGTATTTGAGTTCTTTCCGACTTTCCTCTTGTGATTGAGTTCTAGTTTCAAAGCATTGTGGTCTGAAAATAGGCAGGGAATGATCCCAATCTTTTGGTACTGGTTGAGACCTGATTTGTGACCTAGGATATGATCTATTCTGGAGAATGTTCCATGGGCACTAGAGAAGGATGTGTATTCCGTTGCTTTGGGATGGAATGTTCTGAATATATCTGTGAAGTCCATTTGGTCCAGTGTGTCATTTAAAGTCTTTATTTCCTTGTTGATCTTTTGCTTAGATGATCTGTCCATTTCAGTGAGGGGGGTGTTAAAGTCCCCCACTATTATTGTATTGTTGTCGATGTGTTTCTTTGCTTTTGTTATTAATTGCCTTATATAATTGGCTGCTCCCATGTTAGGGGCATAGATATTTACAATTGTTAGATCTTCTTGTTGGATAGACCCTTTAAGTATGATATAGTGTCCTTCCTCATCTCTTATTAAAGTCTTTGGTTTAAAATCTAATTTGTCTGATATAAGGATTGCCACCCCAGCTTTCTTTTGGTGTCCATTAGCATGGTAAATGGTTTTCCATCCCCTCACTTTCAATCTGGGGGTGTCTTTGGGTCTCAAATGAGTCTCTTGCAGACAGCATATCAATGGGTCTTGTTTTTTAATCCAGTCTGATAGCCTGTGTCTTTTGATTGGGGCATTTAGTCCATTTACATTCAGGGTAACTATTGAAAGATAGGAATTTAGTGCCATTGTATTGCCTGTAAGGTGACTGTTACTGTATATTGTCTGTGTTCCTTTCTGGTCTGTGTTGCTTTTAGGCTCTCTCTTTGCTTAGAGGACCCCTTTCAAGATTTCTTGTAGGGCTGGTTTCGTGTTTGCAAATTCCTTTAGTTTTTGTTTGTCCTGGAAGCTTTTTATCTCTCCTTCTATTTTCAATGACAGCCTAGCTGGATATAGTATTCTTGGCTGCATATTTTTCTCGTTTAGTGCTCTGAATATATCATGCCAGTCCTTTCTGGCCTGCCAGGTCTCTGTGGATAGGTCTGCTGCCAATCTAATGTTTCTACCATTGTAGGTTACATATCTCTTCTCCTGAGCTGCTTTCAGGATTTTCTCTTTGTCTCTGAGACTCGTAAGTTTTACTATTCGATGTCAGGGTGTTGACCTATTTTTATTGATTTTGAGAGGGGTTCTCTATACAGACAATATTATTAAATCATTTCATGTGAAATAGTATGTAGCCAAAAAAATTAGAGAAAAAGTGTAACAGAAGTGTGTCAGTTAATTAACAAAAATATTATTTTTCTAGATTTTTGTGATATTTGTGAGTTTTTAAAAATTTGTAATTTGTTACAATTTATTTTTTCATTATACATAAATGATCACTTTAAAAGGCTACCAAAATTTTATAAATTTCTGGCATGCAAAAACTCGGATCTGCTCCTGATCCCTGCATATTATTCATGATTTATATATAGTAAAAGCTGAAAACACACATGGGAAGAATACAAAGCAACTTTGGGATCTTGTTTACTTTAGGAATGGCAAGAGTGGTATGGGTGAAGGGCATGGTGCTTCCTCTGTGTTTGTAGCATTTACAAACTCAGTAACTGGAATCTCTGAATTCTAGTGTAAGTAAGCATCAAGCTAAATCTGAAACATGGTCTTGTTAATGGTATTTTAAGAAAACAGGTGGAATAAAATTTGCCTCATTCTGTAAAATAGGATATTTTATCTCTATTTTTATTAAATAGATGCAGTTAAATTTGAACACAGGTAAGAGGGGCTTGCAGATTGTAAAATACTGTCAAATGTTAGTTTACAAAATGACAATCTATATGCAAGTGTTAAGAATGTCGGATGATATCTGACACTATGTGTCTGATATGTACTTATCTCACTTAACAATCCCAATAAGCCTATGAGGAAGGTGTTATTATTATACCTATTTTACATATCAGATCAAATATGAAACTTCTTGATGGACCTATAAAATATTCACCTGCATTTAATTATTTTTTTTTTAAAGATTTTATTTATTTAACAGAGAGAGACACCGCGAGAGAGAGAACACAAGCAGGGGGAGACGGAGAGGCAGAAGCCGGCTTCCCGCGAGCAGGGAGCCTGATGCGGGGCTCAATCCCAGGACCCCGGGATCATGACCTGAGCCGAAGGCAGACGCTTAACAACTGAGCCACCCAGGCGCCCCTTTACCTGCATTTATTTAATACCTTTAAAATATTTAAATAAGTGAGCCAGGTGCTTCACTCAAAAATTATCAGTGTAGGTGTATGAGGTTATGTTAAGTATGGTAGGGGTGGTGGGCAAAAATGATACAATTATTGAATGAATTTTCATTTTTTTCACTAATTATTGCATCATATATATTGAATACATGTTATGATAAATCTCAGGTTGAATTTTAGGGAGTAATACAAAGTAATGTGTATAGGCTTTTAGTTTCTTCCTTAAATTTTAATCCAGATTCCACACTATTCCTTCTAAAGTGAAAACTCAGCAAATTGAGAGTATTGTTCTATCATATTCAGAAGTTTCATTTTGGTATTTATGTGTGGACTATCTTATTTACCTAAAGCACTGTAAAATGCCACAAGTTGTATCAGAAAATTTCAGCATTGTGGAATCCACAGTTCCATTAAACATTCAACAACTATATTTGTATAATGTGGGAATTACATGTCACAAATTGGGGTTTGAAAGAGAAAAAAAAATCCCTGCCCTCACAGAGCTTACAGATTCAAAATGAACAAGCCAATAAAGTAATAAATAATAAAGAGAGACAGAGAGAACTCTAACATAAGACCAGGGGGACAGATATTTAGGTGGGGGCCTGAGGAGACAAAAACTGAAAGAAAAAAAACCCACCAGACCATATTCTTTGTAGACCTCCACACTGTATCACTTCTAAAATGATCCACAGTCCAATAGCTTCATTACCAATGGCTTGAGTCAGGAGCAGAAACTCTGAAGTATCACACCATGGCCACAAAAGGAGGGGTGAGGGGGATCTTTGGTGAAGCAAATGGGGAAAAAGTTGGACGGAAAATTTCCTGCTGGAACGTGTTGGGAGTGTGTGGTGTTTCAGCCACAGGCTCCTGATGATGGAACTTTAGTTGCTGAACGTGAAGATAATTTCAGCACCCTACAATTATGTGCCTAATTAAAATTAAGAAATTAGAACACAGTTAAAAGGAATAATATTTTGCTCACAGCTAATTTCATTAAAGTATTAATGAACAGGACTCTTTTTATGGCCAGAGGGCAACCACTTTCTACAGAGTACTTCCATGCTAGCTAATTTATTCATGCATGAAAAACAATCCAATGAGAAATGAGGGAGCTGAGAACTGCTGGTCCTAATTAAAATATTTAAAACACCATGTCTATTTTCTTCCATCTAGCCAAATACCTAAGCTTGAGCCAGCATGGTGCCAATTAACATGGAAAAAGCAAACACAAACACCCATGGTTTCTGATTAAAGTGCACATTATTGTACCATGCAATATATTGTTCAGCACATATATGTAAATGTTTAATTAACCCATGTCTAAATCTCAGCAACATTCAAAAATCGATACTTTATTCCTAAACAAGTGGCAATCTGTGTAGGGGAGACACTTACTTATTTATCACAGTGTTTTATTCAAACCTAATTTGAAGCAGTCCTGTGCTAGACATGCTAAAGTGTTTCTTAAGGGAAAGAACAGGGAGGAGATTCTTTGCTTGGCAGACTTCTCTTCAGATGGCAGCAAGATTGTTAGTCGCCAAAGACTTGTGAAAGGAGCTAGGTTAGCCTCAGGTGATATGCAATTTTTCATTAATAATGCAAGGGGGAGTCTGGACCTAAACCCATTTGTCAGCCTGGACAGCAATGACAATAACAACACACACACACACACACACACACACACACACCTCTCTTCTCTTTGTTAACTAAAGACCTGTAACACACACACACACACACACACACACACACACACACACCTCTCTTCTCTTTGTTAACTAAAGACCTGTCTGTCAGAACAAATTCCAGAGACATCCCTGCCATGGGAGCATGTTGGAGAGAAATGTCTGAAACTCTGAGAAGGTGAAGATTTGAAAACCTCACAAATATTAACTGGAACTTTATCAGTATGTTAAAAACAATCATAAAAGGAGAATTAACATTTTCATAGCTGCTATGGTTTATACAATGTTCACTCCAGTTATGTCTGTCTTAACAATCCTGTGTTGTTGGAGGAGCAAGGCTGAGCAAGGGAAATCAAAGCTAAGGGCAGTAAAGTGACTTGAGGAACGTCATGCAGAGTACATGCTGGAGCCAGAACTTAAACCCATGTCCTTCAACCCCAAAATCAATCTACTACATACCACATTGATTTTGAACAGTCATTAATTTTCTGTTTACATGAGAGATATCATCTTAAGAAACTTAATTACTACCCATTTAGCTATTAAAAATCATTTGTAGTTTGCTTTTCCTGGAAGGGACTGGGAGGGTGAGGATATATTAATAAACAACTTTTCCTCCTTCTAGCATTTTTCACCATGTTTCAACAACTAAAATCCAGAAATTTCAGGCTAAGACCTTAGAAGTAATTTTGTCCACAGGATTTCAAACTATTTGCAGCAGCAGAATCCTTTTTTTCAAACACAATCTTTCATGAAACACTAATGTACCAACACAGTTGTAAAAGCAGAACCCTTTAACAAAGGGGTGGATCTCACTCCCCAAGCTGGCAACTGAGGCACCACCCCAGAACCTGCCTTCTAAAAACCACTGTGCTTATCAAATCCTTCATTAAACTGAGGAACTTGGGTCCAGAGAGGTGAGGCCACCAGTTAAGCACTTATGCAATATAAAAGATGTGAAATATGCTTACAGTAGTAACCTTGACCCCTTTGCCCAGTGCTCTTTCCACAGTACCATGGTCCCAAATAGAAACAACAGATACCATAATGCATGGAAAGTTACAATGTCAAACAGAGGCAGGAATGTTCATGCAAAATTACCAGCAACAATAGGAGAATGTAGGGCCATGAGGCAGGTTGGCCTGGTGCACAAAGCAAGAGGTAATATTGGAAGCAAGAGGTTTAAGAGAGAAATTTGTCTCTGCCCCATGACTACAGGCTCTTCAACTTACTTCCCTGGGCTCCAGATTCCTCATCTGAAAATGGGGTTAACATCTTCACAGAATTGTTTTAAGAGCCAAATAAGAATCGGTAAATATGCCATTACAAAAGTACTTTATCCATTGCATTACAATTGCTTGTCTATTTCTGCCACTAGACTCTGTGCTTATTCCAAGATAATGCCTATGTTTTACTATCTCTTTATCCTCAGTGCCTATTCAGAAAAGATGTTCAATTAGCATTGGATGGTGTTGTTGAATTCGTAATGATAGTAATAATGGCTAACATGTATTAAGCATTTATTATGTGTTAGGCATTGACACTAAGCACTTGATATTATTTAATCCTCATAACAATCCCGTATGGCTGATATTATTATTGTCTTCAATGCACACCTGAAAAACTGAGACACAGAAAAGTGATCTGCTTGCTTAGGTTTCCAGAATTAATAAGTTGTGGAGAAAAGATTCATATTGAGATGGTCAAACCAAGCTCTTAATCAATATATTCTTCAAAAGCAGCAAAATGGGGTAACAAACTGAGAGTTATTAGCTAGGGAATAAGACAAATGTCATAGATGGAAAAGCATGTGAAATATACCACGCATCCACTGAAAAACATGAAAGGCAAATTCCAGAAAGAGTTTAGTTCTCAATGACTGTTCTAACAAGCAGAGGTTAGGGATGATTAGAGGACACCTCTAATATCTAAGAATGATGTTGTGGATGCTATGTCTCTGATTCAATGTATCCGAAAAAGAAAGACTCTCAAATATGCCAAAGGAAGAGAAGAATCAGAAGGAGTGGGAAAGAAGGAGTAAACACAAGGACATGGTTCACAATGCACCAGGGATTATCCCTGTGATCAACAACCTCACTGTTCTCATTTATAAACACACGTACACACCGTGCTAAACAGTGCAACAGAAGTGTCTGGTCACAATGCAGACTGATGAGAGTCAACAGAAGATGGCACGAGTCCTCTCTCATACTGAACCACAGAATCACTGTTTTAAACTGTAAATAGAGTTGGCAAGGGTTTATAGAAACTCATTAGTGATAGAGCCATAGCTGATCATGAAGGAAAGTTATACATACCTGGTTTACATCCCAGACATTTTCAGGGACTTCTTTTTGGGCAATCATATTCAGATTATGGCCAGAAACTGAATAATGGGCTGGCTGGACCACCAGCCTAACCCTGTGTAATAGTCTTCATGAGATTTTGGCATTTAATTGGTAATTAGCAACTACATTCATGTACACCGTCTCTCGTTGAAGACAAAATGGGTTGCATGTTCTTGGGTTGCCAATTTGCAGCTGGCACTGACTGAGCCCTGGGTGATTATGGCTTTCCAATTATTAAGACTTCAAGGAAAGAGCTAATATCTCATTACTTTATCCCCTACAACCTACCTACATCCTACCAAATTTTTCAGTTCCTTAGATTCCATATTTAATTAAATGCATTTTCTTATAATGTCCCAACACGTAAGTTAGTATTTCAAACATCTGGCACTTTCTCAAAAAAAAAGCCAGTATTAGATAACTAGATTTTTCAAAAGGTTTGTTTGTTTGCTTTTAATTCTCTCTCCATAAGCAAGTTTGGTTTTTGAAACTTCCACTTTCAAGGAAAAAGAAAAAGCAACAAAGCAGATCTCCAAGATAGAGTTTGCATTTTTATGCATCTTTAGCCAGACAAACATTAGTCCTTCCCCAGAACTGGAACAGCTATTCTGAAGAATGTAAATTTGCTGTTTTCTCAATATGCAGATAGGCTGTTGTCACAGATCCCCATAGTAATGAACAACTTCTCAATATTTAATAAGCCTGGCATTCCTGTCCCCAGGCGGAAAGCACAGACGGTTGGTAGCCAGCTACTAACTGACCATTAAAATACAGAATCTCTCTTTAAAATGTGCTTCAAAATAGGTTATATCACCTGCAGTGGGCAGTGAGTGCTGTCCTCTGCCGGGAGGTGGCCTGTTCTCCCCGCCTGAAGAGATCTGGCAGGAGCAAAAGCAAAGTTAGCCTGCTCAATATTCAAACAGGGGCTACAACACAATCCTGTTTTGTGACAGGGCTTTTAAAGGAGGATGGAGGGGTGGGGGGAGAGCCCATCAACAGCCCTATTTTTTGCAGTGTTTTAGGACGGAGAACTGCCAAGCAAGTGGAAATTAGGAAATTAGCCATGAAATTTTTTTTTTTTTTATGTAAAAGAATGGAACTGTTCTGGAACTCTGCTTTCCGTTCTTTTCATGCTTGCTTGTACACAGGAGTGGCTTGTGCGGCCTCTGGTGTGCTGTGTGAGTATAAACATATTGCAACAATAATGCTTACTAATTAGACGAAGAAGCCATTAATTTAGAACAATAGTATTTGAACATTTTCAAAGTGGCTTTTTTAATTTAAGGAGTAAAACTAGTGTTTATATGATTATACGGAAATTCAGAAAATCATTAATACAATTATCATTTTCTGAATAATGGAAAAGCTAATATAATGAGTTCTCCTTGCTCTCTTATTGACCATTAAGAGAAGATGTTTTACTGTAACTATAATTTCAGGTTAACACAAATATTCCCACAATCACATTAAACATATAGAGTTGTAGAATTCCTGAGTAGGCCTACTACAACTCTTCACCATCACTTCGTAAGACGTGATTGCTTTTTCTTCTTCATCAACAGCAATAGGAATTAGTGTTTTTTAGGACCACTTTCCATGAGGAAATGAGATTTTTTTCTTCATCATTTCAGGAGAATTGTTGCTTGCATAATAATGAGTGGGAAATGATGAAGAGGTGGAAGATAAAGATGTGGATGATAGGTGGCTTCCTAGCAGATAACTGGCTCTATAACCATCCTCCAATAGTACCCTAATCCACGCCCTCAGGAAAACTAAAAATGGCCCTTTGGGCCACTTTTCAGAAGCATTAATTCTAAAAGTGTTTACAGTCATGTGCTACTGAGCAGTAAAAGAAGCAAACCTGTTCTATGTTTTGTCAGGAGACAAAACTAGGACCGGCGGTAAATACTATAATGAGGCAGATTCAGGGCCTTCATGAGAACTTCCCCAGCAGAGGTATACAGTAGTGAAATGAATAGAGTAACTTATAAGGTAGAGGCACTCAAATAGAGGCTGAAAGACTATCTTTCGTGGATGCTATTAACAACATTTTCAAGAAAAAATGTAGTGTATTTTTCTCAAAACCTCATGTGAAAGCCCAAAATATAACACAAATGAAAACAGCACTGCGCTGGTTGAAGTAAAAGATGGAGAACCTAGAACTCCCCTTTACTCACTTTGTTTTTACCCCCAAGGCTCTGCAGGCAACACCACTGGGCTCTAAGGAATGCAGTTTAAAAACAACTGCTGTAAAAAATCCTCCAAAATTATGTGGGAGATCATACTGACCCAGCAATTCTCAAGTTTTCTGTACTGCGAAACACATGGCAAGTGATAATTAACATGTAGAACTTGAACATATATGCAGATTCAAATATCCCAAAAAATTTCATGCGGAAGTAAAGCACCACAAGAATTCCCAGGCTTCACATATGCTAAAAGTACTTCCAGGTCTCAGGGAGCTAGCTATAACTCTGCCTGCCTCACCCACTCAAGACACCTCCCAGAATACAAGTTCGAAATAGCCTTGAATCTACTCTATAATTTGTAAAAGTAATAAATTTTTTGAAAATATTCACAACTTTACCTTATCAATAATGATCAATTCTTTGGGTCATCCCTCACAACTGACCACTACACATCAGGGCATTGTAACCCTGAGCTTAAGAACCTGAATGACTGCAGTGGTACCCTCACCCAACCAAAGCACCAGAGCTGATTCTACATGCTAGATAATGCTAAAATAAAGTGAGTGTTTTTATTAACTTACACAACTGTTTTGAAATACCCAAATGCTTAGGATTTTATGTATAAAAGCAAACAGTAGTCAATTTCTCTCTGTGCAGTCAGAGGCTTGGGCCTCATCCAAAAAGTAGCCTAATGAAATTTTATTGTCCCTCTTTTGAAATTATTTCACAGTATTCAATATTGTGATCAGCAGCTTAGGTTTATCTATGTGGTAGAATTTAAAACAATGAAGTACTTTTTAAAGAATTTTGAGTATTTATGATTCACTAGACATGGTTGTGAATGTCTTACAAGCATTAGCTCATTTAGGTTTCACAAGAAACCCATGAGAGAGCTATTGTTGCTACTACCCCCTTTTTATGGATGTGGAAACTGAGGCTTAGTGGAACTAAGTAGCTTATCGAGCTCTATACAATAGCGAAGCTGTAGAGCTGGGATTTGAACCCAGGCAAATCTGACCCCACAGCTCACAAGCTTAACCTTTATACTAGGCAAGAAGCCAGAAAAATCCTACTGTCCAGAAGGATACTGAAAAGGTAGTTCACAAAAGAACTGATTCTCAAGTTGTTATATGAGCTTCTCATCTCTGTTCTATGTTGTCAGTGAACAACAAAAGAAAAGAAAAAGACATAAATAAAGAATGGAGTTGAGGAATTGGAGGAAAGGGTATGGCTAAGCTCCTTTTCTTGCAAAAGGCAAAAAAAATGTCAAGAATTCTGATTACTTCACCCAAAGGTCAAAAGAGAATTTTTTTTTTTCTTTCGAGAAGATAAAGATGAAATGTGTTGGCTCACCCTGGGGCTAAAGAATAATTAGAAACACCCCTCCACAGCTAACTGATGAGTCCAGGGGCACTGGCTCCCTGCTGGACTCAACGCAGTGCTGGGGAGCCTCCTAGAGGGCCAGCCTTGAGCAAAACACACAGGAGACCTGTGGCTCACCAGCAGGGACTGTTGTCAGCCTTGTGACAACTACAGCAATAATATCACTGACAAAATATCTAGAGAGTTGTTTAGAATTATAAAACATCCTAGCCATCATAGAGTTTGATCCTCACAACCAACCTACCTGTGAAGCATACATTATCACCTGGTTTACAGATGAGGAAATCGAGACACACAGAAGTTATTAAGTGCCTTACTCAAAGCTTCTCAGCTGGTTAAAGGCAGAGTTGGGACTCAGAAATGATGTCAAAGCACCTCCCTCTCATCACATCCCTTGAAGCAGATGTTACTCATTCACTAGATAGGTAGCAGAGCCTCAGGGATAGTGTGCAGGATACGCCCTGGCCTCACATCTGGGCTCTACCATTCACTAGTTGCTGGATGACCCTTAGCAAGTTACTTAACCTATAAAATGGGAATCATAATAGTATACGCCTCATAGGATTTTTGTGGTAATTAACTGAAATTGAAGGAGTTAATGTATAGACAGAGAAAGCAAAGTGGCTAGTAATACTAAGCATTCAATAAATGTTAGTTTTTATCATTAATCATTCATTCATTTAATAAACTTTTCTCACATGGTTATTCTGCACCAGGCCTGTGTGCTTGGGCCTGATGATATGTGATAAATCAGGCATGATATGTGATAAACCCTGCTCTGCAGTTGCTCACAGTCCTTGGGAGACCAACACAAAGAGAGATTTGTAAGACAAGGAAGAAATACAATGGCAAGTTATGATACAGGATATCATGCAGGCACATAAAATGGCTTTTTATCTAAAGCAATCAAAGCAAGATGCTTGAAGAGAGTTTGTAAAACAGCAATTTTTAATACCAAGAAAGATGCTACAAATTGAAACCGTTCCAAATTAAATATCAATGTCACAATACTTCATAAAAACAAACAACACAACTCTGAGATTTAGAGTTGAAGACCTAGTTTAAATCCTAACTCCATAACCTACCAACTATGTGATTTTAAACAAATAATTGAACTTCTCTGGATGTCAATTTATTCATCCCTAAAATTGATATATAATAGCAATGTACCTCACAAGGTTGTTTTGCAGATGAAATGATGTATGTGAAAGTGTTTTGTAAATTTAAAAATGTCATTATAATTATTGCTAATTATAGGGAATGAGGAAGATACAGAAGTGGAGGAAAAGGAGGAAGAAGGGGAGGGAGTAACCCTCAAGCACTTGCTGGGGTGTTTGGGCAGCCACAAAGAGCAGAAGTCCTGTCATGTTCCCAGAGTCTGAGGTGTGCACAAAAGATGACGTTTTTCATTGAACAGGGCAGGCAAGGATTTTGCCAAAATTTTAAATCTACACAACTAGTTAGGTTCCCTCCCTTTCTCCTTACTCCAGGCCCTAAGTACTCTTCTTAGGGTAAAGACTTGAGCATCTTTACCTGAGGAAACCACACTACTGGTCTGTGAGTATTCAGAACTAGAGATGGCCACCTGCCTCCATTTTGGGAGCCCTTTTGTCCCGTGGTTCAATTCCTAGTTGCAGAGGATGCCACTACCAGACCCAGGTGGGTAGACACAGGTGGGTAGCCCATCCCAAGCCATCTGCAGAAATGTTTCTCTTCACTACAACTCTTCCAGAGGCCCAGCCAAGCAACACTGAATTGAGAGGTGAAGTCGGAGTCTGCCAAGTGGAGAAGGACAGTGAATGGCACTTGCAGATGGCAAAACCTGAGGAAAGACACAGTGTCATAACAACTCTGGGGATTGAGAGAATGATGAGCAGAGCAAGGCAAATGGAAAGAGTAGGGAAGTAAAGGGCCACATGTGCCAGATGAGGGAGTTTAGGTTTTATTATAGTGAGTGTGGAAGACCCATGGGGAGTATAAAGAGAGGAACATGACTTGTCTGAAGAAGTCACTCTGGCATCGAGCAGTAGAGAATAGAGTAGAAGCTAGGGGACGAGTGACAGAAAGGCCACTTACCTAAAAGGCCCATAATGAGGGCACAGACTCCATACCAGTGTGCCTGAGTAGAAAGGGGGAAGATTCAAGAGCTATTTAAAAGGCAAAATAAAAAATAAATAAATAAATAAAATAAAAGGCAAAATCAACAGGATTTGGAGACTGGTTGGTTGTATGAGTGAAGCAAGGAGCAAAACCAACAGATACTCCTTTGGGTGATTGGACTAAGGCACTATGGTTTTATCAAAATAGTCAATTTCAGTAAAAATAATACCTCCTTACATTGAAAATGAGATTTCTTATCTTTATTATAAATCTCATTTGATACTTCCATGAATTTGGAGTTCATGGATTAGATAATACCTCTTCTTTATGGATGGTGGCTGAGCCTCAGAAAGACGAATCTTGCCTCAGTTCCTGCAAATGGCTAGAAGAGAGAAGAATTAGCATTAACCCCATTAACTCAGGGTTGACAAATAAGTCTCAAGTTGAATGCCAATTGGTAATAACTATGTGAAGCACTATGTTTAGATTCTGATATTGAGTCTGGCCTTGGAAAGCTAGATACTGTGACAAATTGGCAACGTATGTCATGACACCAGGAAAGGAGAGTGGTGGTATGTCAGATGTTTACCAGCCCTGCATCAGACTATGCTGACTCATTAGAAATGGATAGAATAAGAAGACAGATCGGCTTGGATCTAGCAAAGAGCTCATAAAAAAAGACCTTACTGGGTACAGATCATACATTGTACCAACTGAAAAAACTGATACCAGCAAGACTGTAAGGTGACCCAAACATGCCTAAGTCCTTCCACTCTCATCCTCATCTCATCACTCTCAAATGGGAAGCTCCCTTTTTCCAGACAACCACAGTCCTGTTCCAACATTTCTATTGCCAAAAGTGTACCCCCACTACCATACCTTCCCTGAAATTTCAGGTAATGCAACATTTTCTTTATGCCCATCAGAAGACCTTTTCCTAGAAAGCAATAAAGAAGAGTGGAAAGAACAGAGACTGGGTTTGAGAACTTCTGTTACCTGTTTAAAAAAGAAGAGTATTAATGCCCCAATCTCAGAGGTGTTGAAAGGATTAAATAATATATAGACCTGCACGGCATACAGCAATCATTCTATAAATGCTTTAAAATTCTTATTTATACAATAAACTGATGGGATGAAGGGAGGCAATATTTTGGTCAATCAAGCTCTTAGAGGTGCCCTTAAAGTCCTATCTCTGCTTAGGGATAGGCTTTCAGCCTCAGGTGACATATGTTTCCATAATCTGATGGCTGCACCATTTATTTCAGACAAAATGAATCCAAATTATTTACAAGTGGTGCTTAATGTTCAAAGTCAAAGATCAAAATAAAAATTGTTCCTAAGTCCAATTATCATACTCTAAGGCTACTCAATCAACTCAACAAAATCAGTGATAAAAGTTGCCTCTAACCTAAAATTCCATTAGTCCATGAGTTGATATTTTTTTTTGTTCTCAAAAAGGCAAAACATGGGGTGCCTGGGTGGCTCAACTGTTAAGCATCTGCCTTCGGCTCAGGTCATGATCCCGGGGTCCTGGGATCGAGCCTCACATCGGGCTCCCTGCTCAGCGGGAAGCCTGCTTCTCCCTCTCCCACTCCTCCTGCTTGTGTTCCCTCTCTCGCTGTCTCTGTCTGTCAAATAAATAAATAAAATCTTTAAAAAAAAAAAAAGGTAAAACATTCTCATGAGCGACATGCAGAAGCAGGAGACTGAGCCTAACAGGAGTTAAGAGTGCAGACTGTGCAATCAAACAGACATGAACTTGAATTCCAGCTCTTTTATTCACTCGCTATGTGGACTTGGGAAAATTACTCGATTGCTCACAGCCTCAGTTTTCTCATCTATAAAATGGGTAATGGCTACTTTAGAGGGTTTGATCAAACTAAAATGAAATAATGTATGTAAAGCACTTTTAGCCAAGTGTCTGATACACAGTAGGTGCTACAAATTACAGTTATTTTATGTAAATGGATTAAAGCAATATAAAAAAAATGATGAAGTCTACCAACACACTGACTCGCAAGGTCGTTGACATGACCTTGCCTTTCCCATGCAGTTTCCTAATTATAATACTTTGTCTTCCCAGAAGAGCAAGTGTAAACTACAGACTTCTCAAGAATAAATTCTACCCATCAATCTATATTTTTGATAATGTATATAATAAACATCAAAGGCATGAACAAAAATTCAGACTGAGTTGGCCCAAACATCTTGGTATTGTGTAAGTGTCACTGAGAGGTACTTCATAATTATTTTTTAAATTATTTTACGAGGGTTGTCATTTTCCATATAAAAGAACAAATTAAAGTTCTCCTTTGACACTGAAAAATCCAGTCAGTCACAGGAATTAAGAAACCAATGAAACCACTATTTTTCAAGCTCTTGGTACATACCTAGCATAGTTCTAGGCATGGAGTGGATAGAAGAAAAGTATAAAATATGGCTTCAATGTATCATTTATCACCTCACTAAGGAGATGTGATTGGACAAAGGGATTGCATTCAAAACCATAATCACCAGACCATAATCAAGGTCCAGTAACCAGAGCTTACCCCACAACCAAATAGGTGAGACAGCATAGAGCTAATATTTGGAAAAAACTGGGTTTTTTGGTCCTTATCAGAAATGCCCAGTTAAGTAAGGAGTCCTTCTGAGAAGAAATGAAGCCATATTCTGAAAGCCTCAGGCAGCTGACCGTAGCTGAAGAGAATATTACCAAAGTCCTTTGGGCTATTTATCTTTATTGGCACTATTTTTACAGGCAAACGAGAGGAATTATTTGTTTCTGTATAGAATCCAATTACTAAAACTTTCCAGAAACCCCTTCCCAGCCACTGTCACAATCACCAGTATAACCAGTGTCACCGGAGATGCAGGTGCTGCCTTAAGGCATCGCTGCTATTATTTCATCTCCAACACATTACAGCTCTGCTCGTGCCATAGTCACATACACACACACACAACACACACAAATCACAGCTCCGGAATTCTTCTTTACTGTGACTCTACTGTTCAGCAATACCATATGCGGGATTCTTGTTACAACCAACTTTTTCTTGAGAACCCACTGCTAGACTCCTGAGTAGGAAGCATTTTCCCCTACCCTACTCCATTCAGCTCTCATAAAATCCGTTAGACAACCTTCTCCCTCAGAACAAAAGGGCTTCCAGGATGTTTCACAAGCTCTTCTCTGTGGGTTTGAAATTATACACAGCAGTGCCAAAGGTAAGGCATTTCTAGAGGTTTTTTTTTCCTTTTTTTTTTTTTATTACAGTTCTGGGTGTTATTTTTTTTCTGCTCCTTCTCCCTCTTGTGGTATATATTTGTGGCCTACAGCAATCACTTTAGACTTTTTAGATACGTCCGGATAGAGATAGATGACACAAGTGATCTACTTATCTTCCTTTCCCATCACCAATAAAAGTGACAGCCCGCCTAATTAGGCCTAATAAAGCAGCCACAGAAAGAGTGGCGCAGCGGCGATCTAAAGAGAGATGGCACCGACCCGGAGATACAGGTGCTGCCTTAAGGCATCGCTGCTATTACTTTATCTCCAATACGTTACAGCTCTGCTCATGCCATATTCAAATGCAAGTAGCATGTTTTTCTCCTCAATTCTTAGATCAAGAACAAAAAAAAAAAAAATCCCATCTAATCAAAAAAGGCACTGACAATTTTTCAGCCCCACATTAAAAGCAAAGAGTCATTCAGAACAGTGCACTCCATATTCTATTTTATAATATCACTTTAAGCTATTGCTTTGAATCTCAGACATTTCTTTGTTAAGAAGGAAAATCAAAAATTCATCAGAAGAAGTTCTTTCTTCCCCCTCTCTTTTTTTTTCTTCCAGGGCTAGCATGGGGTTTGGAGCTGGAACCAACATTTGTAGAAGTTAGGGGTCCTTAAGCAATTATTGGCGATGAGAGTTTGACACGCTTGAGAGTTGTCAACAACTGACTTTAAACAAAGTGGAAGGGAGAAATAAACGGTGCTCTCAGCAAAATTAATATACAGGCCTGCAAATTAATGATGTCGTGTATTTTTTAAACAAGGGAAAAATATCTGAACTTTGCATGAAACAGCATTTTAAGTACATCTTTGCAAAAATTATCAGATTGTCAAAGGGCATCAAAGTGAATTGAGTCTGCAACTATTCATAATATTTCCACATATGCTAAATGCAAAATTTATCTTACTTTGTTCGCCTGTTCTGTAGCAATTATTTGAAGCTATTAGATAGGGGAAAATGTCCTTGATCTGAAGTGCCAGTGCTTATTCCACAGTAATTATTATAAGAAACACAACCCCCTACTTTGCCCTTATGCGCACACACGCACACACACACACACGCACACCCACACACGCATGCACATGCACACACACCCCCACACATAATCCACTACTTACTACTGACCAGATGCTACTCAGCCCTGTGCATTCTATCTCACTTTCTTTAACTTATTCCTGCAAATAACCCATCCATTCACATGGATTTGATTGCTACAGGTACACAAATAAGTTTCTCCAATCTCTACTTCCAACTATTAGCTCTAACACTCTTCTGTATCCAAAATGAAACCCATGATCTTCTTCCCACCCTTGCCCAATCTGAACCCCCTTAAAACATTCCTCCTCTCCAACATTCCCCCATTTCCAGTGGTAGGCATAGCTCTCTGTTGATAAGTTGTAATTTATCCCAACTCCTCTTTCTCCTCTGTGCTTTCCAAGATGGGGGTGATGTCATAATCATAGCCATCACCTATGGAGGGCCTGCCAGGTATTCTGCAGGATGACATACACATTACATATAGTGGTTAATTTAATTACCTAACAATTCTGAGGAACAGGCATATTTTGTCCACATGTTTTAACCAGTGAGGGAACTCTGAGAAATAATGTAATTTGTACAAGGCTATACAGCCAGTAAATGGCAGAATGGAATTCATGCATGCTGACTATCATAGCAAATCTGTTTAAAAAAAGGGGGGTTACTTTGGAATTGGTGGCCAGTTGTCTCATTTCATTGTGTGCATCCTCACAATTATGCATACCAATCATTTCTCTGAATACTGGAATCGGCCCTTAGTCAAGTTTTTCATCTCTAGTGTCCATCCAAATCTATCATATCATGAGAGCAATCCCCATTTCCTCACATACAAAATTCCTGGATCTGCCCCTATCAGCTGGGTAACACTGGAAGACTCACTTACCCAACCTGTGTCCCAGTTTCCTATTCTACAGAAGAGGGTTTATGATGTGCTCACCTTGGAGGCTTCTGGCCAAGATCAATGAAGCTGCATGGAAAGGGTCTGGCAAAATACCTGCCATCCAGCAAGCCCAATTACTAGCAATTTCTAATGTTAATCGTTATTCCTTTCTGTCATATCATGCCTTACAACTCTTTGGAAGCACCGCTTAAGAGGCCTCTTGAGAGGTCAAGTGTCAAAGCAGGGAAAGACTGGACTTAGAATTTCACAGATGTCACTTGGATTTTGGAGTTTGCCATTGATTACCTTGTGATGTTGGATAACTCACCTCTCTAGTCCTCGGCTTATCAACTGTAAAATGGGTATGATAGCTCTGCTGCTCAGTGTTGGTATAAGTTCTAAATGTGATCACAGAGAGCTCCTAGTACTATGTCTGACACACAAACCATCTCATTTAACCAGAAAGAGGAGAAGGAGCTATTTAACATTTACTGTATTACATGCCAGGCATGAGCTAAGAATTTCACAGACATTCCTGGTCTAACCCTCCAAACAACACTATGAGGTCACTCCCAGAATCTCTATTTTTTAGATGAGAAAATTGAGGCTTAGAGAGATCATGTAACTTCCCCAAATTACATAGCTAGTCAGTGGCTGAGATTTTAACCTAAGCTGCCTCTCTCCAGAAACTGTACTCTAAATCTTCTTAGATAATTATAGTTCCTGTTTCCTCCCTCTATGAAGACTTCATTGACTAACAGTCGCACTCCATCCCTCATCAACCAGGAACACACACACATTTAGTCATACATAATGTTCAATAATAGGCAAAACCAAACCACACCTAAAGAAATCAGAACTGTGGTTGCTTTTGGGAAGAGTTCAGGGATTGACTGGGAAGGACACAAGAGAAATGTTTGGGGTGATAAATGTTCTGTGTATATCTTAATTCAAGTATTGGTTACACAGCTGTCAAAATTCATCAAATTGTACACTTCAGATTTATGCATTTTAATATATATAAACCACACTTCAATTTAAAGAGATAAAATAAAATGAGATAAATTATATAAAACTAGCAAGCGTCAAGCAAACAATGTATGGCACTATATATTTCAGACGTTCAGTAACTATTTAATAATAATGCCCACCAAATGCTAAACACTGTGGTGGGGGATGGAAATAGCATGGTGGTTAATCATTACTATCATTTATGTGGTATCCATAACTCTTACTGTTCAGTAGGGTGGCTGGACACAGAATGGTAAATGGTGACTTACCAACAGAAAGTGTACACTAAAAGAGCTGAAGCTGAAAGCCTCGCTGTGCCCATGGGCAGGTAGTAGGGAGTAAAAGACACACCGTGGGAACGGTGCCATCAGAAAGGCAGAAGCTAGAATGAAAGGATAATCATAGGAAACAGAGGGGAGTCCAGGTAAGCCTTAGCAATAGAAAGCAGGATGGAGTATGCCCTGACAGGCAGGCAGAGCACATCAGTGTGCCAGTGATGGTCTAAAGGTCCCTGAGTAAGTACAAGGGGCCCATTACAGAGCAGGCACCCATTTACCCAAACCATGGGACAAGGTAAGGCCTTGGCAATAAGATTGGTCCAAGCACCAGGGTGGGGCACACTAACCTAGTGCTGGCTGATGCTGGGTTGAAGCAGGAGTCCATGCTCACCTCCTCCATTCAGGACTGTCCCCAAAGGTAGAAGTAGGGAATGACAAAGGACTCCAAGCATGGGGAGAGAAGAGATATGGGGTCAAGGCAAATCAGATCCCAACATATACACTTTCCAGGCTTTGAGAGTAAACAGCTGACCTGCAAGAAGGGCCACTGGCCAATAACATGTATACTCAGATTAACCATGGAATTCCATGGGAATGGTAGTACATCTTGGGACTTGCATAGGGCTCCTGACATATGTGTTCTGTGTTCAAACTAAAAACAGTCACTTGGAACTCAGATGGACCTGGGTTTAAAATCAGCTCTGCCACTTACTGTCTGGCTGACCTTGTGGGTCTTAGGGTTCTCCTCAGCAAAATGAAGATGATAATGGTAACTGCCACTTAAGTCTATTAAGAAGATTCAATGAGGTAATGCTTGTAAAATTCATAACAGTGACTGACACATAATAAGTGTCCAACAATGTAAAGCACTGTTATTAAGAGCTGAGTGTCAACTCTAGGCAGAGAAGCCAGCACACAATGGGGATGTGTTTTAGTTTCATGTTTCATGTAAAACATAAATGGCAACAACACTGGGGTGGTTACTCATATTATTTTATTCATGTCCTCTATGCAATATGGCCAATAGGAGAATTTCCATTCCATAATGTAAAAGCTGGTATATTCTGCATTCTAACAGTAGAAATCTCTAGCCTACAAAATTTCCAAATTTATCAGAATCAATGTCCATAATGACAGACTCAAGCCCTAGAAAATTCTGATATGCCTGATCCTGAACAGATTTTCCTAGTGTCTTTTGCTGCAATCTCACTATTCTTTGTGACTCAGTAATATATTTTGGTATCAAAACAATAAGAATCCCATCTCCCGATCATTCAAGAAATCTCCATCATATGAAGAAGACAATTATAGATGGCTCATATTTTCAGCATCAGTTGATACTAGTTTAACATGACTTAGTTAACATGACTTATCAGCTCTGACTCTGTCAGCCAGAAAATTCTGAGGAAGATGGTAAACCAAGCTTGGATATATAAAATAGCTTTGTTTAATTTGTGGTGATGATGCTATTTCAGATGGCCTATTCCCAAAATATATCCCTTAGCCTCAAATTAAAAGTTGGTAGCCTACCCATTCCTTCTTAAGAACAGTCAATGGAAATTAGTTTACCAAGAGATTTCAAATTTCTCATGCTTCCACATTAACCTTTTTATATTTCTTCTATAATTTCACAATTAGAGTAAAATGTAGTAAGTAAGGGTTCTGTTACCCCTCCCAAGTCTGTTCCAATTAAGAAACAATATGAAAAAGTGAAATGTTGGGCTACACAATAAGGGGTCACCTTATACACTGCACATATGCTGGGCATACTGTCTTCTCTTACACACAGTAGGTAGTGCTCTGCACACAAGAAGCTCTCCATAAAAGCAGTTGAACAATAAAAATAATGGATTGTATAGCAAAAGCAGAAAGCACTAAAATTATAATTCTCATACTGAATAAAACAGAGGCAGGGCTTCCTTTGTGGCTACTGGAAGTCCTGTATGGATGAATGGTAGGTCAGAATATTAGAATTAATTATTTTCTCATCCTTTTTTGCCACCCGTTCCCCGCTATTGGTTCAGCATCTTTTCAATACCTCAGTGACTCAAAGATCAAATGATACCTTCTCAGATATATTTCCAGCCTCTACAATAAAGTTTCTAAACACACATGTCACACAAGAAGTCTAATAAATTCACTGTTTTGTTTGGTCTGATGATCTTAGCCAGAATGAATTAAGAGAGCTGTTTCAGTATTTGGTTTATTTCGAAATGTGTGGGCATGCTTTGAGTTCTGAAAATCCCTTTGTAATAACTCTTGGGAAGAATTCTTCACGCCACTCAGAGGCTTAACTTGCAAATGAGTGGGTGTCCTCCTTTAGCTTTGGCTACCAAAAATGGCCGACCCCACAAGTACATTAAGTATATGACCGATCTGGTTGAAGGACTAAGTACAGTAAGTAGTACTGCTTTTCATTACTGCTTGGATTCTACTGTGAGTGGCAACTGGCTGTTGCATTTCCCACACTTGGCTTTCTGCTCCTTCTTTTGAATACACCTCTTTAGGTAACTGATCAGCAAACCAAATGCAAAGAAATACCTTTGCTAACAAAACACATGTGGCCATTGCTGGGTCAGCATTGCTCTATCTCAGAATCAACTGGTAAAAAACTGAACTAAAAAGCCTTTAACCCTCAATGAAATGAAATAATGTACTTTCCTATGTAGGCCTACCTCTGCTTCCAAGGAATGTGCACATACCTACACACACAAAAGTGACATTTATCATCATCCTTTTAACGAGAGATCGTGAAAGCTATGGCAAGAAAACAAAAACAAAAACAACTTCATCTGTAAAGAGGCAAAGGAACTCCAGGCAAGCCTTTCCTATTTTGAAGGTCATGTATTTAGACATCCCAGGTTCCAGAACTGTTCAGTGAACCCCAGAACAACATGGGAAATAGGCAGTCCTCGGGTTTAATTCATTGAGCGATTTTACACTGAGAAGATCTGCCATATCACAAAGAGCAGGTTTCATTCAGTGTATCTTGCCCCGCCCCCCCCACCTTCCAACACCAGTATCACTTCTTACCAGAGGGGGAAAAATTGCTTTTTAAATATTGACTTTCTCAGTCACTGCCAAGGTCAATGAGTCAGCCGTGAACCACATTTGTTGCTGCCATCTTATGCATATCTCGAACTATGCTGCTTGCCAAGAAGTATCTCCAGGGCAATAGCAAAGCTACAGTAACTATCCTGAGCTGAGATTCTAGGCATCTGAGCCAGGAATGCAGGGAATAATTGCCTCCTTCAGTGTAGCAGTCACTATTCAACCTCCTAGTGACATATCTCAATGACACCCCAAACCTCTACATTCTGAGGCCTTACCCTTTACTGCAAGGCTCCCAAGTCAACTTGCCTTGTGAAGCTAATCATCATCATCACTAACAATGAATTTAATAGTTACTACATGCCTGGCACTGTTCTAAATGAGTTTACATCTATTACTACCACTACTACCACTAATTAATAGCTAATACTTAGATAGCATGTATTATTTGTCAGGCATTGTTTCAAGAACTGTATATGTGTTGGGGCACCCGGGTGGTGCAGTCAGTTAAACGTCGGAATCAAGCCTCACATTGGGCTCCCTGCTCAGCAGGGAGCCTGCTTCTCCCTCTCCCACTCCCCCTGCTTGTGCTCTCTCTGTCAAATAAATAAATAAAACCTTAAAAAAAAAAAAAAGAATTGTGGGACGCCTGGGTGGCTCAGTCACTTGAGCGTCTGCCTTCGGCTCAGGTCATGATCCCAGGGTCCTGGGATTGAGCCCCGCATTGGGCTCCCTGCTCAGTGGGGAATCTGCTTCTCCCTCTGCCTCTGCTCCTCCCACCCCTGGCTTATGTTCTCTCTCTCTCAAATAAATAAATAAAATCTGAAATGTGTATGTGCAATCCTCACAATATCCCTAAGAAATAGGTACTATTATTATCCCTGTTTCACAGATGAGGAAACTGCAGCACAGAGTGGTTAAGGAACTTACCTGAGGACACATCTAGCAAATGGAGGAGCTGACCTTCTGTTACCTAACTCTAGAGCCTGCTGTCTGCACATGCCCTTGAATCTCATGGGAAAGACAGACCTATAACAACCAATCAAAAGTTCTGGTTCCTTTAGAGAGGAACTCAGAAAGAGCTGAGACCTGGTGCATCTTCTTGGAGAAAGTGACTCTTGGGTTGAGTCTTGAAGGACCCAGGAGGAGTAAGTCAGGGAGGAAAGAAAAGGAAGAGCTTTCTTGACAGGGGAACAGTACAGACACAAACCTGGGATGGGGAGGAGAGAAGAGTTTACTCAGGAAATTCCAGGCAGTTTTATAAAGTTACAGCAAAGGATGCAGAGGGGAAGAATTAAGAGATAATAGTGAAGGGTGCTGAACCTAGTCCAGACCTCCACACTGGCACTGCTGCTCATCTAAAGTTAGACTGATCCTGAGAACAATGGCAGCCTCTAAGCGATATGAAGCTAAGCAACTGCACACATGGGCTGCCTTTTCAGGAATATCCCTTGGAAATTACATAGACAAGAAAGAGAAACTGATTAGGAAGCTATCAGCAAAATCCAGGTGAGAAATGATGAAGTTTGAACTAACACAATGTCAATAATTATAAACACAGGAGAAAACACCCCATCTTGAACATTTTGATATTGCTTTAATAAAAAAAATGCCTGTGTAGATATGGAATCCCTTGAAGTTCTTTTCCCTTCGAGGACTAGACTGTAGTTAAGTCTACATGGACCTCATAAGTATACACTTATATCTTGAAATCAAACATAAATGAGCTCACCATTTCAAGTTCCATTACACTAGAACTCAACTGCTTCCATTACACTAGAACTCAACTGCTTCCATTACACTAGAACTCAACTGCTTCCATTACACTAGAACTCAACTAGAACTCAGCTGCTTAGCTGTTTCCATTATTTAATAAAAGATTTAATTAACCGAAATATTAAGAGGCCATGTCAATCTTATAAAAAAATCTTTATCATCATCCTCCTCCTCTTCCACATCATCCTCTTTTACATGAAGCAAATTTTACCATGGGAATTTAAAGAACATCTCTATCATGTCTCACCTTGGGCCACAGTTATTAAAATAATGTCTATAACCTACCAGGAAGTCACAGGATGGCTGACCTCTTACAACATCTGTGCAGGTAAGTGACACCACACGTGGCTCATACTAGATACTCAAAGGCTTTGTGAAAAAAAAAAAAAAGTCAAAAATCAGTGAGTGGGTGACACCTATAATTGGGCATGAACAATTTTCATCCAATATTTCACAAACCTGCATATTATTCCATCATGTTCTCACAAAAGTCTATGCCATTTTACCTCTTTTCTTTGGCAAGGTGTCTTAAGGGATATCTTAATTATAAAAACAGTGGTTTAGGTGATTCAGTTATGGTGGACCACAGACCAAAAAAGTATGAGAAACCTGCTAAGGAACTTGGAAGATTTCACAGAAACCACTCCTGATAACCTTTATAATCACAAGGAGCTGGATTGGGGATCATTTGAAACAGTCGATAATTCAAAAATATTCCATAGGTCATTACGATTTTAGAAGAGATTGGAAGAGACTGGCCCAGAAAGCTGAAGAGATTTACCTAAGGTCACACAGCCAATCAGTGGCAAAGCTGAGACAAGGACACACATAATTCTTAATCCTTAGACCTGTCTTCTTCTCATTATTCCATGCTGCCTACTACTTTGTGTGAAGATATTATGAAAATATAACTTGAAACTTGATGGTATACAAGCCAAGGATATGCAAATAATGCTGAAATGGTGAACAAGCCTCAGGATTCCTAATGTTAATTCCTATTTCGCCACTTGCTAGTTGTGTGGTCACTTGGTTTTTTAGTCTCAGGTTTCCTGTTTGTTAAAGGCAGTAAATTCACTAGTTCTGCTTCTCACAGTCTATGAGACTCAACAGTTTCTTCGCCACAGTTGCTTTCCCCCTACTTAGAAATCTATTCATAGCATCCCCATCTCAAGGCCATGTCTCCAGCTCAACCTATAATCTGTTTTCCCTCTTTCCTTTCATAACCAAATTCCTCAGAAGAATCTACACTCACAGCTACCACATGCTCTGGGTCAGAAGTGGCCACACCAATTTTTAGCTTGACCTGGGGCAAGTCACTTGACCTATCTGAGCTCTGATTTCCTCATGTGTCAAATGCAGCTGTTGATAGTTCCACCTCCGGATTTCTGGGAGGTTTAAATGAGATAACCAAGGTAAAGTACATAAGCATTCATTCAACAAATATTTATTCAGCACCTCTCATGTACCAGGCAGCATTCTACAGCACTGGGGATACAACAATGAACCAAAATAAATGTGAGCTCTCATTTCCATGAGGCCAGAGAAGTCTACTTTTGAGAGTTTTCCTGCACCTCATCATTTCCCTTTGGACACTTAGAATAAGGTAAATAGAGCATGCCTCTTTGCCTTAGAACTTGTAGGAACTGAGCGCAATAGTGTAGATGAAACTACTGTGAAAACTATAAAAATCAACACAAATGGAAGGGATTTTTATTAGTACTCCTCAAGCATAAGCAAAGATTTACCAAACCAATCCCAATATTGCCTTTCCTCCTTGGGATACTGGAATCTATGATGAATTGGAATCTTCCTCAGGTATCAGGTTAAGAAACCAGAGTGCAACCCCAGTAAATTACTGTACTTTCTATTCGAGTCTTCAGGCTAGAGAATCTGCAAATCTGCTGAAAGTGAAGTCTCCCACAGTGGGATTTCCTTAACCCTCCTCCATCCATCTTCTCACACGGACCTCCTCCCACTCTGTTTTTATACTCGTCTCATCACTCCCATGGGGCCATAAGCTCCTGGAGGCAAAGTATATGTCTGGTTCACACTGTCACCATCTCCCTCTCCCAGACACGTGCTTTGACACGGAGTAGGCCTGCAAACAATGTTTACTGGTGGCAGTCACCAGGTGTCAGGGAGGGGCTGGGCCCTCCAGGGGGCAGTGTATTTTGGTGTCCAGCCCTTCCACTATGCTCACTACGTTTTTCTTTTAAGCTCATCAGTGTGCTTTATAAGTAAATAGAAAATGCTAACCTTAGCATATTCAAAAGAACGTTTTAGCATGCAGCAATTAGGTTATCTCTTGGTTATTTATTTCTTTGGCTTGTTATTAGCTCTGCGTGGAATATTATTCTAATTATGTCAGCCCAATCAGCAGTATTGCATGTCCAGGCTCATTTCCATTAGTTTGAGCTTTGTCTTTCACACTGTGATACTAATTCAATGAGACATCAAACATTTAAATCGACCCGGGATGCCGAGGTCAGGCAGTTTTGCCCTTCCACTCTATTAGCACTTGGGTGTAATTGTGTTTGTCACTCCCCACATGACAAATAGTATCAGGGTGACTATTGGAGCACAAATGAGCAATGCGCTAATATATTATTTTGTTCTATAATATCAATATGTGTTTATTCAGTGCTCATGTTAGCCAACTTGAAACGGTCACTTTAATACAGCGGCTATACTACCAGCAAAGCAGTTACTTGGAAAATGTGCTAGATTTTCAATGGAATCTGGTTGAAGAGAGGGAAATAAAAATGGTTGCTGGGAAAAAGAACCACAAAGGTCTCAAAATTCAGAGCCTCTTACCAGCACCAGCAAGAACTTACAAACCACCAGAGCAAACGGAAGAATGCAACACTGTTACCTCCTCAGTGGACTCTGCAAAATTCACATTCTCTGATAGTTTAAAAAATCAAGATGCAGCCTATTGTATTTGAACAAATATACGTTTGACCTGTAGTTAGCTCAAGCTGTTGATCTCTATGACACTGTTTTCGAGTGTGAGGATAATTGAAGAAATTGGCAAGCAGTAAAAATAAAAACTTCTGGAAATTTGTTAGTTTTTGTTTCCACAATAAAGTAGATACTGTACAATGAATTTTATCCCTCAGACCCCAACAAACCCTATCTGTGCTACTGCTATATAATTTACCCTTATCATTATGAGACTTAAATTTGAATGGTGATACAACATAGTGTTACCCATAGTTTTTTACTTTTATATTTCACATTATACTATCTAAAAAATGACTAGGGAAACTGGTTTGGCAAAAAGTCCAAGCCAATATGCTGCACTTTCTGATCAGTAGGCGCTGTTGATTCTAAAAACAATTCTATTTCTGGGTCTCATTGCCTTTTCACAGTCAACATAAAGCAGATTTTGTTATTCCCATGTTGTAAAGTGAAAAACTTAGGCCTAGAAAGGACCTGATGTCCAAGTTCAAGAACCCATAGCTTGTCAACAATAAAGCTAGAACAAATATGGGTTTTTAGGCTCCTGCATGTCATGACCTGTCCCAAAATCCTGAACTGCCAGCCTGAGTTTGGGTCACCCCTGCTCTGGTACCATCTCTTATCCAGGTTCTCCCTCAATCTTGGCTCTCAGCATAATCCATATAACCTGTGCTTGGCACTCTGCCCAGGTTGACTTATCTATCTTCTCCAAATCATAAACTTCTTGGACTAATGCTTGCATGTGCAAAGATATGCACTGAAAGAAAGCAGGAGGATAAATCATCCCTAACCTCCATCGACAGGTTCAACGAATTACACCAATGTATGTTAATTGAAAAATCGCTCTTTATAAATATAGATAAACCTAAAAGGACACGATTAAGTACTTTTTAATAGCTTTTTTAAAACTCACCATTGCTTTAGATGACCCTTAGATGTATTTTTGTTCTATTGATTTTACTATTTTAAATACAGATGCATCTTTTAATTTACTCTGAGGAATTAGCTGAGAATCTCCCATTTTCTGTTTGGGCCTCAGTTTGCATGACAGAACTGCCTCTAATGTAGATATCCTCAAAATTTAGTGCTTCCACAGTTTAAGATACAAGTTCTAAAAACTGGTTCACTGGTTCACTGGGGGGACAAATGGAACTTTCAATTTTGAAATTACAATTGGACCAAGAAACTGAAAGCAAACTAACATATAATAATTTGATGCTATTACCAGTCAATGACTTTTCAAGGAATGAGCAGGGGATTCATATATTTTAACACTTTTTTTCCACATTTCATATTGAGCCATAGTGATATCTGTATAATGAAAGTAGCACATCAGACTTTTGTTCTCAAATATTTAAGTTGAACAGAAATGAAAGTGGAAATAAGAGACTAACTCCAAGGTGAAGAGAAGCCCTCTGAGATGCAAACACAAACCCTTTGAGTTCACAGCACTTTGGAAAGGTGACAGGAGCAGTAAATAAACCACTGGATTAGATTAGAGGCTGGCAACCTTTTAAAAGGAGTGGACCGAAAAGCTGACCCCTTTCTTTCTGGCATGCTGTTCCTTTGCTGACCACATCTTTGCAAAGTAGAAAAAACTGAACTGCCATCTGCCAATCAGGTGGGAAGGGCTGCTGACCCTTGTTGCTACTGGTGGCCCAGCCACCATGTGCATGTTGAAAAAACTCTGACTTTAGTGCCACTCAGGCAGTGATAGGCCAGATTCACCCTCATCAACATTGAGGACTGTGATCAAGGAAGTAGAATTCATCAGGTCCCCTTCCAACATAATTCTGATGGCATGCAAAGTATTGGTAACATAAAATAATGAGACCAAAAGAAAGCGGGGAAAGGCTAACAGACCACAAATGAGAGGATCAGTGATTATGTCCTATCCTTCCTTGCCCTCCTATCAAAAAGAAATCAGACACAAGAAATACTGAACAAGTTCCCTTATGGGGGGAAGGTGGAACATGGTATCATAGCAGCCTGGAAATAAAGGGAAGAGAAACCATAGTCAACATAATATGCAGAAGTAGCCATTTATTTATGCTCTCTTTCCATTTATAAAAGATGTGTTTCAGCCTCTGGCTGCATATACATAATAATTAGTACTAATGAATATAAATGATACTCACAACTCAACCTGTTTACAGAGTCTCCCCATGTCATTCAGGGAAGAATTGAGTTTGGAAATGAGATGTATGCTGTGTTCTTGGGCTTGAAGATGACCCAAAGGTTACAGAAGCTGAGGACGATGAAATCAGTTAGCAATTAACAAGGCAAGAAGACGAGGAACCCACAGAATTCAGCACTTGCAGTCTCAGGCACTGTTGTTACAAAGGAGGACACTCTTCTTTTCTTTGCAGACATTTGTCCACAGAGTAGCACGTTTATTTTTGTGTAACCCAGAAGCTGAGAGATGTTGAGGGTGGAAATTCAGGGAACAACTTTAAAATCACAAGAGGTCTGACAAAAAGAACAGAGAATATAAAAAAAGATTAAAAGAATTACAATTCCTGGGCGCCTGGGTGGCTCAGTCGTTAAGCGTCTGCCTTCGGCTCAGGTCATGATCCTGGGGTCCTGGGATCGAGGCCCGCATCGGGCTCCCTGCTCCACGGGAAGCCTGCTTCTCCCTCTCCCACTCCCCCGGCTTGTGTTCCCTCTCTCGCTATCTCTCTCTCTGTTAAATAAATAAATTTTAAAAATCTTTAAAAATAAATAAATAAATAAATAAAAATAAAAAAAATAAAAGAATTACAATTCCTTAGCTGACTGGGACATTGGCCTGTGGGAAAAGGAATAAACTACAGAGCTATTTGGCATTTATATGCCAAACTGGAAAAATGTCCCTAATCTCAAGTTTGCTTTTTAGTCATTCTTGATTACCTGTAACACGGCTGAGAACCCAAAACAAGCTAAAAATAACTGAAGTGGACATTCAAAAGTTCCTCTCCAAAGCTCACTTTATTTACAGGATAACCACGTGCTCACCTTCTAATCCTACTTATTCTTATATCCAAACAAAGAAGGTAATCTGATTTCCTATCTCAGAGCATGTTTGAAGCCAGAAACTCAGACATGCAAGAAGTTAATAGCAACACCACAAAGACAATGGCAAGAGGTAATATATGATATGATAGAGACTGAAAAACCCCAGAAATCAGATACAAGATTTCTTGAAAATGATATCCAGGAGCTATTTAGTGCAAGGGAAAGCAACTTCACATAACTCAATAAATACATCTGTGAACTTTACAGTGCAAAAATGGGCTGGATTATAAATGAAAAGATCACTGATATTTGATATGCTCTGTTTAATAAGAAATAAAAATCACAAAAAAACTTAGAAAAGATTTATGTCTGCAGTTACGTATGTACAACAAAGTTTATGTGTTTAAAAATGCCAGCCTCAGCTATTTGGGAAATTCATTTACAGGACACCTCACTTTCCTGTGGACCCAGGATCTAATGCCTCATGTTCTGACACTCCTGAGAAAGCATTACTGCCTCACTGTTAGATGTTAGCTCCTGCCTTTGAGGATACTGCAATCCAGGATATTTCACAAGTGGAAGGACCCTGTGAGACCAACACTCTCAATTTGCAGAGGAAACAACTGAGCCCAGAGCAGGGACAACCCAAGGTTCCAAAATAACTTGGGGACAGAGGTGAGTGGAGCCAAGGACTCCTGGATCCAAGCCTCCAGCAGTTTCCATGAAATTAAGTTCAATGCACAAAGGACAGTGACATATTTGGCCCCTGCAAGCTGACTCCCTGCCTAGCTCATCCTTCTGAACGAATCAGAAGGAGGCAAGTCAGGTGGCAGGAAAGACCTGGAGAATTGGGCAGTATGAATAATAAGAGGAAGCTGAACTCATTTCACTTGCCAAATCCTGCAGCAAACCTTCACACAGTTGCCCCTGCCCTTCTGTTTCTCTAAAACTATGCTTCAAGTTTGCTGCATCCAGGAAGCCTACCAGGCTAGCCTACTTCTAATCATTCACCACAATCTAACTCCTCCCCCCTGACTAGCCACGTATTTGCCTGATGATTTAAGCTTCAATTTCCTCATCTAAAAAAAAAATGAAGACAGTAAGACCTACTTCCTAGGATTGTGAAATTCAATGAGATAATATGTGAAGAAGCTAGAACAACATCTGACAAATAATAAAAAATAAAAATAATACGTGCTCAGTTAAAGGCTGGTGTTAGTATACTGCAACAGCAAATGTATCTCTACAACTAAGTTGCTTGGTGCCTCCAGGTGGGTCACTTTAGCACAAATGATATTAGATTAACTTTGTTACCTTGGTGTTATTTTGGTCTCACCCACCATGAGCTCCTTGAAGACCAGGGCTGGTCTGTGCCTATGTCTTTGCATGTGGGTTGAGGTACTTTCCTCTTTTTCCTCTCTTCCCTCACTAGACTGGAGTTTCTTGTGGGTATGGTGGGCACAGACCAACTACCAGCAACTGACTATGCCTGAGCTGATAAATAGTAACCAACACTCTAACGGTTGTTAGAATCATTTACAAGGCAATTTCACATATAGAAATTCATTTGATCCTTGCAATTACCCTAGAAGGCGAGCAGGACACTTACTGTTATCCTCATCTTAGAGAAGAGGTGAAAACACAGGCTTGGACAGGTAGAATAACTTGCCTCTCACCTTGAGTGGTGCTGATACAGTTTTGGGATCAGAAGCACTCTTGTCTGGCTCAGTCAGTTTTCAATAGAGGATATTAATCCTTCCCCTCGATGACCTTTAAAAATATGACTGTGTTACCACTGGAAGATTCTGTGTTGTGTGAATGGAGGTCTCGGTTCTTAGATTCCCCATGAAAGATTTACGTGAGGATCTGTGCTCGAATAAAGACAGCCAGAAGGAAAAGAGCAAGCACAAAGCAGTTTATTAAGGACAGTACATTCTAGACGGGAGAGCAGGGAGGCCCAGAGGCAGCAACTGCACTGGGGTTAAGGGTGTCTTTTCTTTTTATGTTCACCTAAGTTATGAGTCATAGATAGGGTGGTCTCCAACTGAGGTTGTTTCCAATCCTCTAAGGGACTCTTCCTACTGGTTAGGAGGGGTAGTTTTCTTGCTGGAACTGTCATGGCTGTCTTCCCCCAATGGGTGTGGGGATGTCAAAACCACAAAGTAAATATATGATAATGAAGTTATAGGTTATTGTAGGACACAGGCTGGAAAGAAGAGTGCATGCTCTGCACCTGCTATTCTTGATCTGATAGCCCTAGGAAGTGGGAAGCCAGGAAACCACTGTTTACCACCATCCCTGCCTCCAGCTCATATCTAGCTAACTGCCTACTCTAGCAACTGCTGCCATGCAGTGTCCACTCAATGAAGAGTGAAGAGTTTCTAGACATATTTCTCTAGGATTTTAGCATCTACAACTACTGTCTCCTCATAGCAGCTTTTTACCTCATTGACAAAAAGCATCTCCTTCACAGAGGTCAGCAAACTATGGTCAAATCTGGCTCAGAGGGGCGCCTGGGTGGCTCAGTCAGTTAAACATCTACCTTCCTCTCAGGTCATGATCCAGCCCAGAGTCAGACTCCCTACTCAGAGGGGAGTCTGCTTCTCCCTCTCCTCTGCCCCTACCCCCCACTCCTGTTTTCTCTCTCACTCTCTCAAATAAATAAAATCTTAAAAAAAAAAAATCTGGCCCACAGCTTCTTTTAATATGGTCTATAAGCTAAGGATTTTAAAGGGCTATGAAAACCAAAACAAATAAGAAAATGCACCAGAGATGTATATGGCCCACAAAGCTGAAAATATTTAGTATCTGACCCATTAAAGAAAACATTTGCTGGTCCCTGAATCAGACTGTGGTTCTCTCCTGCTTTGGAAGCCTAGAAACTTAGAGCCCAATCTGTGGCCTTTTTCCAGCAACTGAACAGAATTTCATGCAATGTATTTTAGGAATCTCATTCTGAGCTCCATTTTGCTCTCAAAGGAAATATTTGATGGGACTTTTTTGATGCTCAAGATATTAGAACCACCACTGTGTCCCTAAAATACAAACCATTACACTCTCAGTTGCTTTTTTACCAATACCTGTAGCAGACATCTTCACCTTGTCCCTTACCCCAGTGCATCCTTAAGCCTTTCCCCTTTCACATGATTCAGGCTTAAAGGTGCTTCAAAATGTCCTACCTACTATTTCCTTTTACTAATTTTTTAACTTACATTAAGTGTTTTATCTTACACCATAATAATCATTCTTGAAAATCACTGAATCCCTTTGAGAACAAAGACTTAAGGGCTCTACATTAAATAATTTCCTTAGAACTGCCCAGGTAGCACAGAGCAGGCTTGAACCCAGCTTACCTCATTCCATATCTAGGGCTTCTGACCACTATCCCTAAAAGGTAAGTAGGTTCTAAACAGAAACAATTAAAGACTGAACCCTTTTACTTAGTGACCCTCCCCAGTAGTAGCCCATTCTCCTAGTAGGCCTATCCTGAAGGAACCATCTGGGCTTTCTCTTATACCGCTGTAGAAGGCACACACACCACTCAAGCATTCTTGAGTTTTGGACTATTTTGGATCTAGCTACTCACCATTCCAAAGGAAGAGAAGTGGGACAAAAAACCTATTCCAAATTATGTGGGAAGAATCACTGGGATTTGAGCCAAATGGCTGGGTTTGGGTTCTGCTCTCACCACTCACCGACAACATAACCTTGGAACAGTCACACACCGTCTCTGACTCTGTCTTCTTGTTGTTAGAAGGGGCTTATACCTAACTTCACATTCTCCTAGAGCTGTCATGAATTGCACAGGCAAGTGTGGGTAATAAAGTACTTGGTAACTTTTGGAAGCCCTGTACCACTGTAAGAGATTGTTATCACAGCCAGAGATGCTTGGAGTTAGAGTAATCATTTTCCCACCACCCCTGCCATCAGCTCAGCTACTCTAAGAATTTGGACAAGTGGGTTTTTCGAGGAAAAGAGAAGTTCTGTATTTTTCTTCACTTCATCCCTGAACTATATGGACCTGCAGGGGCTGGAGGGACCCCTTATTTACAGAAAAGTCAGAAGACAATGCATACACACCAAAAGGCTTTAAATGATACCCTGCCCCTCCATGGAATCTTTGATTTTAAAGAAACAGGGCAAAAAAAGCCCTTACCCATGCTGCCAATTAGATGAGACAGAGGAGTCTGGAATACAAAGTGACACCGACCCCACTCTGGCTCCAGGGAATGGCCAGGATAACCTTACACATTATCCACTTCAAATTTCCGTGATTATGTCCTGCATATATTATATACTCCCACACAGAATAAACATATTATTTGTGTGTTTTATTTTCCCTCCCCAAGCTCAGTAATTAAGCCCCTGTGTATTGCATCTATTCACTTGAGAACATGCCTTTCATTTGACAGATCAAAAGATTAAGCATATATTTTTTCCTCTTCTCTCAGACAGCCATTGCCTCTAAGGAACATTGACTTCCTTCCTTGAAATTGCTATTCTGTTGGGTAGTTTTCACCTTGGGACTGAAGAACACCTTTCACCCTCAGGCTTGGTCACAGCACAGGCTGGTCCAGAAGAGACAAGTGAAACCACTAGGGCCACCATCATTTGCAAGCAGAAGAGGCTGTGTAGCATCATTTCAGGAGTGCTGCTAAAACTAAAGGGAAAAGTTCTAGCTGGTAGCAAGGGCTGCTCTAAGGCCTCTTTTTGGCTCCATGCACTCTTGCTTTCTTGGAAGTCCTACCTCTCTCACATTATATCAAATACCCAGCATCCCACATTTAAGATTTGCATAACATTATATGAATTGAGGGGCGCATGGGTGGCTCAGTTGTTAAGCATCTGCCTTCGGCTCAGGTCACAGTCCCAGGGTCCTGGGATGGAGCCCCACATCGGGCTCCCTTCTCAGTGGGAAGCCTGCTTCTCCCTCCCCCACTCCCCCTGCTTGTGTTCCCTCTCTCGCTGTGCCTCTGTCTGTCCAATAAATAAATAAAATCTTTAAAAAAAATTATATGAATTGAAATGAATTGCAGTTGATTGTTAAACGTTTCATTTTATAAAACCTTAAACATTTATTAATATCAATTTTATAGTTTTAGATTTTTCATTCAGTAATTTTCTTCCAGAATTCCAACATTTTATTAAGCTCTTGAAAATGCCAAAGGCTCAGGCTCTGGTTTATGGATCCAGTGGTTATTAAATGGTCCCGCTGCCAATTATCATTGCTTGGGCTCTAAGAGAAGGTTTTGAAAGAGGCATGGAAGAAATGAGGAGGGCCTAGAGTACATGGAATGGAAGGGCACAGGACTGAAACTCTTAGTTACGACAGTAAATGCTTTACTTCCTATTCACCCAGGATGAAGTTTTCTACCAAATATTGGGAAAAACTGTATTTGAAGTTGCTGTATTTTTTACTATTGACATTATCTTATAAATCTTCCTAAATTTGGCAACATGAAATAATAATACTGTAAGGAGCACTGTGCTAGGAGCTATGACTTCCAGCTAAAGTTCCAGGCCTAGATGTACCTACTAGCTACTTTGTAGCACTGCAGAAATGCCTTGTATCTTGGGCAATACAGATTTCCTAAGCCTCATTCATCTATAAAGCAGGCATAATTCCACCCAGTCATCCATAGGGTTGTTGTAAGCATGAAATATTATGAGGTGGGTGAAAGTTCTTTGAAAATGTTAAAGTGCTATAAAATGCAAAAGAATATTACAAGGGAGTTTTCCCGAAACCATTTGTTGAAGATACTGTCTTCTTCCCATTGTATATTCTTGCCTCCTTTGTCATAATTTACCATAAAAGCATGGGTTTATTTCTGGACTCTCTGTTCTGTTTCATTATGTATGTGCCAACTTTTGCGCCAGTACCATACAGTTTTGATTACTACAGCTTTGTACTGTATCTTGAAATTTGGGATTACGATACCTCCAGCTTTGTTCTTCTTTTTTAAGATTGCTTTGGGTATTCAGGGTCTTTTGTGGTTCCACATAGATATTAGGATTATTCTAGTTTTGAGGAAAATTCTACTGGTATTTTGATACGTATTGTATTGAATCTGTAGATTGCTTTGGATGATGGACAGTTTAACACTATTGGTTCTTCCAATCCATGAGCATGGGATATTTTTCATTTGTTTAATCTTCAATTTCTTTCATACAGAGTTCTGTATATAAATTTATATTTATTATTTATTTATTTGAGAGAGCAAGAGTGCATGCAGGGGGAAGAGGCAGAGGGAGTGAGAGAATCTCAAGCAGACCCCCCACTGAGCATGGAGCCCAATGCAGAGCTCGATCTTATGACCCTGAGTTCATGACCTGAGGTGAAATCAAGAGTCGGACACTTAACCAACTGAGCCACCCACGTGCCCCTGTTAGTTTTTTTTTTTTTCATTAACATATAATGTATTATTTGTTTCAGGGGTACAGATCTGTGATTCATCAGTCTTACACATCACAGCACTCACCATAGTCCATACCCTCCCCAATGTCTATCACCCAGCCACCCCATCCCTCCCACCCCCCTTCACTCCAGTAACCCTGTTTGTTTCCTGAGATTAAGGGTCTCTTATAGTTGTCTCCCTCTCTGGTTTCATCTTGTTTCATTTTTCCCTCCCTTCCCCTATGATCCTCTGTCTTGTTTCTCAAATTCTCAATATCAGTTAGATCATATGATACTTGTCTTTCTCTGATTGACTTATTTCGCTTAGCATAATACCCTCTAGTTCCATCCATGTCATTGATTACCGATTCAATTTCATTGCTAGTAATCAGTCAGTTCAAATCTTCTATTTCTTCCTATTTCAGTTTTGGAAGGTTATATATTTCTAGGAATTTATACATTTCTTCCAGGTTGTCCAATTTGTTGGTATAACATTTTTCATAATACTCTCTTAATATCCTTTGTATTTCTGGGGTGTTGGTTATTTTTCCTCCTCATTTGTGATTTTTTTTTATCTGAGTCCTCTCTCTTTTTAAAATTATCTGGCTAAAGATTTATCAATTGTATTAATCTTTTTAAAAAACCAGCTCCTGGTTTCATTGATCTGTTCTATTATTTTTTTAGTCTCTATTTCATTTATTTCTGCTCTAATCTTTCTTATTCCCTTCCTTTTAGTGGCTTGGGGCTTTGTTGTTGTTCTTTTTCTAGCCCTTTCAGGTGTGAGGTTAGATTGAGATTTTTCTTGCTTCTTGAGGTAGGCCTGTATTGCTATAATCTTCCCTCTTAGAACAGGTTTTGTTCCATCTCAAAGATTGTGGACCATTAGGTTTTCATTTTCATTTGTCTCCATGTATTTTTTTATTTCCTCTTTGATTTCCTGACTGACCCATTTGTAGTTTATTTTTTTTATTAAATATTGTATTTTAGTGTGTACTATATACTTTTCATAATTACAATATGTGAGCAAATTTTTACTTTTGCCATTTTATGTGATTCATCCTGTTTTTAAAGAAAAATACATGATTTGTCCACAAATGAATTTTTTTATTTTTATTTTCAAATTTTTATTTAAATCCAGTTAGTTAAGATATTGTATAATATTGATTTCAGAGTAGAATTTAGTGATTCATCACTTACATATAACATCCAGGCTCACCATAACAACTGCCCTCCTTAATACCCACCACCCATTTAGCCCATCCCCCACCCATAGCCCTCCATCAACCCTCAGTTTGTTCTCTATCATTAAGAGTCTCTTATGGTTTGCTTCTCTCCCTCTTCTCTTTTCCCCTTTCTCATATGTTCATCTGTTTTTTTCCTTAAATTCCACATGAGTGAGATCATATGGTATTTGTCTTTCTCTGACTGACCTGTATTTCACTTAGCATAATACACTCTAGCTCCATCCACGTCATTGCAAATGGCAAGACTTCATTCTTTTTGATGGCTGAATTATATTCCATTGTATATATACACCACATCTTCTTTATCCATTCATATGTCGATGGACATCTCAGCTCTTTCCATAGTTTGGCTATTGTTGATAATGCTGCTAAAAACAACAGAGTGCATGTATCCCTTTGAATCTGTATTTTTGTATCCTTTGGGTAAATACCTAGTACTGCAATTGTTGGGTTGTACGGTAGTTCTATTTTTAACTTTTTGAAGAATCCATACTGTTTTCCACAGTGACTGCACAAGTCTGCATTCCCACCAACAGTGTAGGAGGGTTCCCCTTTCTCCACATCCTTGACAACATCTGTTGTTTCCTGTGTTGTTATTTTTAGCCATTCTGACCAGTGTGGGGTGGTATCTCAACATGGTTTTGATTTGTATTTCCCTGATGATGAGTGATGTTAAACATCTTTTCATATGTCTGTTAGCCATTTGGATGTCTTCTTTGGAAAAATGTTTATTCATGTCTTCTGCCCACTTCTTAACTGGATTATTTGGTTTTGGGTGTTGAGTTTGATAAGTTCTTTATAGATTTTGGATACTAACCCTTTATCAGATATGTCATTTGCAAATATCTTCTCCTATTCTGTAGGCTGCCTTTTAGTTTTGTTGATTGTTTCCTTCACCATGCAAAAGCTTTTTATCTTGATTAAGTCCCAAAGTTCATTTTTGCTTTTGTTTCCCTTGCCTTTGGCAACATGTCTAATACTTTTTGTACTTGCTGAGGGCTGACTTGTGACCCAGTATGTGATCTGTTCTGGAGGATGTTCCATGTGCACTCGAAAAGAATGTGTATTCTGCTGCTTTAGAATGAAATGTCCTGAAAGTTCTGAAATGTTCTGAAATACTCTGTTAAGTCCATCTGGTCCAGTGTGGTATTCAAAGCCATTGTTTCCTTGTTGATTTTCTGCTTAGATGATCTGTCCATTGCTGTAAGTGGGGTGTTAAAATCTCCTATTATTGTATTACTATCAATGAGTTTCTTTATGTTTGTTATTGATTTATATATTTTGGTGCTCCCAAGTTGGGGGCATAAATATTTACAATTATTAGATCTTCTTGATGGATAGACCCCTTAATTATGATATAGTGCTCTTCTTCATCTCTTGTTACAGTCTTTGGTTTAAAAGCATGTTTGTCTGATATAAGTATGGCTACTCTGGCTTTCTTTTGATATCCCTTAGCATGATAGATGGTTTTCTATGCACTCACTTTCAATCTGCAGGTGTCTTTAGGTCTAAAATGATTCTCTTGTATGTAGCATATAGATGGGTCTTGTTTTCTTATCCATTCTGTTAGCCTACGTCTTTCGGCTGGAGCATTTACTCCATTTACTTTCAGAGTGATTATTGATAGATATGAATCTAGTGCCATTGTGTTACCTGTAAAGTTGGTGTTCCTGGTGATTTTCACTGTTCCTTTCTAGTCTTTGTTGCTTTTGGTCTTTTTTTCCCCACCCAAAGAGTCCCCTTTAATATTTCTTGCAGGGCTGGTTTACTAGTCATGAACTCCTTTAGTTTTTGTTTATCTGGGAAACCTTTATTTCTCCTTCTATTCTGAATGACAGCCTTGCTGGATAAAGTATTCTTGGCTGCATATGTTTCCCATTCAGCATGTTGAATATACCATGCCACTCTCTTCCAGCTTACCAATTTTCTGTGGACAGATCTACTGTGAAGCTGATTTGTCTTCCCTTGTAGGTTAAGAACTTTTTTTCCCTTGCTGCTTTCAGGATTCTTTCCTTGTCTGTGTATTTTGTGAATTTGACTATGATATGTCTTGGTGATGGCCAGCTTTTTGCTGAATTTAATGGGAGTTCTCTGTGCTTCAATTTTGATGTCTGTTTCATTCCCCAGATTAGGGAAGTTTTCAGCTATAATTTCTCAAATAAACCTTCTGTCTCTTTTTCTCTCTCTTCTTCTGGGACTCCTATGATATGAATGTTAATACACTTTAAGGAGTGGCTGAGTTCCCTAAGTATACATTTGTGATCCAACACCTTTCCCTCTTCATTTTAAGCTTCATTATTTTCCAGAATTTTGTCTTCTATATCACTGATTCATTCCTTTGCATCATCCATCCTCATTGTCATTTCATCCAGTCAATTTGCATCTCAATTATGGCACTTTTTTTTTTTTATTTTGACCTGACTAGTTTTTAGTTCTTTTATCTCTGCAGTAAGGGATTCTCTAGTGTCTTCTACGCTTGTTTTTTTATGACTTGTTTTAAATTCTGGTCCAGGCATCTTACTTATATTTGTATTGATTAAACCCCTGGCCATTACTTCTTCCTGTTCTCTCTTTTGGGGTGAATTCCTCCATCTTGTCATTTTGTTTAGGTCACTGTTTTTTGTGTGATTGTTGGGAAAGCCTGTTATATTCCTGCTTCTGAGAGTAATGGTCATATTAAGAAGAGGTCCTATACTGTCCTGGGTCTGGTGCTTCAGGAGGTGTTACAGAGTGTGTACTCTGCTGTTGTGTTGTGTGAAGGCTGTTCCTTCCCTCATGTCAGTCCTCTGCAGGGTTTCTGCTTGCCTTCAGTGCAGGGTATTTGGACCTTGTCCACTGTGTGGCAAGTTTTAACTAGATTATGTTTTGGTCTGCTTGTTAAAAGAAGCTAGATCCTGTTTCCCCTGGAGCTGAATCTTTACAGCACTCTACGATCAGCAGGTGTGCTGTGTGCGAGGGGTTTGTGCTGGTCTTCTGGGGGAGGGGCCTGCTGTGCTGATTCTCAGGTGAACTTGCCCTAGTGGAGATGCTCCTACAGGGCACAGGGGGGTGGAGCTTGGAGTAAGTGGCTCCAGCCTCCATTGGAGAATGCTGTGTTGCTCACTGAAGTCCGACCTTGCTGATGGGTAGGGAGGAAATGGCGTTGTTCCACTCTCTTATCCCCAGAACAAGGAGTTTGCACCTGCCACTCTTCAAGAAGCCCTCACAGAAGAACAATCTCCCCTCTTGTGTCCCCAGCTCCTGTCAGATCCCTGCTTTATCCTGTCTGTGTCTAAGCTATCTGCCTACCAGGCAGCACAGTACTCCTGTGTTTTATCTCAGGCACACAGCTGGGTTTCAAAACTTCAAATTTTAGAGATCCACATGGCATGTGGACTTGTCTCACCATGATGTGACCAGTGCCAGTTTGTCCCAGGAAAGCAGTTGTGTGACCCCAAAGTGGTTCAGAGTTTATGGTGAAGCAGCAAAAAGCTGGTGCCATGGTTTGCTCCCCTCAACAGAAGTCTCTGTTCCTATGCTAGTGAAGGGGGCAGCTCAATGGGGCCCTCTGGGTCTTTTATCCACGGAGAGGCCATGCCACCTGTCCCAAATGCACTCCAAGAAGGGGAACTGTTTCTCCCAGTACAACCCAGGGATCCTCAGACCACACTGCCCACTCCCGGGCCTCTGCCCTTATTTCCTACAGGAGCACTGCTAAGCCCACCAAGCACAACCCTGGAGATAGTGTGGACTTCTAAAACTTCAGACTTTGAGCTCCACTGCTTATAAAGACTTGCAGTAGTCAGCCCTCCCCTTTTCCCAGTCAATGTTTTGAGGAAGAGTTTTTGTTGTGCAATCCCCTGCATGCTGCTTCACTCTCTCTCTCTCTCTCTCTCTTGCTCCTCTCTCTGTGATCAGGGCTCCCTCCCTCCACAGCATCTGCAATTCTTTTCTCCCCCAAATCAACTCTCTGCAGCTCCCACCTTCCACAATGTGGCCATTTTTCTACCTCTAATTGTGCAGTTTGTTCTCTCAGTCTTCAGACTGATTTCTTGGGTGTTCAGAATGATTTGATATTTATCTAGCTGTGTTCCAGGGACAAGGTAAACTTAGGATCACCCTACTCCTTTGTCATCCTAACTCACATGCCCACAAATGATTTTTTTTTAATTTTAATTCCAGTAAACAATATAGTGTTATATTAGTTTCAGGCATACAATATAATAATTCAACAATTTTATATATTACTCAGTGCTCATCAAGGTAACTGTACTCTTGGGGCGCATGGGTGGCATAGTCGGTTAAACTCTTTCAGCTCAGGTCTGATTTCAGGGTCGTGAGATCGAGCCCTGCATGGGGCTCCATGCTCAGTGGGGAGTTTGCTTGAGTTTCTCTCTCCCTCTCCCTCTGCCCATTCCCCCTGCTCGCTCGCTCTCTTTCTCTCTCTAAAATAAATAAATAAATCTGAAAAAAAAAAAGGTAAGTGTACTCTTAATCCCCTTCACCTATTTCACCCATCCCCCCACCAACTTCTCCTTTGGTAACCATCTGTTTGTTCTCCAGAGTTAAGAGTCTGGTTTGGGGTTTGTCTTTTTATTTCCCCTTTGTATGTTTGTTTTGTTTCTTAAATTCCACATACGAGTGAAATCATATGGTATTTGTCTTTCTCTGACTTACTTCACTTAGCGTAATACTCTCTAGCTCCATCCATGTTGTTGCAAATGGCAAGATTTCATTCTTTTTTATGACTGACCATTCATTGCTTAGTAGCATGTTATTTAGCCTCCATGTATCTGTGCTATCTTCAGATTTTTTCTTGTGACCGATTTTTAGTTTTGTATCATTGTGGTCAGAAAAAATGCATAATATGCATTATGTTTGATTTGATCTATTTGAATTTATTGAGATTTGTTTTGTGGCCTAATATGTGATCTATCCTGGAGAATGTTCCATGTGCTCTTGAAAAGAATGTGTATTCCACTGTTTTGGGATGGAATGTTCTGAATACATATGTTAGGTCCATGTGGTCCAATATGTCACTCAAAGCCACTTTCCTTATTGATCTTCTGTCTGGATAATCCACCCATTGATGTAATGGGGTGGTAAAGTCCCCTACGATTATTGTATTACTGTCAACTTCTTCCTTTGTCTGTTACTAGTTGCTTTATGTATTTAGGTGCTCCCATGCTGGGTACATAAATATTTACAATTGTTATATCCTCTTGTTGGACTGTTCCCTTTACCATTATGTAGTGTCCATCTTTGTCTCTTCTTATGATATTTCTATTGAAATCCATTTTCTCTGATATTAAGTATTGGTACCCCAAATTTCTTTTTGCTTCCATTTGCCCGGTGTATGTTTTTCCATCCCTTCACTTTTAGTCTTCAAGTGTCTTTAGTCTGAAGTGAGTCTTTTGTAGGCATCATATAGACAGCTCTTGAGTTTTTATCTATCCAGTTATTCTATGTCTTTTGACTGGAACATTTAGTCCATTTACATTCAAAGTAATTATTGATAGGTACGTATTTGTTGCCTTTTTGTTACTTGTTTTATAGTTGCTTTTGTAGTTCCTCTCTTTTCTTGCTCTCTTCCCTTGTGGGTTGATGGCTTTCTTTAGTGATATGCTTACATTCCTTTCTATTTAGTTTTTGCACATTAGAAATTCTTGACTTGTAGTTCCATTAGGTCCATATATAACATCTTATGTATATAGCAGCCTATATTAAGTTAATGGTTGTTTAAGTTTGGACCCATTCTAAAAGCACTAAATTTTTACTCCTCTCCCTGTCCCCATGTATTAAATATATGGTATCATAATTTACATCCTTTTATGTTGTGAATCCCTGACTGATTTTATTTTTATTTTTAAAAAAGATTTTATTTATTTATTTGACAGAGAGAGAGAGACAGTGAGAGAGGGAACACAAGCAGGGGGAGTGGGAGAGGGAGAAGCAAGCTTCCCACTGAGCAGGGAGCCCAATGCGGGGTTCGATCCCAGGACCCCAGGATCATGACCTGAGCTGAAGGCAGACACTTAACGACTGAGCCACCCAGGTGCCCCCCTTACTGATTTTTATAGATATACGTAGTTTTACTACTTTTGCACTTCCCACTTTTCTTACTCTTGTATATGGTCTTTCCTTCCTCTTTAGCATTTCTTATAAGGCTGGTTTAGTGGTGAACCCCTTTAACTTTGTTTGGGAAACTCTTTATCTCTCCTTCTATTCTGAATGATATACCCTTGCTGGATAGAGTATTCTTGGTTGCAGGTTTTTTCCTTTAAGCCTTTTGAATATATCATGCCACTCTCTTCTGGCCTACAAAGTTTCTGCTGATAAATCAGTTGACAGCCTTATGGAGTTTCCCTTGTATGTAATTGTTTTCTTTTCTCTTGCTGCTTTTAAAATTCTCTCTTTATCACTAATTTTTGCCACTTTAATTATTATATGTCTTCAGATGGACCTCCTTGAGTTGATTGTCAGGGGCTCTCTGTGCCTCCTGGATCTGGATTTCTGCTTCCTTCCCCAGATTTGAGTTTTCAGCTATTATTTCTTCAAATAAGTTTTATGCCCCCCTTTCTCTCTCTTCTCCTTCTGGGATCCCTATAATGCAAATATTACTATGCTTATAATGTCATTGAGTTCCCTTAACCTATTCTCATTTTTTGTTCTTTTCTTCTTGCTGTTCAGCTTGGTTGTTTTCCATTACTCTGTCTTCCAGGTCACTGATCCATTCTTCTGCCTCCTCTGATCTGCTGTTGATTCCCTCTAGTGTGTTTTTAATTTCCATTATTAAATTCTTCATCTCTAGTTGGTTCTTTTTTATATTTTCTATCTCTTTGTTGAAGGTCTGAGATCCTCCACTCTTTTCTCAAATCCAGTAAGTATCTTTATGACCATTACTTTCAAGTCTCCATCAGGCATACTGCTTATGTATGTTTCATTTAGCTCTCTTGCTGTGGTTTTGTCCTGTTCTTTCATTTAGGATGTATTCCTCTATCTCCTCATTTGGTCTCTCTGTTTCCATATATCAGGAAAGTCAGCTACATCTCCTGATCCTGAAAGTACTGGCCTTATGAAGCAGAGGCCCTGTGGTGCTCTGTAGCACAATGTCCCCTGTTCATCAAAACCAGATGCTTCAGAAGTGTCTCCTATGTGGGCTGCATGCACCCTACTATTGTGGCTGAGCCACACTTGCCTTCAGTTCAGTTGGCTGCAATGGCCCACTTTGACTGTTGTGGGCAGGGTTTGGTCCCTATGCTGTTAAGGGGCCAGTCTGGAGCTGCTGTGGGCTTGTAGTTGGGTGGTGTCAGCAGTCAAACCAGATGCCTGCCCTCAGTCTGTCTGCAGGGGCTGCAGATGCACTGATTGACAGGGCCTCTCTCTGTATTGCCAGTTATAGGGTTCAGCAGTTACGGCTGTAGATGAATGGGTGTGTAGTTATCTTCCCCTCCCAGGAGTCACTTTGGAGTGGCACCAGCCCCTAATGGTGCTGCTTGTAGAATGATATGTGGGAGGAACTGTTCTGAAGGGATGCCTGCTTAGTAGGGCAGGTTGGAGGGGACAGATCTGCAGGACAGTGTGGAGGTGGGAGGTATGATGTTAGCAAGGTAGGTGGAATGTGTTTGCTGGTTCCCACAATTGTCCTGCTCTCTAGGCTGGGGTGAGGGAGTGTGGAGAAAAATGGTGCCCACTAACCCTTTTGTTCTTGGAGAAATCTCCTAAAGATCCCTGGCCCTCCAGCACACATTCTGAGATTAGTAAATAAATCTCCTTCATGTATACCCCAGGGCTTTTCAAACTGCTGCTTCTATGCTATATCTCAGTGGGGTTGTTTGTTATGCTAGCTATTTCAGTGCAGGGACTCAGTTTTCTACCACTCTCCAGCTCTCTCAGAGCTAAGCCTGCTGATTTTTAAAGTACCCAGAGTTAAGCCCCACTGATTGTAAAAAATCACAAAGTTAAGCCCCACTGGTTTTCAAAGCCAAATGTTATGAGGACTTGTCTTTCCACCACAGGTCCCCTGTGTGTGGGGTGCCTGGTGTGGGGTCTGCCCCTCTCCCTTCTTGGTGCTTATGGTGTCCTTCCTATTTGTGGTTAGTCTCTTGGGAGCTTGGTTCCTGACTGACCACATCTCCATCCCTCCTATCCCTTTTTGATGTGGCCTCCTCTCTATGATTAACTGTGGAAAGTCTGTTCTGCCAGTCTTTGGGTCATTTTCTGGGCTGGCTGCACTGATCTGGCTGTTACCTAGGTATGTCCAATGGAACGAGGTGGGCTTAGGATCCTCCTACACTACCATCTTCCCAGAAGTCTTCCCCTACTCTTTTTGATACTAATAGCATAAGAAATCTTCAGCAGGGAGAAGGGAAAATAACCATTTTGAAATACAACCAAAACATCTGTTCTCTATAACAAAGGCCTACCATCAAGAGAAATTACTTTACCAGACAACTTGAGCCCCCTCTACCCTTTCTGTCTCACATCAGGGGAGGAAAAACAAGGCTAAGAAATGATTCTGAGGGGAATCAGGCACAAAAAACCCCTGAAATTTAATCGTATTATAGACTGTTTCTCCTCCCCAATACTTACCATCCTATCAACAAGGCTCCAGTATAACAACAATGGATTATAACTGAGAGCGGCAAGACACCAACTTTATTTAAAAAGGAATTTCTAGGGATATCCAAAGACAACAGGGGAGACAGAAACAAGGACAGGAAACAAAATTGAAGCCTAACACCTACATCTACAGTAAACATTAAACACAACCTAATTAGATAAACATAAAACCTCACCCTAAAAGCCTTTAACCAATACATCATGTCCAGCTTTCAACAAAAAATTACAAGGCAGGTTAAAAGGTCAAAAGAAACACAGTCTGAAGAGACAAAGCAAGCATCAGACGATACTCAGCTTTGACATTTATATTAGAATTATCAGGTAGAGAATTTAAAATAACTATGATTAATATGTTTATCCCTGGTGAATATAGATACAAAATCTTCAACAAAATATTGGCAAACCAAATACTGGCAAACGATACAGTAAAAGATCATACACCATGATTAACTGGGATTTATTCCAGGGATGCAATGACAATCTATCATCTATAAATCAATGTGATACACAGTACTGACAAAATGAAGGATAGGGGTGCCTGGGTGGCTCAGTCATTTGGGTGTCCAACTCCTGATCTCAGCTCAGGTCTCAATCTCAAGGTTGTGAGTTCAAGCCCTGCACTGGAGCCTACTTTAAAAAAAAAAAGGATAAAAATCATATGATCATACAACAGATACAGAAAAAGCATGACAAAATTCAACATCCATTCAGGACAAAAAGTCTCAACAAATTAGGCACAAAGGGAATGTACCATAATATAATAAAGGACATATATGACATGCCCACAGGTAACATCATACTCAATGGTGAAAAGCTGAAAACTTTTCCTCCAAGATCAAGACAAGGATGCCCACTCTCACCACTTTTACTCAACATAGTAGTGGAGGCCCTAACCAGAGAAATTATGAAAGAAAGAGAAAAAAAAAAAGAAAAAAAGTCATACAAGTCAGAAAGGAAGTAATAAAAGTCTCTATTCGCAAATAACATGATACTATATATAGAAAACCCTAAAGATGCTGCTAAAAAACTGTTAGAATAAATGAATTCTGTAAAGTTGCAGGATACAAAATCAACATGAATCGGTTGCATTTCTATACACTAACAACGACCTATCAGAAAGAGAAATTAAGAAAACAATCCCATATACAACTGCATCAAAAAGAATAAAATATCTAGAAATAAATTTAACCAAGGAAGGGCAAGATCTGTATACTGAGAAGTATATGACACTGATGAAAGATAGACAAAAATAAATGGAAAGATATTCCGTCTTCATGGATCAGAATAACTAATATCGTTAAAATGCCCACACTACCCAAAGCAATCTACAGATTCAATGCAATCCCTAACAAAATTCTAATGGCATTTTTCACAGAAATAAAACAAACAATCCTAAAATTTGTATGGAACAACAACAACAAAAACAACCCCAAACAGCCAAAGTAATCCTGGAGAAGAACAAAACTGGAGGCCATAAAAAGGAATCAAACATTGATACACACATATATGTACACCCATACATATATGCACAAACCTCAAATCATAATACTAAGCGGAATCAGTGAGATGCAAAGAACAACATAATATATGATCCCATTTATTTAAAAATTCTAGAAAAGAAAAACCTTAGCACCAGAAAGCCAATCAGTAGTTGCCTGGTGCTGAAGGTGGGAGAGGTAAAATTGAAGATCGACTACAAATGGGCACAAGGGCAGTTTATGGGGTAATGGAAATGTTCTAAATCTGAATTGTGGTAATAACTGCATAACTCTTTAAATTCACTACAATCACTGAATTGTACACTTAACAACAGATGAGTTTTATGTACATAAATTATACCCCCAACAAAGCTGTTAAGAAATATCTTAAGAGTTTTCTGGGGGAAAAGAGAATGAGATCATTCCGTATTTTTCAAATAGAATGAAATTCCAGAGACAGTAATTCTAGGGAGTTCAAATTTTAGTCAGTATAAGAAAGTACATACATTGATAATCAGAGTTATTCAATAGGAATGCCTTGGATTCCTAAAGCAAGCAGAATGGTACTGTTGGTTGGCCAAACCAACAGACATTCCTGATACCTTCTCCTTTATGAATGTAATGTAGGGTTTGCAAAGTGACCTGCTGGATATTCTGTTATTTGCAGCTGAATAAATCCCAATGGATAAACCTACCTTCTAGAACAAGTAGTCCTAAAATGCTGAAAACTTTCTACCCAGGGAAGGTGTGAAATATTCCCATTGGAGAAAGAGGATGATATAATTAGTTGGTTAAATTAAAGACAATTAATCATAGTTTTTGAAAAACACCTGCATTATATATGTTCTTTGAATTTAGTAAAAGCAATTGTCACTGTGGATATATATACATTTCAGAAAGCGGGAAATACTCTTTGCTTTATGCCATTTCAGCTTACACACACACACACACACACACACCTTTTCTTCCCTAAGGAACCTTGAAAATCAAAGTAGGAGACTACTTTTACTAGAAAATGGAAAGTACACAAAAGTATAAGATTTGGCCTCTGCCCTCAAGGTGTTGGAAAAACAATCTTTGTAGAGGCAGGTGAACACACCTGAAGTAATTAGCAGATATCAGACACTGTACAATTAAGCCATAAATTGTAGCATATAAACACAATTAAATTCTTTAGAAGTCAAACCACAGATGGCTTTACAAACCATCAGGATTAAAAAATGCTATCTGATGGTGAAAGCAATTGACTGAACCTGTCCACTCCCAAAACACAGTTACTTTGATAAATGTTAAGTAGTCCTCTGAAGGCTTCTAACACCAACAGGCTATTAGATAATACCCATCAAGTGATTTCATTGGAACAAGAGAAAATAGTGCTTTAGAAAGAAGTCATTTAAAACAGGCTCCCCAAGATCATTTCTGGATGCGCAAATTCCACAGTGGATTATTTCTTAAAATTTACTCATTATTAGTGTCCATTCCTGAGATATTAAGGTGAAAGACTTGAGAGATCAATGCAATTTAAGTACTATATACTATAATGACAATATTACAATTGGATTTTTTTTCTTCACATTTTTCTATCTGCAGTCTTGCCTCCTGTTACTCTGGCATTTTTCAGAATGGCATAATCACAAAGACCTGTGTTATTTCAATACTGTATGGAAAAGCTCCAAGCTAAGGAATTTTTTAAAGTACCGTAAGCAGGATTAAAGCCTTTTAACATATACATGGGTATAGTTAACAAATGATCTACTCTAAATATCTTCTCATTTGAAGCTGACTTTAGTAATCAATAAATGTAATTTAAACTGCTTTTCTAGGAGTTCTGAGTCACTCATTCTCTCTTCCTCCCTCTACCTATTAATGAATTTAATTTCAAGATGTCTGAAGAGATGGTAGGTACATGGACTCCAGGATATAATTTGTTCCCTTGCAAAGCTGATTCACTCTTTTGGGCCTGAATCTGCAAGCTTTGTTCTTTTAACATCACGTTCACACAACCCATCACTCTAACAAGTAATAAATGAGCTGCTGAGAGTTCATCTACCGCAACCTTCACCGTGGCAAATTTGACATCTAAATTTGAAGACAACTTTCACCTGCTGATAGAGCTTTTGAGGTGGAAACCCCTAGAAATATGGAATAAAAACTGCTCAAGTAATATGCTTCTCTTGGTTTCTGAATAATTATCCTCATGACAGCTATTTGCCATGAAAATTAATAAAAATTCATTTCCATTGCCTTCTTTGTTCAACTTTTAATTAACACACACTGTCTGACATCATTATTCCCCATACCCAAATCTAACTTTTTAGCGAAGAAATCAGCTTTTGGTGCCCTTTGCAAAGGAACACTTCCCAAGTGCCTTGAGGTACTTAAAGAACTAAAGCTAGTAACACTATCAGTAGATATTTTTTATTTTTTACTTTAGAGCAAATAGACTGCATGCATTTAAAATGGTGTGTTTAAAATCTGATTTTTCTGTGATTCGCTTCTTAAAGTTGTTCTATTTTTAAATTTCTCAACCTGATTTTCAACCTAACAGAGTACTGTTTTGTATTCACTTTTTATGGTGTTTCTTCAAAAGCTATTTATTGGCATTATTACTTCTAAACTGGTTTATAATTATGCTATACATTCCTTCCACAATGAACTTTGCCTTCAAAATGTGTATACCAGAATTTAAATGTTGGTCACCATAGCATTTGTACATTTACTTGCCTCTACTACTGAATATCAACTCAGATAATACTTTCCATATATTTCTAACAGAGTTAGCAAATGGCACTAATATCCTAAGATTGAAATGATCCAAGAAATGAAGGGAGTTCTTTTTTTTCCTTTATGTTAGAACCACAAATTTAACTTAATAATGATTTGGAAGTGGAGAGAAAAATGTAGCTTCTTTATTTCATCTAAAGCTGATGTTTTCCTTCATAAGCTCCCATCCACTACTTAGGAAAAAATAGCTAAATGTGTGAGTTCAAAGCGAAGTCTGATGTGATTGTTTATTCAGCCTTTTCAGAAAATGTTCAGTCTGTCAACCTTTCCTTCTTGCTATTTCTCTTAAGAATCTGGTTGTCTGGAGAAAGTGGGGTCATACACATCCTGGTGAGCTTGAGAGAAAGAGATCCCTGGGGGATGTGCCAGCTGGCACTTTTGGGTCTCCAGGGTAATGTCCATCTGTTAGGTGTCCTGCCAGCCTCAGTGCTGGAATTTGAGCTAGTGAATCTGTGGTCCATTCTCTTGGCTTAGCCAATACTCTCCATGATGCAGCCCCAGTGACAAAAGTACATTGCCCTTCTAGGCTGAGCCTCTCAGGCAAGGCCCTACCCACTTCTCTCTGTCATGGTATATGCTCAAGTTTATTTGATGGCACTGCACCTCAGGTTAGTACATGGAAACCCGTGCAGTGACTTCATCCCAGGGTCCTCAAGGGGACTTAGGTCGGAGACCAAGGGGAAGTAGGAAGAGTTCCTTTGGCTTCAGTTATGTTCATTTACATAACATGTGAGTGCAGATGCTCTGGTTCTTGATATTCTGGACGCCTCAGCAACCACACCCCTGGCGCCTATCTGTAGGAATAATTTTGGTTCTGAAGAAAAAGATCTCTTCGGTATTTTTGAGGTACTATGTTAAATTTATAAATTAACTTAGAGAAGACCGACATCTCTTTGACATTTAATCTTCCTAATCTAGAACAGGATGCTTTTTTCAACTATTTTAAGTCATTCAGAAATATTTTAAAGTTTCTTCATATATAACTTTTACATTTATTGCTAAATTTATTCCTAAACATTTTATCTTTTGGGTGGGATTGCAGGGGTTTTTTTCCTCCATTTTATCTTCTCTGATTGTTCTTTGTGTATATGAAAACTATTAATTTGTTTATTAATTTTAGACCCTATTTTACTAAATACTCACTTTTCGATTTTCCCCCATTTAAGTATACAAAAATATTATTTGCCACTAATGTTTGCTCCTTTGTCATTTTCATATATTTCTCCTATTTTAAGGTGTTGAGGAGTAAATCTAGCCTCCAGCACAATATTAACTACTCCACATCTTTGCCTTAACCCTGACTTTACTGGGAGTAAGTCCAGAGTTTCCCCTTAGAAATAATGTTTGTTTTGGGTCTGAGATAAATATATTTTAAGTTTATGATAGAAATATCCTATTTTATTAAGTGTTTTCTATAAAGGATACTGTCGAATTTTTTCAAAAGCCTTTTCAGCATATGTGGATATAATATGATCTCTTAGATTTACTAGTATTATGAATTATGGTAATATATTTTCTAACATTCAAATGTATGTTTTCCAAATAAAACCCCACATGATTTGTTCTTTTAGTATGTTTCCAGATTATGTTTGTAGGTATTTTACTTAGCCTTTTTACTTCTATATTCCTAAGTGAGATTGGTCTGTAATTTTCTTTTTTGTGTGTAATTCCTATTAGGTTTTGATATCAGTTTTACATTGGCTTTTTACAATTTTTTTTATTTAAATTCTTTAGTTAATATATAGTGTATTATTAGTTCCAGGGGTAGAATTTAGTGATTCATCAGTTGCATATAACACCCAGTGCTCATTACATCAAGTGCCCTCCTTAATGCCCATCACCCAATTACCCCATCTCCCGACCCACCTCCCCCTCCAGCAACCCTCAGTTTGTTTCCTATAGTTAAAGAGTCTCTTATGGTCTGCCTCCCTCTCTGTTTTTATCTTATTTTTTTCCCTTCCCCTATGTTCATCTTTTTGTTTCTTAAATTCCACATATGAGTAAAATCATATGGCATTTGTCTTTCTCTGACTGACTTATTTTGCTTAGCATAATACACTCTAGCTCCATCCACTTCATTGCAAATGGCAGTATTTCATTCATTTTGACCGCTGAGCAGTATTTCATTATATATACCTACCACCTCTTATTTATCCATTCACCAGTTGATGGACATTTGGGCTCTTTCCATAATTTGGCTATTGTTGATAATGCTGCTATAAACACCGAGGTGCATGTGTCCCTTCAAATATGTATTTTTGCATCCTTTGGGTAAATACCTAGTATTGCAGTTGCTGGGTCATAGGGTAGCTCTATTTTTAACTTTTTGAGGAACCTCCATACTGTTTTCCAGGGTGGTTGCACCAGTTTGCATTCCCACCAACCGTGTAAGAGGGCTCCCCTTTCCATGCATCCTCATCAACATCTATTGTTACCTGTGTTGCTAATTTTAGCCATTCTGACAGGTGTGAAGTGATATCTTATTGTAGTTTTGATTTGTATTTCCCTGATGATGAGTGATGGTGACCATCTTTTCATGTGTCTGTTAGCCATCTGAATGTCTTCTTTGGAAAAATGTCTATTCATGTCTTCTGCCATTTTTTAACTGGATTATTTGGTTTTGGGGTGTTGGATTTGATAAGTTCTCTATAGATTTTGTATACTAATCCTTTATCAGATATGTCATTTGCAAATATCTTCTCCCATTACATAGGCTGCCTTCTAGTTTTGTTAATTTCCTTCACTCTTCACAAGCTTTTTATCTTGAAGTCCCAATAGTTCATTTTTGCTTCTGTTTCCCTTGCCTCTGGAGATATGTCTAGTAAGAAGTTGCTATGGCCCAGGTCAAAGAGGTTGCTGCTTGTGTTCTCCTCTAGGATTTTGATGTATTCCAATCTCATTTAGGTCTTTCATCCATTTTGAATTTATTTTTGTGTACAGTGTAAGAAAGTGGTCCAGTTTCATTCTTCTGCATATGGCTGTCCAATTTTCCCAACACTATTTGTTGAAGAGACTGTCTTTTTTCTGTTGGATATTCTTTCCTCCTTTTCTGCTTTGTCAAAGATTAGTTGGCCATAGATTTAAGGGTCCATTTCTGGGTTCTCTATTCTGTTCCATTGATCTATGTGTCTGTTTTTGTGCCAGCACCATACTTCTTAAAGAGAATTCGGAGATGTTTTCTTTTATCAATGTTCTAGACAACTGAAAATAGCATTAAAATGACTGTTCTTTAATGGTATTGTAGAATTTCTCTGTGGAACCATCTAGCCTTAACACTTTTGGGGGCTGGTTCTTGGACAAATTCCTCTATTTCTATGATGTACCGTTTAGATATCCCCTACCTTTTAAGTATTTTGATAAACTACTAATTTGCATTAAATTGCACAGATTGTATTTGCACTTTCTCCTTTTACTGAATAAATAAGCAGATGCTCATTTTTCCAAAGCTTTAGGATTTATTAGTTTTACTAAATTCATTATTATTTATATTCTTTCCTTCTTTAATTTATTTTGTTTTTCCTTTTCTAACTTTTAAGTAGGATTCTTATAACATGTATTTCTACTTTTACCATATATGTATATACATACATATATATATATATATATATATATATATATAAATTTTCTTCTGAGAATTGCTTTAGTTATATCCCATAGTTTCTGATATGTAGTATTTATATTATTATTTTCTTTTGTAAAAAAATTTTAAAGGATTTTATTTATTTAAGAGAAAGAAAAGAGAGAGAGCACAAGCAGGGCAAATGGCAGGCAGAGGGAGAGGAAGAAGCAGGCTCCTGGCTGAGCAGAGAGCCCGACATGGGGCTCAATACCAGGACCCTGAGATCATGACCTGAGCCAGAGGCAGATGCTTAATCCACTGAGCCACCCAAGCACCCTTATATTATTATTTTTTAGCTATCCCAAACATTTGATTTTATATTTCCTCTTTGACTCAATTGTTGCTTAACAGGGAATGTAATTATTAAAAGTCAAATACTATTTATATATTTTTGTTATTCTGTTATAATCTGTATTTCTGTTATAATCTCCACATTTGTCTTAATCTTAATTATACTGTTAAATATATTCAGTGTTTACCTCGGATTCTTTTACTAATATCAACCTAGCCATATTGTGGTTAACTAAAATTTGTCTTCTAGTAGTTTCTTCAGGAAGGGCTCATGACAGTGCTATGCCAAGCCATACTGGAGCCTGAGGCAAAAGAAAAAAATCAGTAATAATGATCCTGTCTTTAAAATTTGGTTTTATCATGGTTGTTTTCCATTAATTTTTATTTTAATATTGCATTAAATATTATTCTTGATTGCAGAACTTTTTGGCATCCTCTTAAATTTCATGTCCAAGGCATCTAATATTCCTTGGGTTCCTGCATGTTCAGCCATTTATATTTGAAGAACAGTTTGGCTGGCTCACTCTTTCCTTGAGAAACTTTTAGGTAGTGCTCTATATAACCTGCTGTTATTAAAAGATGATGTGGAAAAGTCTTATACCAGCTGACTTTTTTTCATTTAAGTGAAATCCCCACTCTCCCACTCTCACCCCTGGTCTTCCCAACAGTTCTTTATCTTCAAAGTCCTGTAACTTTTCTAGGATCTGTCCTGATGATGATAGTTCTGGGTCAATTTTCCCCAGCACACAGTATTACTTTTGCAGATTCAAGTCTTTTTCTTGAATTGTATTTTAAAATACCTGTCTGTACCATTTTTTGATTTTCATCTTTGGGTACTCTATATGCTTGTTGGATCCCCCACATAGATCATCTGTGTCTATTATTTTCTTATAATCTTTTTAAAATTCTTTTATTTCTATTTCACTGTGTTCACTTCTCTTATCTTTTATGTCCGTATCAGTATTTTCCATTGTTACTTCTTCCAATTTTGTCTTGATTTTTGTGTTTTTTCCCTCTCTTTCCTTTTTTTTTTTATTATGTTCAGTTACCCATTATTAGTTTTTGATGTAGTGTTCAATGATTCATTAGTTGTGTATAACACCCAATGTTCTTTCCTAAGTTCTACTAGTTTATATTTCTTCCCTGCCTACTGTCTATCTTTTCTTTCAAATACTGCATTTCCACCTTGTGGTACTTGTTAATAGAAGTGACTGAATTATTGAGGTTTGGGGCTTTTTTTAAGATTTATGTCAAAATATTCATTCACAGTTTTCCTCTACTTCATGACAACATCTTTCTGGTGAAGGCTGATCATTTACTAATATACTTTGCTATACCTTTTCTTCCTTTTTTCTTACAGTTTCTCTTCACAGACATTGTGGTAAGAAGCGTAAAGGTTCTTACAGTGGAGCCAGGATAGTATTTCAGACTAGCTGTTTTTCACTATTCAAAGGATCTCTTCTCAGCTGTTTCTTTTTTTTTTTTTTTAAGATTTTATTTATTTGACACAGAGAGAGAGAGAGAGAGCAAGCAAGCAAGAGGGGCAGAAGGGGAGGGAGAGGGATTAGGAATATGAAGCAGTCCCCGTACTGAGCATGGAGCTCAACTCGGGGCTCTATCCCACGACTGTGAGATCATGATCTGAGCGGAAACCAAGAGTCAGATGCTTAACCGACTGATCAATCCAGGTGCCCCTTTTCTCAGCTATTTCTAGTTTTTCTGCATGATTCTTCATAAAGCCCCACTTCCCTATGTCTCTGATCTGAACTGTATCCCAAGAATCTTTTGTCAAAACCCACCTAGCCCCGTGTCTCCACCACTGCTGTCCCAGGTAAAGGATACAAATTCTGATCCAAAGAGTGTCTCACTTTCAGAGATCACAGCAATTTCAGAAGGTTCATTAAGTGGAAACATCTGGAGGTGGGAACACAGCAGGGAATTGAATAAGGAATATTTGTTTGAAGACCATTTAAGAAATAATTCAACTCCCAGATCCAGGCCATGGAAAAAGCCCCCACTCAAATAAAGTACTGAAAGCTTTTTGTCTAATGAGGGTAAAGCAGAGGGTATTTAGACTAAAAACTACCAGGTACTGATGACGGTGGATATACCATTCACAAAATAGGGAGAACACATAAAACTAAGACCCTCCCCCTAGCCTTGCCTTACTTAGATTAGAGGACCCTAGCAGCCAGGCAGTCACCCCAAGGCAGAGCCTGGAAAATTCTATATGGTCTTACCAAACCAAGAGCAAAGACTTATTATGTTAAGGGTTCCTCACTGAAGGCTGTCTAATCATTCTAAAACAAAATTCATGGTCAACGAGTCCACTTATGTATTCTAACATTCCAATCAGATTTTTAGTCTCTTAGTCTACTCAGGCTGCCATAACAAAATACCAGAGACTGACTTAAAAAACACTTGTGTAAGACCATTTTCTCACACTTCTGGAGGCTAGAATTCCATGATCAAGGTGCCAAACAATTCAGTTTCTGGTAAAGGCTCTCTTCCTTGCTTTTAGACAACACCATTTCACTGTGTGGCCACATGGCCTTTCCATGCATGCATACGGGAGAGTGAGTGAGTTGTCATGTCTCTTTTACTAAGGACACTAATCTTATTGGGTCAGAGCCCCAACCTATGACCTCATTTAACCTTACTTTTTTTTTTTTAAGATATAATTGACTTTATTAAGCAATTCATGAACTGAGCATCATCTCATATATCAAGTAGAGAGCTGTCCCCCTTAATTATTTTCTTACAGGCCCTATCTCCAAATACTGTTATACTGGGGATTAAGGCTTTAATATATGAATTGGGATGGAGGGACACAGTCCACAACAATCCCCCAAACACTGTCAAACCAAACAAACTATATCTATGGGATTTCAATATATTTCAATTTATGGGATTTTAATATATTTCAATATATGCATAGTGATTACCTATTACTTCTTTCCTTATTTGAATGTTACACCTCTTGGTATGTTCAGTGAGTTTCCATACCAGAATGTAACAAAGTGGGAAAACACTTCCTGTTTTAGAAGTAGGACATTTTTTTTTTTTAGAAGTAGGACATTTAGATCCATTGGGAGTATAGTAGACAGGATGTGGTATTGCCCTCTGTGGACACTATTACACCTTCTTTCTGAGTTGTAAGTCTGTTGAAGTCTAAAACTGGTACAGATGGAGAACAGGAATGCTGATTAACTCCTTTTCATTGAATATAAATGTGCTCAATTATAAGGTATTGTTCAAAAATATCTATTGATTAGTATATGGAAATATGCATCTATCTATCTACACCCTATAAAACTATCAGTTTGCTGATATACACTCTTCACTCCCTAGTATTCCTTATGCACAGGTGGATCCCCCATTACCAAGAGAGGCTACTGATGACTTTATATTGGAATGGGTGAACACTGCAAAACCACCCAGGATGAGGCATCCATATGCCACTCTATCGACCAAGTCATCCCTTCAAGGCACCCTCACCTCTACTTATATGGGTTCTTTGCCTCCCTCCCATCTGTCTGTAGGGCCTGGAAGGAAACTCTGATCCTTTAGCAAACCCAGCTCTGAATAGTGAGTTTATGTGAGATATGTTGTCCCTTTGTTTGTTGCTGACAAGCGTAAAGAACCACTTTCACTGCTGGTAATAATGGTTAATTTATCACATCCAGCGGAGGCTGACCTCTGGGTGTCCCAGCCCCTCCATCACCTTCACACCTGCTCAAGCTAATTGTTAGAGCCAAGTGTAAATGAAAATCAACTGGGCTAATAATGAATGGAGCCCATTACTCGCAACAGCACATTGCTTTAGGAAGGTTTATCAAGAAACATTATAACCAGTCCTCAGTCACAGTTCCCTATTTCATAGATGAGAAAAAGCAAGCAAACAAGGGGGGATCAGCATATGAAAACAAGCACAGTGATGGGAAACACATTTGGCTTTAGCTTCCAGAGCTCTGGAATAGCTATTCTTACACTTTACCAAAATCCACTAAAATACTCCCTGAAAAAAGATTTAAGATATTTCTCCCAATGTTGTCATCTGTTTCTATAAGCAAATGAGATCATTACTGGATATGAAGACCTTAATTAATATGCTAATCTCATTCCTCCATCAAAACCATTTTTTAAGGAGGTTATCCCCATGGCTCCTCCAGTCACTGCCACCCACCTGCCTTAGAATGCCCTGGCATTCCCATCTGAAAGCACAGACCCAGCTCCCAAATTCTTAAAATAAAATAACCAGAACTCCCATTAAAGGAAAATTTCCAAAGAAGGTTCAGAGAACTTTACTTGATACGAGTATTTTACTGAGAGAGAAACAAACTATTCAGGACTTCAAGCAAAAGGTGGTTAAGAAGTTCTCCGCTCTCAGTAGTTACAACTCTGTTTATAAAGTGGGATATAAGTAAGTACATAGTTTTCTATTGTGATTTGTTATTAGAAACTTACATTATTTTTCATGCATAAGCTTACTTATTATTTGTCATAAACTTACTTGTAGCTGATTAGCTAGGAAGCTGAAAGGTCCCATAGACATAAAGAAAGCTTAAGTTTTATTGAAGGGTCAGAGTCAGCATTTGGGGGAAATCGGGGCAGTTTTATGTTTTAGTTACGTGACTGCGAGTGTTCAATCTAGGGATATATTCAAACGGTGGCCTCCACTTTAATCTCTTTAATACCTGAGTATCTTCAAGAGGCAGATATGAGATTATCAGGAATTAACTGTACTTTGAAGATACAGCCCTAAGGGAACACAAGAAGTCACTTCTCATTGCCAAATTGGGGTTTTAATGTATTTAGGGAATGTTTTAAAAGTGTTTTCATGTTGAAATATATTTATTCATTTTTAATGCATTTATAAGCAATTGAGATCCCTATGTTAAGCCATAAATCAGAAGGATCGCTCATCTCCACCCCCCTCCCGCCCCCTGGAAAATTTAGTGAGAGCAGGAAATGCTGGTAACCCCATGGGTCTGAGCACACACTTCATGCGGACTTCTACCAAGTGATCCCTTAGACTTACATGTCAGACCTCCAAATCAGCAATTTCAGACCAATTTGGACCAAACATGGAATCATTCCATATTATATTTGAACCAATCATTCACAGGATTCATATAAACCCATTACAACTTGAACAAGTGGCACTGACTCCCCATGATCTTGACTTAACTGAAGATCCAGGACTGTGCATTTACACTACCCTATCATCTGCCTTAATCTGGGCATCTCTCTTACCCAGGTTTTGTGTTATCTCATGTAGAGATATACTAATCAGTGATCTATGTGGTATCTGCCTAATAACCTTGAGTTTTGAAGGCACCATTCCACATTTATAATGCACACCACCTGCTTGCAATATGACAAGGCCAGAGAGGTGAGCACATGCTACTATGAATAGAAGTATTCACTGGTTCTAAGGAACAGGGTATGAATTGTTGTTCTGGGAGTGAGAAGGGTTCCACAGTCAAAAAAGATTGGAAATATTGGGTTAAATTATATTTAGTAGGACTCCTTTCTTCAAGGCAGAATTTCTTAGAGCTAATAAACATTATCAGTCTTCTTTTAACTTCCATGAATATAGAATCTTTGTTTGACAGAACAATATCTAAAACAACACTAGTATTCAATAGGACAGGAGATGGAAAACAATTAACAACTTTATTCATACTTCTGTGGTAAGGGATAAAAACAGTGCTAGCTTAATTTAGAATCTAATACAAATGAGCTTCTGGACTTTTGATTATTCACCAATTGTTGCAATAAGCTGTAGAGCAAATAATCCCCAAATCTTGGACACCTGTAACAATATATATTTACTTCGGGGCGCCTGGGTGGCTCAGTTGGTTAAGCGACTGCCTTCAGCTCAGGTTATGATCCTGGAGTCCCAGGATTGAGTCCCATATCGGGCTCCCTGCTCAGTGGGGGGTCTGCTTCTCCCTCTGACTCTCTTCCCTCTCGTGCTCTCTGTCTCTCATTCTCTCTCTCAAATAAATAAGTAAAATCTTTAAAAAAAAAAAAATATATATATATATATATATTTACTTCTCACTGATAGGTCTCTGGCTAGGACAGTTTGGTTTCAAGCAGGTCAAATTCAGATGCGTTCCAGGTGTTTCTCATTCAGGAATTCAGTCTAAAAAATGCAGTGGCTACCTTAGGTGTGCTTTTCTCAAGAAGGCAAAATTGCTGGGAGACATTCCCCAAGCCTTTTAAGCCTCAGTTCAGCACTGGTAAGCTATCACTTTTACTATGTTCCACTGGCCAAAGCAATTTATTTTTTTTAATTTTTTTAAAGATTTATTTATTTGGAGGGGAGGGGCAAAGGGAGAAAGAAAGAGAATCTCAAGCAGACTCCCTGCTGAGTGTGGAGCCCAACACAGGGCTTGATCCCACAACTCTGTGATCATAACCTGAGCTGAAATCAAGAGTCGGATGCCCAACAAACTGAGCTACTGAGGTGCCCCTGACCAAAGCAATTTATATGGCTAAGCCCAACATCAGTGGGACAGGGAAGTATATCCCACCCACAGAGAAGCCAGGCAAGGGCAAGGAAGATGGAAACAATGGTGAACAAAGAATCAAAGAATATCTACCACACTGACCATAAATTCCTATCCAAGATTTTACATGTATGGGAATTCAATCATATTTCTTTTTTCTTTAAACACTAATGTCCTAGTTAAAATTCAAACATACAAATGATTAGACTTGACAACAGGAATATGGGCTCCATATCCTTTATTCTTTTTCTTCCTTGGGACAAGTCAATATTCAGTATCTATGTAAACTAATCCAGGGGAGTTAGCATATTATGGCATCTTCCAGGTGACTCCTGGGTGTAGATTCTGAATACCAACACCATAATCAAAATTTTTAGGTAAGAACAATGACTAGTACATGCATTTTCTAGTAGTGTAACAAATTACCAGAAACTTCACAGTGGAAAACAACACACATTTATCATCTCCCAGTTTCTGTGGGTCAGGAATCCAGGCACAGCTTAGCTGGGTCCCCTGCAAGGCTATGATCAAGGCCTGGATTCTCATCTGGAAGTTCAGCTGGGAAAGAATCCACTTCCAGGTTCACTCAGGTTGTTAGCAGAATTCATATGCTTACAGTTGTAGGATCATGGAATTTTGCTTCTTCAAAGCTAGTACAGACAGGAAGACTCTAAAGCAATTCTGCTAGCAAGTCTGCTAGCAAGACAGAGCCTTACATAATGTAATGTCATCAAAGAGGTGATATCCCATCACCAAATCTAATTCTTTCATATGGACAATGATATCCCATCACCTTTCACATCATATTCTATTGCTTAGAAATATGTCAAAAATCCTACCCCTTGGGGTCTCATGGGACAAATCTAATTCTTTCATATGGACAGTGATATCCCATCACCTTTCACATCATATTCTATTGCTTAGAAATATGTCAAAAATCCTGCCCACACACAAGAAGGGATTATACAAAGGCATAAATGCCAGAAGTTAGAGACCATGGTGACCACCTTAAAGTCTGTCCCCTACAACTAGAAACCTAAAAAATACATTACTGTGTCCTACTTTATTCCAACTTTGCTCAGCTTCTCTCAGTGGAGTCACTCTCCACCATGTTCTAGAATTGCATTCCCACTTAGATGAATCCCATTCACTGGCCAATTCTATTTTACACTGTATTTTAAGATCTTCTCTGAGTAGGAAACTCCTCTACTCAGCTGGCCAGTGTTGTTTAATCACTGAGTATTCAGTGTCATCAATATCAGAATGGCCAAGCAATCATTCCAACCAGAAAAGGCCCAAGTACCAATTATTGAACTGTCATGATTTATGTCTGTGCCTGATGTGACTAACATAAGTCAACTGTTTATGTGTAGAAATGCAACCATTGACTGACAAGAACTGCAGCATATGACTCATGCTGTGTCTACCCTGAGCCAAAGCAGTCAGTCAATTCTAAAGGTATAAGCATCAATCAAATAAATGATCTGGCAGCCTAAATATTTAACAACTAGATGATGACTGAAATTTACACTTTTCAATCAGTCATGCAGAAAAAGTCTCAGTAAAAGGAAAAACTGAAATTTAGAGATTTCCTTTTCCTAAAAGTCACTCATCCCCAAACATTTGTTGAATGCCTACTGTGCTCTAGATACTCTGGTGGGAATACAGAAATGGAAGACTGAAATAAATGAGAATTATTCTTCAAACTCTTTCTCTTATAACATTACATTATCTAACCCGCTAAGCAATTTTCTCAGTAGTCATCAGCCATCAGCACTCAGTGACCTTCCCCTTTGCTCTTTCAATTTTTTTTTTTTAGGTAAGAAAACGGAATATTTAACCAAAATGTGATTTGGTATGGTAAAACCTCACTACCTATACATCTCATTGACTTAGAGTAATTGCAATGAGACTGCTGCTTCCTACTAAATAGAAAAAATGCATATGATAAAAATTTACTACTATGATGTCCATTATAATATCTGAATTTAAGAATACTTTGTGTTCTACAAGCACTGAAAGCCAAAGGTAACTTAAAATAACGACGGCAGGTCCAATACAAATGTTCCATGTTACATTAAACAAAAATGCCACAATGACAAAGACAACCTCAGACAACTTGGCCTTTTCTCTCTCTATACTCTTTCTGGAAGCAAATTTGTACATTCCCATAACATTTATATTCTAAATCTGTAGACAGCAAATAGATGACTACCTTACTTTAATAATCATTTATCATAAGCTTGGTATTGGGGGGAAAATAAACTCTTGACAAATTCCAAGGACACCTCTATTCTTAAGTTCCCTTTATTCTCAAGGACTCCTTTATTCTAATGCAATGGCTCCTGAAAAACTTTCCTTTTCAAGGATAATTTTTTTCAAACACAATCAATAATCTACAATCAACATTGTAATGTCGTTAGAAGCCAGGACCTTTTCAGCTTTTGAGTTTTGAAGAGAAAGTACATGGCTGGACTCCTACAAGTCAAAGATTTCAAAGCTTTGATTTATGGGTTATTAATGAGTTGTTAATACTCTGGTGTTTATACATAATAAGAAATCAATAATTTACAATTTTTTCTTTAGTTTTAGAATTTCAGAGTTGAAATGAGTTTTAAAGCATATCTGGTCCAGAACCTAAGTGTCTTCAGCAACATCCATAACAAATGGTTCTCCAGCCCTTGCTCCAACAGTCCCAGCAATGGGGAGGTCGCTACCTAACAAGGGAGATCATTCCACCTTATCACATCACCTTAGAAATGTTTTCCTTATTTGAAGTCAGAGTTTCTTTGCCCTGTAGTTTAAATTCATGATGCTAATTATACCCCTTGGGGTCTCATGGGACAAATCTAATTCTTTCATATGGACAAACCTCCAAATATTTGAAATTCCCTACCATGTCCTGAACACTCTCTTCTAAAGATGCCTAGTTCCTTGAATCATTCCTCATAGAACATGATTTTGGTTCCATCACCGTTCTGGGTTCTGATCTTTAAGTCAGTGGATTTCAACCATCATTCTGCAACACCATCATACTTCTGATCAATAAGAAAAGAAAAGGTAAATTACTATAGCAACTGTACCCAGAATTAAGAATAACTTACCTTCTACTTTATTTTGTGCCATAGCCTGGGAAGAAACTAAAAATATCCAAGTGAATATTTTGCTCCTGTGAATATGACATGGTAGATTAGAACCACAGCCGTAAATATACCCCAGTTTGTCCACATTCTTTGAAAAGTATAGTGGCCAGAACTGAATACAAAAACGAAGAGGTGGATTAGCCAGGGCAATGCAGAATTGTTCATTAAATCAAAATTTTCTCCTTTCCCTACTCCTACCTTCTCTTCAGGACTCAGCTGAAGTCCTGCCTTCTATATGAAATGCTTCAATTAGAAGAGATAAGTTTTTAATGCCCCAAGTGCTTCCTTTGGATGCAAGCCTAAGTTGGACTTTAAGATCCTTCACTTCCAACCATGTGTTCTTAGGCATTCCTGACCCCTACTAAACTCAATCTCATAAGGTAGAAAAGAGGGGTTTTTCTACTTCAGTAAGTAGGGCAGAACTTGGCAAAGTTAACTCACTGTCTTTCTTGTATTCTGCTCTTATCTGTGCTCAGTATATTGAACTGTTAAGCTCCAAATACAAGGTACACCCAGAATTATGAGACCAGGAAAGAAAATACTGCTTTAAGAAACTGAAATTAGTAAAAGCCAACATAGGAGCACCTGGGTGGCTCAGTAGGTTAAGCGTCTGCTTTCAGCTTAGGTCATGATCTTGGGATCCTGGGATCAAGCCCCAAGTCGGGTTCCCTGTATCTGCTTCTCCCTTTCCCTCTGCCGTTCCCCCTGCTTGTGTGCTCTATCTCTGTCAAACAAAAAAAAAAAAATCTTAAAATAAATAAATAAATGTCAACATAAATTTTGTGCACTGACCACTGATATAAGTCATCCTAGAATGTTACCCATAGCCAGAGATGACTTGTAACATAAAACTAAAGTGCATCCCCAAAATGTTCTCTGCAACGCATCAATCCGATAACTATTGTCAGATGATCTACAAACTACAACATATGATCTAAGAGAGCATATCTTAAAAGCTCTCATGACAAGAAAAACAAAATTTATAATTATGTGTAGTGATAGATGTTAACTAGGCATATTGTGATCTTTTTGCAATATATACAAATATTGAATCATTATGTCGTACACCTAAACTAATACAAAGTTACATCAATTAAATCTCAATGAAAAGAAGAAATAAAATAATAAAAGCTTCTAGTTTACAGTAAAATTACTGTCCACAAGACTGTCCTCTAAGTCTAGATAACCAGTATTGACTCCTATGACAGACATATCCTTAGACTGGAGAAGGACAATTCATCAAGTTATTATGCAACAACATTCAATTCTTCTACTCAAACTTGGGACTCATCTAGCAACTTTGTAACCGTAATATAATCTCCTGAGTGTACAAACATAATGGAGGGTGTGCCTGGTGTGGAAAGCTAATGCCAGTCACACTCTCCCACTATCAATTATTACCTTATCACTCCAGTTTGAGCATCAATCTCCTGTGGGATTTGTGCATGTGAACTGATTTCTCACCCTCATCCACTCTAAGAAAACAAATTGAATTCTGTTCTTGAAAAGCTGAGCAACACAATCTGCACTATGAAGAATCTCACACTGGTGCTAACTCTAACATACCTTTGATCCTATAATGACAACACATACTTGTTGGTGCCTCCTCAAACCCATCAGAGGCAGGGACTCTCCAACCCTTTCTTCCCACCAGACCCTCCTCTGCCCAACTTACCAGCCCTGATCCCTCTAAGGGAGGAGGAGTTGCTGCTCTGGTTAGATTCAGAGACATTTGTCAGGCCCATAAAAAGACAGGACAGCATGACTGTCCTTAGTAGCCCAACTGATGCTCTCTTTACTCTTTTCCCCCATTACCTGAGTCCCAGCTATTGCCTTCTTCTCTTCACCTCTTCTGAGATAAGAATATAGCTGGGACTACAGACCCAATCACCTTCCACTCTACTCCCACATGCTCAATAGACATACTGGTATCAACATTCAATTTGGTGATGAGGTAGGTAGTGGGTTTTGAATGGAATAGAATGTATCATGTGTCCTCAAGACTAAGCCATTTTTTTTCTTTCTAAAGAAACTGTTTAAATTCTTTCATTAAATTCTTTCTTTCTAAAATCTCTGCTGGTAGGGTAAGATATCTTTCTTCTTGCCCTACCTCCCTTAAATAATTCTGTTCATTTTTGTTTCCCGTGTACTCCAGCATTGGATATGGTCATGGGAAAGGAATGTGTTCACTAAGGCACACTTAACAAGAAAGCATATGAACTTTTTTTTTTTTTGCATCAGAGCTAGATGCAACAGCTAGAGCTTTAATGGATATTTAGTAAATACTTCTCAGCGGAAGACAGTTTTCTATCTTTTTCCAAGGGGTTCAAGCTAACAGCATTTGCCACCCCACTGGATAATGAGAGGCAAGGATGAACAGGGTAAGGAATGGTTGTAGTGCCTTGACTCTCCAGCTCCCCAATATGGGCAAGGAATCAGAACACTGTTGTGTGGCGATAATGGGCCATTCATGCTGAGGCAGAATATTCTATCTGAGAAAATTAGACTAAAAAAAGAATTTTTTTTCTTCATATTTTTGCCACATTTTTACCTCACCCACTTTAGCCCTAAAAACATATCAAATGTTTTCATTTATGATAGTCTAATTTTCTCAAATAGAATATAATCTCCCTGAAAGCATGACTGATATTCTAGATTCTTCCTGTATCTGTTTTCTCCATAGCACCAAGTACAAAATATTTGCTGAGTGAGGCCATTTGCCTTTCACTTGGTATGGATATATTATTTATATCTTAAGCTTCTGATCTTTTCCCATGAGCCCAAATCAATAAACATACTTGGATTCTTGGTGCCAACACAAATATAAATACAAATGCAATATGGGTTCTGAAGTTGTAGGACAAGAGCTAATTACAAAATGATCATCTCAGCGACTCAAAGTATAGTTATATTAATATTTTCTAAGATTTTCTTAAAAAGAATGTAAATTCCTATAGAAAAAGCACAGAACCACTAAAATTTATATGAAAACTCTAGTTTGAAAATCATTGACTACTACACAACATCACTCTGAGATGATGAATATAGACAGTGGATGAAGAGAAGTCAAATACTGACACCTTCAAAATAAAGACATTATTTGACCTCTAAGGACCATAGTGAATTTCCATTGAGTAGAAAGAGATAGACAGCTTGGGGAGGGACAAACCAGGGCAACAAAGGAAACCCAAGTCAGACCTACTGACACCACTTCCTGAAGCTTGCTTTTTTTCTTTTTTTTGCTTCCTAATTTTTACCTGAGTCACTGGCCCTGCCTCCTTGTATAGCAGAACATGTAGTCAGAGGGCAGGCTCTGGAGCTATACTGCCTGTAAATCCCAGGTGTGTATACCAGCTATGGCTTTGGGACACTAACTGGACTTCTTTGAGCCTCCCTTTCCCCACCTATAGAATGGGGAGTACAACAGTTCCTTTATGTATGTGAATGGCACAGTGCTGGCACATGGTTAGCACTCAGAAACTTATCCTGGGGTCTTGATTCCTTCTATCCACCATGGTCTTGAGCCATTCTTCAGTTCTTCCTGTGAAAAGGGAAGAGGATTCCTTCTCTTGCTTAGGCTAATTCATTTCTACCCTGGACTCCACCACCCTTCCCCCCACCTTGGGAGACTTGCTCAACTGGTTGCCTCCTCCGTAATGCCAAACACACCAAATCAGCATCCTAATGCCCTCTTCAACCTTAAAATCTCCTCCCTCAACGCTGCATCCCTCTCCAGCTACTCTCCTACATCTCTCCTCTTCTTCAGAGAAACCAGTAGAAAAATTGCTCTACCATTGTTCAAAGGCCAACTCATATAAGGTGATCTCCAATCATACCCTTCTACGCACTCCTCTACTCCTACAGTTCAGAGTCTGACACACACACACCCCCCACTGAAATTGCTCTCAGAAAGGCTAACAGTGCTTCCCTGATGCCAAATCCAATGGAATGTGTCATCAAAAACAATATGCCTGATACCAATATTAGACTGTATTAAGCCCTCCCTCTTCTTGAAATGCTCTGTTCCCTAGGGTTTTGTGACACCACACTCCCTTTATTTTCTTCTGTCCTCTTTGGGGAGTCCTTCTTAGTCTCCTTTGAGGGTAACTTCTCTCTGCTTATCCTTTAACCACTGATATTTTTCAAGATTCATATTTTGGCCTTCTCACCTGTCTGCTTGCATGCTGATTTCACTGTCTTCCGGAATGATGACAATTCCTAAATTTACATCTCCAATCTGGTTTCTTTCTTGAACTGAGATGACCACTCCTCAGCCAAATGCTTGTGTACCTTCACCTGAACTTCCAAAAACATCTCAATTTTACACATCCAAAAACTAAACTCAAGAATTTCCTCTCCAAACCTGCTATTCCTGCTGTCTTCCCTATATCCACATCTTACAAGACTGCATTTTTACATTTGGGAATGTGGCTTTTTGAATCCCAAGCAACATATGTACATACATACATCAAACTTTCTGGGGGGCTTACTCGAAAGTATTTGAAGTGTTTTAACACGGCCTAGAAAAGAAAGGTATATCTTTCCCCTCCCCTCTATCTAAAAGCATCTCTCACCCTTTTTGTTTGTTTCCCCTTGGGCAGACCTGAGGACAGGGATGCTCTGCATCTAAAAGAAGGTGTTGGGCCTCTTGGTGGTGAAGCGTGGCTTGTACTGGTGAGGTAAGACCTGGTGGGGCAGTGGGAACTTGATCTTGGAATCACCAAACTGTTAGACTGCCAGTCAGCAGCACTGGCTGGCTGAAATCTCCTCCACCTTCATGATCTGGATCAAGTGGGCCTGGGCATGGTGTCAGTTGCCCGTGTCTTGGTAACACCAGGTGACAGCACCTGGAGTTGTCAGGTCCAGGTACTCCTGGTATGTGCGGTGGGTGCTGCTGTGGGGGGGAGGTCATAGTGCAGTCAGGTGTCAAAGTTATTCACCTGCAAGGAGGATTTCTTGAACACCTGTCCACAGTAGATAATTTCCCCTGAAGACTTCTTTAGCTTGTTCAGCTAAGACACAAAGTACCAGCAATGGGACTTGGCAACAACATGATTAGGTGCAAAGATTTGCATAAAATAGAGGGGAGGACTATGGCATTTGAGGATGGGCAGGAAGGGCCCCACCACCTTGTACTCTCACAGTGTGCCCAAGGGCTTCACGGCACACTCTCTGTTCTCACCACCACCCAAGAAAGGTCAGCTCTTTTTTATTGAGACCTACCTTTTTACCTCACACTCGTTCCCACTTCCTCTAAGAAGGCTTTCCTGAAGCCCTGAGAACAAGTTGAAACAGCTCTCCTCCATGCCCTCAGAGTTCCCTATTTCAACCACTGCACTGTTAAATATCTCAGTAATTTAGTATCCCTTACTACCAGTTAACTGAGCTTTCTCCCTCAACAGAATTTGAGCTCCTAAGAACTCTGCTTTAGTTATCTTAGTAATCCCTAGTGCCTGACATAAACAAATGTTCAATAATGTTAGCAGAATGAATGAATGGCAAATATTCCTAATAAACATGAAGCAGGCAGAAGAGTAGAGGGTTTGAAGTCGAGGCCCTGCACTTTATCTCTGCTTCTAACCATGCCTATTGTGTAGCTTTGAGCAAGTCCCTTCACTCCCTAAGGCAAGGTGTCTGAATCTTTCAAGGAAATCAGAACAGCAATATCACCTTCCTCACAAGGCTACTGAGACATGAAGGGAGTCCATATCATTTCTTAGTATGTAACTGGTTCTATAAACACTCTTTGGTGAATCTATTGGGGGTGGATAGAAGGTAATGGAGCTGGGGAGGAAATTTATAAAGTTTTACTCGTGTGATATAATTTCAAGTTCACCCATCTCCATTTTGAAAATGAAAACACTGTCAAGACAACATGAATAATCTAAAACATGGCTGGCTAATTATATATGTATGTACACATATATATTACTAAATATACATATAATAACTAGGGATTAGTGGGGCACCACTGGGAGAGGGAACCTTAGTTGAGATATGGATTGAATACTTGTGTCTTTTCAGACATTTGTGGAGCCTAATCTTTCTCAGCAAGTAGGGAGAAGGGTCAGAGACCTTGGGCACTATAATCTGTTTTCCTCCTGAAAAAGATCATGATGCTATTAATAATCCAAATGGAACTAAAATGGTTAAAGTCACAAAGCATCTCAGCATTCATTAGGGATTCAGGCTAAGGCAATGCACAAGCACTAATATTAACTATGGTCCTTAGCCTTTGGAGTTGGTGAGATGAACCCAGCCAACTTCCTACAGACCAAACATTTATGCTAAATGAAGAGAAACTTACTGGGGAAAAAAAAAAAAGCCAAATGTAAGAGACCTGTCAACTCAAGGGTCATCAGTGAAGTGATAACCAGAAAAGAGCTGAAATCAAAGGCTGTCTCTGCCTCCCCCTGCACATTCTGTTCAGTGGGAGCCCATGGTGGTCACAGCTCCTTTAACAATATTTATAATGAAGGAACAACGTTGGAGATGTCAACCTTGATTATTCATAAAGCTTCCTCCTGCTCAGATCCACCCTGAGGCTAACAGTAAAAGTACCTGATTCCCAATTCTCAAACACAAAAGCATACAGAGCTTGAAAGAGGAGCTGACTAATAAAGTTTGCATATCCCTAAGAAAAAGAGCATACAAGGAAGAAGAAAAGGAATGGCAAGATTAAACAAAAACAGTAAGCTTGGATGGGAAATGATAAAAATTTTAAAAGGCAAGAACTTAAATCTATTTTCTTTCTCTTTTTCTTTTTCTTTTTTTTTAATGTCCTTGTTCATTTACATTTCAGTATAAGCCATTTGGAGAGAACAGCTGTTTCATCTCTGGACTAGAAAGCTGAGGTGCTTTGAATGCTTACTATGGGAGAGTAATGTTGCTAAACTCTGCTCTGGAGAGTAGTCTAGTGGCTTTAAACTGAGAGGAAAGGCAGAGGAAGGCCTTCATTGCTGGTTCTATTAGACAAGGAGGTGACCAAAGCAGAGGCTTTGAGGACTCACTCAGGTAGACTACGTAGGGGGAAGAGTCCAAGACAGATCTGGAGTTTACAACCAGCTCTCCAGCCCCCTAGCTCTATGACCTAGTTATTCATTTGAGCATTCTTTCTCATTTACTTAGCAGTTTCCTCATTTGCAAAGCGGGAAGAATACTACTACCTTCCTCCTAGGGTTGCTGAGGACATTTAATTAAATAGGGAGAATGAAGCCCAGAGTTGGGATTATAGCAGGTACTTAATAAATGTCACTTATTTGCTGTTATTATCAATCCTGACAAGATATGTCAAATAGAAATTAAACTGTTTGCTTTTGGATTTGGTGGTTTTAATAGAGATATGGTTTGGGCTTACGGTAATGATTAATGTTGATTACCAAATATCCTCTCTCCTCTCCTGGGTACATGCTAGAATAGGATTATACTTCCTGGCCCTTTGTGGTTGAGTGAGGTCATGTGATTAGGTCTAGCCAATAGTTCTGAGAGGAAGTGCCGTGTATTACTTTTAGGCCAGAGCATTCAACTGTGCAAAACCTTCCAGAGCTCTTATCCTATGGCCATGATACTAAAAATGTCCCAAATAATAACTATTCTGTCAACTTGGGCTCTAAAGCCATAAACCTCTTGAATTTTAGCTGATTTAAAATCTTTTCTCAGTTCTGGAAATCACTGGTCAGTAACTCTTCAAATATTAGTTCTGCTCCATTGGCTCTCTTGCATGTGACCACAAAAGACCTATATAAGGGTATTCTAGAAGCAACTGTTCATTATAGTTAAAAATCAGAAAAATCCTCAAGATTCATCAATAAGAGTATCACTAAATTGAATAATATTCATTCAGTGAAATATTACACAGTAATTAAAATACAAGATATTACATACTAGTTAAAATACTGAACCAACCATATGTAAATCAACATATACAAGCCACAAAACCTAATATTGATTAGGAAAACAGTATGCATTTCTGTAAATGCTTTCATGTAAATGTATACAAAAATGCTACAGACATTTAGAGGCACATAAACATGTAGTTAAAAGTATAAAAGTATGCATAAGATTGGTAAATATAAAACCAAAATAGAGGTTGCTTTTGAGGGAAAAAGAGGAATTGGGCTCAGTGAGGAGTATTAACTCTAAATATAACATCATATTACTTTTTTTTAAATGCCAAGAAATACGGAGCACTTATCATAAAAAGATTATAATTGTGTATGTTTAAAATTTTTCATAATTAACAAATGTGATATAATGAGCATATAAAGGCAGATGACAAGGCATGTTTCTGCTAAATAACAAAGTTCATGAACACAACTTCTTTAAAAAGGTATTATTTAGGACCAGTCTCTACAGAGATCCAAAACTACAGGTTAGACAAGACAGAAGTTTCTCTTTTGCCATCACAGATGGATCCTCTAACCCCCTCCATCAAATCTACAGAATAGCCAATGGGAGAGCAAGAAAATGTCAAGGAGAACGTGCTTCATTCTTTTAATGGCACAACATGAAATTGCCATACATTTTTTTCTTCCTACATCTAAGTGGCTAGAACTTTGCTTCAATGACTATATCTTGTAAGGAAATGTGAGAAATGTAGTCCCTGGCTGGGAAACCATGGGTCCACTAACCTTTGCAGTTCTATTATTAAAGGAAGAAGAGAAGAATGGATGGATGTAGCTGACCACTAGCCGCCTGTGCCACAAGATGGATTACACCCAGCCACAACAGAGGTGCAGCAGGAGCATTTACAAATGGGAAATTTATCCTTCTGTCTTTCTATCAGGATGCAACCCCACAAATAGTCCCTGTTAATCTTTTTTTCCATAGCTTCCTAGCTCTAGTCTTACTCAGCTGTCCTTCATTCCCCAAGCACAGTCTGTGAGGTGGAGATTTAAAGATGGAACGACATGGACCCTGCCTTCAAGAGAAAGACAAAATTTTGATATCTATGGTCAGCATTGAAATGGCAGTAGGCATGGTTTAATCTGAACACTGGGGAGGATGCATGAGCCAATCACGGGGATCTATGAAAACTTCCCTGTAAAGTCTCTCCAGGCTTCACAGAGAATGTGGCTCTGGAATTGAGGCTTGGAGGTTGAATAGGAAGCTGTTTCGGAGACAAATGGGGTTCTGACCAGGGGGAAATAAAATATGCAAAGGTAAGAGAATGAGAAACTTAATACATTCAGGAAACAAAGACATTCCATGTGGTTGTAAATTAACAAGGCAGTAAGCCAAAGATGAAGCTGATATGTTAGGTCAGATGAGATCATGGTCAATCTTTCATTCGTAAGGAGAAGTTCAGATTTTATCTTGCATATACAGAGGGAGTCACTAACAAATTTTGAACAAGGAAGGAAAAGGGGTAATATTAGATTTGTTAGAAAGATGACTCTGAAACCAATGTGGAGGATGGATCAGGATAGAGAGAAATCTATTGATAGATAGTAAAGGCAGAGGAGACAGTTCTGGGGAAGAGTCCAAGTCATGACGTATTTGAAGTCCCTATAAGACACCCAATTAAAATGGCTAGTAAATATGGTATTGGACACACTGGAAGCTTGGGAAAGAAGTTCTGGTTTCCATGATGTGCCACCCCTTTAGTTTGCAGCTTCTGGAATAGATAAAACACTTTTAAGACCCAATAGTCAATTCTGCTCCTCATTTCATGGTGGCTGATCTACCACTCCATGATAGTCAAAAATCCTAGTATCTCCCAGCCTGTGCTCCCCCTCACCCTAGTTAACTGGTCCTCTCGTTAATACAGCATTGATGATGGCACAGTGCTGGGAATTCAAAGTTGAATACCTTACTAATGGAGCAATGTCAGCCTGAAGGGAGATCTCTGGGGTGTGCACCCAGCTCTGCATTTGGTCCTGTCATGTTTAGCAGTTTTATTAGACAAGATGAAGGCAGGCAAGACACCTTTAACCAATTTCCATATGACATAAAGATAGCAGAGGTAAGTCTGTGGATGTCAGGATGAGAATTCAGAGAGAAGTAAATATGCTAAAATCAACAAAATAAAATATAATGGGGACACATGGAAAAGGCTGTGAAATAAAGTTGTTCAAATAAATAAATTGCAAAAGTAAACTCATGGGGAAATCCTGATGAAGGTGTCTGCTACCCAGAATACTTAATTCTCATAAAACACCCTGGAAAACATTATTCAGAACACAAGACCACCATTTCCTAGTGCTCAATCAGCAAAACAAATGTGAATCCCCTTTCCAGGGAGATGGCTACACTTTAAATAAAATGGATGGTCAATAATCTTACTGTTCTATTCTATAGGGACTACCACATTTGGTTACCCTTTATTCACAGGACACACAGCTACATTTCACTACAAATGTCTTTCTAGAAATGCTATTTCATTATACCTGTTAATCTATGTATTTTTTAACTATTAATCAAGACTAAATGCAGTTTCTAGACTATAATCTTTTTCTTAAAAGATTTTATTTGAGAGAAAGAGAGGATGTGTGAGCACACGAGCAAGCATGAAGCAGGGAGAGGGGCAGAGGGAGAGAGAGAAGCAGGCTCCCTGCTCTGCAGGCAGCCTAACACGGAGCTCCACCCCAGAACCCTGGGATCATGACATGAGCCGAAGGCAGATGATTAACTGACTAAGCCACCCACGTACCCCTCTAGACTATAATCTGATCATCCTTATCTGTAACAGATTCACACAGCACCCTGTACTTCTCCCCTAAAATTTCATCAACATTATAACTCATTATTAAAGTAATTTTCAGTATCTGTAAGCTCCATGTCTGACTGATTCATTACTCTATCTCCAGTGCCACATACAGAGCTGGCCCTTAGTAGGGACAAAATATTTATAGAGTGAATAAATGAATGAAAAAATAAATGGTAAACATCCAGCAAGAATGATAATGTGTTTTAGTAACACAAGATAATGTCAAAGATCTTTGTTATCTTTTTCGTGGTGGGAAAATGAATTCTTTTGGTCACTAATTGTCATAATCATTCGTGTCCATATTATCAGCTGTTTCTAGTCAAATAACCTATGTACCTCTAGTCACCTGCAGCAAATGACTTGCCTGTCAGAGAAAAGAAGCAAAAAACATGTAATATTGTCATATTCCCTCCTACACTGTAAATTCTCCTTGTATAAAACAGACATTCCAGGGGAGAAAAACATTTAGTTCCTGATGTCTTTCTCTTTTTCTCATATCCACATTCATTTTTTTTAAGCTGGAAAAAAAATACTGTTAAAATTCCAACCAAAAGTCCTTATACATAAAGGCATGAACAAATGACTATTTGTTATACAAGGGCTATGAACAGGAGAAAGGTGAAGAGAGAGAGGGTCAGGAGGTAATTCAGAGAATGCCAACAGAATATAGGTGAAGCTAATCGCATCAATTCTCTTTGAAGCAGCTCCTGCCTATTTTATTACAGATTCCATAGGCAGTTGGTGATATGGCTCTGCTGTTACACTCAACTACAGCAATCAAAATTTCTCTCTACTGAACTTTCATTGAGGATTCCACATAGTTTAAGCGTGGGCCATTTTATTTCACAGTGGCCTAATTAAGGTATTTCCTAAACTGCACCGTAAAAAGCTACCATTTAAAAATTTTGCAATCAATTCTACTGCCCTAATAGAAGCAAAATGTCATTTAGAAATTACTGTCATGCAGGAATAATGAACAAACTGTCAAACCTATTTCAAAATTCATTTTATAGAAACCAAAATGAGTGATTGCCCACCTGGATATTAAAAAGAGAATTTCTCCACCAATTAGCTAAATTTCATAATTTTAAAAGGCCAACATTTTAGCTTTCCCCCACCCCTATTCAATAGATCAAACAAATGGTTTCAGAAGATAACCAGTTCTTCCCTAACCAACTAACACAGGCAGTAAGAGAAGAACTGTTCTACCCTCAGGAGAATTAACCCACTAATTGAGCATCCGAAGCTTCCTGTAACATCCAACCTCAGACCAGTATCTCAGCTATTGCCACTCTTAGTGACATACAGGGAGGGCAATTTTACTTCTACTATACAATTAGTTTGGCATACCTGTAATATTTTGTTCTGTTACACATCTGGAAGTTAGAATCACTCTGTAACATGGTTTTTATTTTTTTTATTTCATTGCACATTTGGGTTATTTTAATTCTTAATTTGTGGGAAAACAAAATTTTCAATATAGTTGCAATAAAGAACTGATTTTTGGTTTCAAAATCTCTCTCTCTTTCCTCCTTTTTTTCCCCTCTTAAAACATCTTCTTCCAAAAAAATTTTTTTTTTAAACTTGTCTTATGTTATCAAGTAGAAACCATATTCCTTATGCAGATAAGCAACAAGTAAACTAGGTAAGTCTTCCTCCATTATATGAGTGCTGTAGAGCAGAGTTGTCAACTGCTTCATTGTTGAGGCAGGTTTGAATATCCATACCACTTGAGAAAGAAAAAGGATTTGAGTCTGATTTTTCTATAAGAACATGTCAGAGAGTAATCCAAAATTAGGAAACTGTATGAAGTTCTCAGGGATCACTCAAAAATGAAGTACCACCCACAACCGAAAGTGGTAGACTTTTTTTTTTCTTAAAGAAACACGTTATGTGAACATTTTAAATATCCTAACAAGTACTCCAGGTGGCCTTGCCAGAATTCTGACCTGTTCATTAAAAGGTATGCACAGTCACATATAAGTTTTATGGCCACTCTGTAGAAAGAATGGAAGACAAAAAAAAAAAAAAAGAGGAAAACACTGACCAAATTATTTGGTTGCCAGATTTAAAACTTGGTTTTTCCTTCTTGTGAAAGGCATACATACACTTAAGGGATTCTCTCCATGTCCCCACCTCTTCCCAGCACCTCAAAAGCAACAACCCAGGAAATAAAATGTCTAAGGCAACACATATTAAAATCCTCCAAATTCCTTCTTCAACCATTTATTGATCATGCAGTATTTACCACTATCAAAGACGTAACACACTTCATAACTACGGTTTCCAATCTATAACTGTATCTAAATTAAAGATAAGGTGGGCACTGAATTGGCTCAGTTGGGAGAACATACGACTCCTGATTGAAGGGCCCATGTTGGGCGTAGAGCCTACTTAAAAATAAATAAAAAAACAAAGTGAAGGTAAGTTATATTGGGTTGGAAGAGGAAAGTAAGAATTGAGATTCCTTTTTACATCCATTATAACCAAGACACCTGAAGGATGTCCTTTGACATTTTTAATCCCAGTTCCCTAGAAGAAAAATGTGTGAGTATTCATAGCAGAAAACAAAGAAAGGGAATAAAAACAATCATTTCATCCCACAACTATTATCATAAGCCATAAAATGGCTAGTCAGGAGGCAATCCACACTTTAACCAGTTTTGGAAACAGATGGTTCTAAATGTGACTAATTTTCCTCAACATTTAACAGCAACATCAGAAATTAAACATGTTAAAGAAACCATTAGGTTCAGTCCCACCCCTGTTACTATCAGTGTTGCCTATTAGGGAAATCGTATTCCATTAACATATTTACATTAATTGAAGGAGGAAGCTTGAAGGAAAGAAAAGAATTAGCTATCACTTAATATTCTAAAGCAAAGGTTTAGAATACTAGGTTCTTCCTTTCCCAATTCAAACCAAACACCTGCTTGCTGACCACACTTCCTTTCTGACCAAGAAAGCTGGTGGATCAAGTTGAGGTTTTAAAATAAGTTTTCTTAGCTAGAATCCTGATCCATTCCCAGAAGTTATATTTCCACCTCAGATGAATAAAATATCCTACTTTAAATTTCTTGGTCTGTTGAATAATATGAAGGCTTGAAGCAGCAGTTCCATCTCCAAACCTGGTTTTGTCTGAACCTACAGCAAACAGTCGAGGAAGAATGCAGATTTACACATGCAAAGAACTCCTCCTAGTGGCTTGTTCAGCCACATTTCAAAGTAAAGGCTAGACAAATACTGACTTTGTCAACTCTTCTCAACTAGACAGGTTGGGTGAAAATCATTTCCCCAAAGCCCTTTGTTCTGATGTAGGACTTTGGATGCAACAAGAATGTAAACATTTGTAAAGGTTTTTTCCGAAAATCTTTTTGCCAAAGATATGATGACCATTAATACCTCCTACCCTTCCTTCCTGAGGCATTAAAGATGCTTTATGAATAAGGAAAGATATGAATGTCATGTTAGCACCTCAAAATGTCAATCTCAAAATGAGCAGAGGAACCATGGTGTCACTAACCAATCCCAACAAGAATTTCTTCAAGAAAGGCAGAGAGCTCAGACCTATCAAGAAAAAAAAAAGAGAAAGGACTCAAATAAATAAAAATCACAAATGAAAGAGGAGAAATAACAACTAATACCACAGAAATACAATCATAAGAGAATATTATGAAAAAACTATATGCCAACAAATTGGACAACCTAGAAGAAATAGATAAATTCCAAGAAACATATAAACTACCAAAACCTAATCAGGAAGAAATAGAAAATTTGAACAGACCAATAGCCAAGCAAAGAAGTTGAATCATTAATCAAAAAACTCCCAACAAACAAAAGTCCAGGACCAGATGGCTTTACGGGCAAATTCTACCAAACATTTAAAGAACAGTTAATACCTATTCTTCTTAAACTATTCCAGAAAATAGAAAAGGAAGGGAAGTGAGGTCAGCATTACCGTGAAACCAAAACCAGATAAACACACCACTCAAAAAGATAACTACAGACCAATATCTCTGATGAACATAGATGCAAAAATTCCCAACAAAACACGAGCAAACTGAATCCAACAAAACATTAAGAAAAATCATTCACCACAATCAAATGGGATTTATTCCCGGGATGCAAGGGTGGTTCAATATTCACAAAATCAATGTGATATACCACATCAATAAGCAAAAGGGTAAGAACCATATGGCCATGTCAATAGACACAGAAAAAGCATGTGACAAAGTATTCATTCATGATAAAAACCCTCAACAAAGTAGGTTTAGAGGGAATATACCTCAACATAATAAAGGCCATATATGAAAAACCCAGAGCAAATATCACCCTTAATAGGGAAAAACTGAGAGCTCTTCTCCTAAGGTCAGGAACAAGACAAGGATGTCCACTCTCACCACTTTTATGCAACACAGTACTGAAAGTCCTAGCCACAGCAATCAGACAATGAAAAGAAATAAAAGGCATCCAAACTGGTAAAGAAGAAGTAAAATTTTCACTATTTGCAGATGACATGATACTCTATATAGAAAACCCAAAAGAATCCACCAAAAAACTGCTAGAACGGATCAACAAATTCAGCAAAGTTGCAGGATCCAAAATCAATGTACAGAAATCTGCTGCATTTCTATATACCAATAATGAAGCAGAAGAGAAATTAAGAAGACAATCCCATTTACAATTGTGCCCAAAATAATAAGATACCTAGGAATAAACTTAACCAAAGAGGTGAAAGACTTGTATTCTGAAAACTATGAAACATTGATGAATGGAATAGAAGACAACACAAAGAAATGGAAAGACACTCCATGCTCATGGGATAGAAGAACAAATACTGTTAAAATGTCTATACAATCCAAGGCAATCTACAAATTTAATGCGATCCCTATCAAAATACCAACAGCATTTTTCACAGCACTAGAACAAACAATCCTAAAATTTGTGTGGAACCAGAAATGACCCTGAATAGCCAAAGCAATCTTGAAAAAGAAAAGCAAAGCTGGAGGCATCACAATTCTGGACTTCAAGTTATATTACAAAGCTGTAGCAATCAAAACAGTATGATACTGGGCCAAAACAGACACATAGATCACTGAAACACAATAGAAAATCCAGAAATAAATCCACAATTATATGATTTAATCTCTGACAAAGCAGGAAAGAATATCCAGCGGGAAAAAGTCTCTTCAACAAATGGTGTTGGGAAAACTGGACAGCAACATGCAAAAGAATGAAACTGACCACTTTCTTACACCACACACAGAAATAAATTCAAAAGGGATTAAAAACCTAAATGTGAGACCTGAAACCATAAAAATCCTAAAAGATAACATAGGCAGGAACTTCTTTGACAACAGCCATAGCAACTTCTTTCTAGATATGTCTTCTGAAGCAAGATGTTTTCCTAACAAAAGCAAAAATAAACTATTAAGACTACATCAAAATAAAAAGCTTCTGCACAGCAAAGGAAACAATCAACATGACTAAAAGACAGCCTTCAAAATGGGAGAAGATATTTGCAAATGACATATCTAATAAAGGGTTAGTATCCAAAATATATAAAGAATTTATAAAACTCAACACCCAAAAAAACCAAATAATCCACTTAGAAAATGGGCAGAAGACATGAACAGACATTTCTCTAAAGAAGACATTCAAACAGCCAACAGACACATGAAAAGATGCTCAACATCACTCATCATCAGGGAAGTGCAAATCAAAACTACAATGAGCTATCACCTCACACATGTCAGAATGGCTAAAATCAAAAACACAAGAAATAACATTGTTACCTGCTGGCAAGGATATGAGAAAAAGGAACACTTGTGCACTGTTGTTGGGAATGCAAACTGGTACAGCCACTATGGAAAACAGTATGGAGGGTCCTAAAAAAAGTTAAAAATAGAAAATTTATGATCCAGCAATTACACTACTGGGTATTTACCCAAAGACAAGAACACTAATTCAAAGGGATACATGCATCCCTGTTTATAGCAGCATTATTTACAATAACTAAGATATGGAAGCAGACCAAGTGTCCATTGAATGATGAATGGATAAAGAAGATGTAGTATATATATACAATAGAATATCATTCAGCCAGAAAAAAGAATGAAATCTTGCCATTTGCAATGACATGGATGGAGCTAGAGAGTATAATGCTAAGTGAAGTATGTCAGTCAGAGAAAGAGAAACACCATATGACTTTACACCTGTGTGGAATTTAAGAAGCAAAACAAATAAGCAAAGGGGAAAAAATAAGAGAGAGAGAGACAAACTAAGAAAGAGACTCTTAACTACAGAGAACAAATTGAGGGTTACCAGAGGGGAGGTGGGTGAGGGGAAGGGTTAAATAAATGATGGGAATTAAAGAGGGCACTTGTCATGATGAGCACCGGGTGGTGTATTGAAGTGCTGAATCACTACATCGTATACCTGAAACTAATATAACACTGTACGTTAACTACCTGGAATTAAAATAAAAACATACACATACATACATACATACACACATATGAAAGCAGAGAGCTAGAGACAGTCCTGAGAAGGGAGTCTGGGGTGTGGGAGAGGACAGGGAGCCTGGTGAACTAAAGACCTTGAGAACTATAGTCTGAGAAGATGGAAAATGAAAGGGGAATGACCAAACACTTTAAAGTCATAAAGAACAGAGATAGCATAAACATGAGCTTGTTCACAAAATACTAGGATAGAACTGGTGAAGGTGTGAAAAGAGGGGCAATTTTAACATTGCAAACACATACATTTAGGATAAAACACTGCTTTCCATAGTAAATTGATGGGATTAATTTGCTCAACCCCACCCCCAATTTTTGTAATGATTAAATGGACTAATACCTGTGAAGTTCTAATGGTATAGTAAGTGATCAGTAAGTACTTATTGTCATCATCCTCAATTCCTTCTAACAAATTACATGATCCTTAAGGACTGGGATGTTATCTCACTCACATTTTAAATCTCCTACAGTGCTTAGCCCAATGCCATGCACAAGGGATGTGTGTATGCTGGAAAACATTTAACAACTGGCTCTTCAGGCGTGGGGAAAATCTGATTCATAGTGATTGCCAGTTTCCATCATGTAAATACTCCCAATGTGGTGAATTTCAAGCAACCAAGATGATGTCACTGAAAGCAGTGTTGGGAAGAGATGCATATATAGTCAGTTCTTGGAGGTTGTAAAAGCCACTCCAACCCATAGCTGGATGCCCTCAGTAAATAATTATGGAATTGAAAATGGAGCCAAACCTTAAGAGATTTTATACCATCATCAGCAAAAAGCCAGTAGCATCCATTCACCATCACCTGTACTATCAATAAAATAATAAGGTTTTTCTCCCAACTAAGAGTTTTACCTCACTATCTCTCAGCGTTCACTATTACCAAGCAATTCTAAGTGAGTGTAACTTTAGCAGAAAACCTTATCACTACAGGATAAATGCGAACTTTATGCACCAATAAAAAAAAAAAAATAAGAGTCACAGTATTTACTGTTGCCAATAAAATGTAAACATACCATGGGCTAATAAACCAGTAACACTAAGTAACTAATAAATAATATGAAACACTCAAAGGAAGAAACCACAAAGCATTAGAACACTTATTGAATTCTCAAGTAATGTACTCCGTTGTCTTGAGTATGTCTTTCTTTTACACAGGCTAATGGCCTTGTCAGCCTTGGCAAGTCCAGCATCGATAACCTCCCTGCCCACACACACACTCCTAGTCAAGTCCTGCTTTGGCCCTTCCCAAGGCAAGCTGCCTCCACCACTTGGGCCACCTGTGGAAGGTCACCCACTGGTGGTTCTGTCCCCTGCCCATCTCTCACTGAGCTCCTCCTATCCTCTTCTGATGGCATTCAGAAGCAGAACTACTCCTCTAACTGCTTTTTCAGCTTAGCAAAATTAGTCTCTGAACCAAGTGAAATTATGTTTTATTTTCCTTTTCTTTCAAAATCAGCCTCAGCTTTGGTTGCTTTCATCTGAGAGAAAGCACTCTATTTTTTTTTCTCATCTCCATTTCAAACTGCTCAGTCTTTCAGGGTATATCTCTCTCAGCCTCCACTCACTTAACCTCTCTCAATCTGTGAATGAGTGTGTGTGTATGTCCTTTATCAGAATGCCTCCTTTGGCATGCACTGTACTTACAATAAAAAGCTTCTCTCAGTTAATGCCTCATTAACTGAACTCTTTCCTCCAAGAAAAGTCCACATACTTTGGGAAGAAATAGTCATGTTCTGCGTGCATACTATGTCTCTCTTACTTTTACCCACAACCTCTGGACATCTCTGTCATAACATTTTTCCCTTTCATCCCAGTTAGAATGGCCCATACCTCTCTTATCCTTAAGGATGACACATAGCTTTCTAAGTCCAACAGACAGACAGCCATGACTTCAAAAAATAAACTCACCAACTTAAGCAAATACAATAAAATGTTCATGAACCGAGGTTCTGATCAGAGGCATTCAAAAAGGACTATGTATCTTATATCAGGTTTATTGTTCTAATACCAAGTGACATTCATCAGTAGATCAGTTTGCAAATCAGTAAATCTCACCAGGAAAGTTTCTACACCCTTGCATTCCTTAGCAGAAATAAATCCATTGTTTAGTATATGTGAGACAAATTAATTCTTCTCCCTCTGGATAAGTCCTACCTGAGAGAGCTCTATCATAACATATATCATGCAAATGCTTTAAAAAAATAGTGTCTTGTTTTTAGTAATTCAAAGCATTTTTTTAATTAATGAATTCTGGAGTCTGCACCCAAGCAGAAGGAATAATGGACCAAACTTATGAAGAAGGCTTGACAAGGGAGAATCCAGGCTTCATGGAATCATGTAATTTGGGAGGCTTTGTTTAAGAAAACATAATAATAATAAATACAAAATTAGGTACAAAAGAAAATGTTTATTTAAAAAGTGTGTGTGCAAGTGAGGAGTCCTAACATTTAAGTTCCATAAGCTTCATAGTAATCCACTTCCCAACTAGGTTTTCCTAAGAGCGAGTCCCAACCAGTGCTTTCTGCATGTTAACCCATTACACAGGGAAGTCCACTTAATTGTCATACCAGCGTTCTGAGAAAGGTACTATTTTCCAGCTTCTTTGTATAATTGAGAAGACCGAAACCGAAAAGTGTTGAACAACATGCCCAAGGTCATACTGCCATGGAGGAGAGAGCCAGGACCCAGCTCAGCACACTGTGGTTGTCCAATATACAATGTGACCTCCTAAGACCAAAAGAATACTTGTAAGTCTACTACCACTTCTCTACATTAGTTTACTTTTATTCCATTCTAAATTTCCTAAGAAAAAGAGGCACAAGAGTGTTTATTTAAAGTGAACACAAATTTGGATCTTGAAGTTGTACAGCAGATACTCCATCATTAGGTCTTATGTTTTCATCCCCAATTGTTCCAATTCAATCCTCCCAAACAAAATGAGCTCCTTTATCAGTCATGGCCAAATGGGTTTTGAGTGGATGAAAGTTATAGCTGCTGGTTGTGGGGTTCTCCAAATCATGAAGTTCAGGTCATTTCAAATGTCAAACTGGCACTGAAGAGGCAACAGCTGAGAATCTGACTTGATTTTATTTTGGAGTAAAATCCTCTCCAAGCTAAGGTATTATTCTATAATTCCTCACATTACCTAGAAGTGTCATCAAATAGAAAATAAAGATATTTTTCACATCCTTAAGTAATTCAGAAACATTGGGGATGATCCTTCTAATGTGGAAGGCTCACAAATAAAGTTGCTCCCTTTCAATGGGGGCATTAACTTCCGTAGGACCCAAAGGCCTTCAGGTATAGTAAAATAGGTAATATGACAAATGGATACTAAGAGGCAGAGTTAATGTACCTAACGTATCTGCCACCAAATGTCATTTAAAACTGAAATTAAAGCCACAAAGAACTATGCAAGCATCAATTAAGCTAATCAAGAATGTTTACCAAATATACTACACTTCATGTACAACACATACATACACACACACACAGCGTGACTACAGCAGTAGTATTGGTATTCCAACAAAGAAGAAAGACCTTTGTCAATGACAACCCTGTTTTCAAAGCAATTTAAAAACAGCTTAATTTGTTTAACAATTAAGATCTACTTATTAAAAGCCAATAACTGGGGAAAAAAGAAACTAAAGGATAAAAGCATAGTCTTTCTAAGTTCTGGCTGGCACTTACACTTAGAAAAATTATCCAGAGGACCTAAAAGCCCTCCTGCCTTAGCTATGTCTTTTCTGTAACACACTTTGCCAGCTTTGGTCTAGAGATATGCTCCATGGAACAGTGTGGGCCATCAAGAAGTCTGAAGGGGCTAATGAGGAAGGAACCCAGTCAGGCTCATGTAAGCTTCTTTGAACTGAATAGGCCCCAAATGCAATAGAATCTCAAGAGTCACATCCCTCTCGTAGGAGCTAAATTTGGTATGGAGGTGAATTTTGAGCCTCATAAAAAGGTATTATTTTTTCAAGAATCCAAAAGACCTTCTTGAAGGTCAATTAAACTCTCTGAGCATCACTTATTCTTTTCCTTCAAATATTTATTGAAAACCTACCACGTCTCAGATAATTAGGGTAGGAGTTCTATGTAGACTATCTCTAATCTATAACTGTCTTATTTATCCTTTTGACACCAGGACCTAGTACAGTACCTGGCACACAGTAAGTGATTCAAAAATGGAATTTATCATCATCACTCTTGTTAATGGTAGAGTCACAGGTGACATAAAGGTCAACATGTTTTAGAGGTATGTTCCCATAGAGTTCATGGAATCCATAAGTCCTGCTCCCAGCTGTCAACTTCCAAAGTAATGGTTTCATGCTTTAGAGAGTAGGACAGAGTGAATGACTTCATCAGGGCTTCTTCCCCCACAGTTTTCCACACAAGCAACAAAAGCATGTTACCATGAGGCTAAACTGAGTCAACCAGTTAACAGAAAAATTATTCTTGTGTTCCTCAATGGAAATCTACAGTGTGAGTTTACGGGAAGCCTACATATATCATACTAATTGCTTCTAAGTCAAATTTTAAAAGGAAATTTAATTAATAATGTGATGGGTTTCAACCACGACATCTCTGAGTGACTCCTCCATGCCTCACTCTGCATTAGGCAATTTGTATTCATCAATTCACTCAGATATTACCACCTCCTCTTGTGATATTATTGGCTTCATTTCCCGCTGTACAGATGGAGAAACAAAGTCTCAGACTACTAGGAAGCCAGGGAAGATGCACAGGCGCACTAGGGAAACATGTGCCAAACCCAACAAGAAGTCCTTCTTCAAGTAAAGCAGAGAGCTAGAATAAGTCCTGGGAGGGGCACTGGAGTGAGGAACAGGATGGGGTATTTGGTGGACTAAAAATTGGAGGGTCATCCTGGAAAGATGGAGAAGGAATGGGGGAATAATCAAAGACTATAAAATCATGAAGAGTAAGGAGAGCATAAACATGGGTTTGTTCACAAAATAACAGACTAGAGATGGGGGTGGTGAGTGAAAAAGAAAAGGAAAAAAAAAATGATAGACTAGAGATGGATAATGTGAGGAGTAAAAAGAGCTAATGGGTTGGATGAAATCACCTAAGAGAAAATTACCAAAGAGAAAAAGACAAAAACCAAAGTCAAGATGCAGAAGTACCCAACGAGGACACATATCCACTAGACACACTTCTATGGATTTCCTACTAAGTTTCCAGCTTTGTGCTAAGCCCTTTCCCATATGATCCCATTTGATTCCAATAACAACCCCTCCAGGGAGAATGATGAGTATTTTCATAACTGCTAGATGGCCATTTAAACTCCATGCTGTGGGGCACCTGAGTGGCTCAGTCAGTTAAGTATCCAACTCGATTTCAGTTCAGGTCATGATATCAGGGTCATAGGATCAAGCCCTGCATTGGGCTCTGCACCCAGCAGGGAGTCTGTTTAGGCTTCTCTCTCTCCCTCTCCCTCTGCCCCTCCCCACTCCCCATCCCCCCCCACACACACACTTGCTCGTGCACACACGTTCTCAAATACATACATACATACCATGCTTATGACTGCATTCCATAAGAGTAGCTAGGTTATTTTCAAATTTTCATGATGTCTCCAAATTTGTGCTCATGGTCACTGAGTCTGTTGTGTTTACCTATTTCTCTGTTCCCATTTCACTCTAATTGAATTTGGAATATAACTCTACCACTATGAACAACTCTGCTCACTCAGACTTTTTTTTTTTTTCTTTTTTTTTTAGAGAGGGATTAGGAAGGAGCAGAGGGAGAGGGAAAGAGAAAATCTTAAGCAGGTTCCACGCCTAGCACAGAGCCTGACATGGGGCTCTATCTCATGACCCCGGGATCACAATCTGAGCAGAAAACCAAGTCGGACACTTAACCAACTGAACCACCCAGGTACCCTGCTCACCCAGACTCTTCCTTCTCTAGTAAATGCTCTATCAGTCTCATCTGTTGTGAACTGAATGTCTGTGTCTCCCTAAATTCATATGTTAAAACCCTACTCTCCCATGTGTATGGTATTAGGATGTGGGGCCTTTGGTAAGTAACTAGGATTAGATGAGGTCATGAGAGTAAAGTCTTTATGAATGGGATTAATGCCCTTGTAAGAATCATGAGAGGGCTTGCTTCCCTCTCTGTTCTCCATCATGTGAGAATAGAATGACAAGTCAGCAAACTGCAACCCAGAAGAGGGCCTCGCCAAAACCTAACCATGCTGGTACCTAGATCTTGGGACTTCTAGCCTCGAGAACTGTGAGAAATAAATTTCTATTGTTTATAAGCCACCTAGTCTAAGGTATTTTTGTTATAGCAGCCCAAGTTAAGACATCTTCTTGCAGAAATCCAGGGTTTCCCTAAATAAACTCAAACTATAAGCAAAGAAAGCTATTTCTGTGGATCCAAGAGCAAAGTGCAATGTGGATGAAGCCAAACAAGGTCTTTGAGAGCTAGAATAATGAGCTGCAGTGATTTAATAAGGTGGTACTTAGCTATGATAACAGAAGGGTCTTTACTTTTAGTTGAGAAAAAATTCTAGATGTAAAAAATAATTGTAGATGTATAGGTTTATCCTGTCAAAAAAGAAAAACTTAAGACATGTGGTTAACAATAATTCCAATCATCAACTTAATATTTAACTGCCAGAAAAGATAATGTGACTTAGGGCTCATTTACAGCTATTAGACTCTGCAGAACCCACACCCAACAGCCACCCTTTACATGAATATTGCTTTCACTTCTAGAAGCTATGCCTAGAATAAGAAGCTATAACTTGCTCAAGGCAATGGCAAGAAACTCAAGCCCAGTCATGTGAGGAATGATTCAATTTAATGGGAATATTTAGCTTAAAATATGGGAAAGGGAGCTGGGGGGGGGGTGTCAAGAAGTGACAACCGCTGTTTTCAATTATGCAAAGGGATACCATGTGGAGGAATTGGTTTGTGTTAAAAACTCCAAGGAGCAGAACAAGAACCAATAGTAGCAAGAATAAAACCAGTTATCTTTTATTGTGTTCTTTCTCTGTGCAGATACTATGCTAAGTACATTATATTCATTGCCTCATTTATTTGTCACAACAATCCTGATATTGAATTGTGGTTATCAAGAAACAATTTAAAGCTAACACTAAAAAGTGTATTTTAAAAATTAGAATAACCTAGAGGTGAAATACGCTGGATTGGAAGAATTCAAGTGTCCTACCACTGGATATGACCAATCATGTGCTAGAAAACCCTAGATGAGAGGATGTTGTTCAGAGAATTCAAGTATAAGATGGGTAATTGAGTTAGATTCTACTTCAAGTCCCTGCTAGGACTTGCTGGAATAAAAAAGAAGATACAAACAAGAAAGGCTAACAGGCGCTCTTGAATGAGTGAAACAGAGGAACATGAACAAACTAGGAGGAAAAATCTAAATTATTTCAGGGAAAATGAGATAGCATTAATAGAAATCAAGACATCTTTAATAACAAATTCTCATCTCTATGGGGTGACTTCTGGTCCCTTATAATGGCAAAGTTTACGGGCAAATGAGCCCTTGGGGAACATGCATCCTCCCCGTTTTGTGGAAAAATTTCAGGTGAGGTACTGCCTTCTCTGGATTCCCTCAGGACTTGACAGCACCCAGATTCTAGAATCCAACAAAAGGGAAGCCTCCAAAGTCCCAAGGTTTCTAATCACTTCAAGCTGATACTCCTTTCATTGTTGTAATGACTAAAAATGTGTGCATGTCAAAATGGCTTCAGTTAATCTACTAGGAAACAGCTTTGTGTACTCTGAACAGACTTGGGACAATCCAAAAACCTACCCACAGCAAAGAAAACTTAGGGAAAATGAATAAATCAAAGCTCAAAAACAGTAGTGGCAGTATCTTGAGTATTTAGGACAAAACATATGAGGTCATTAAATTTTAGAAAACCATTTCCAATGCCCATCTTTGTGCTTCTTCCTGTTTTTTGTTGTGCTCTTCACAACAAGATATATTCCCTAAGAAGCGTTTCCTACAAGAAAGGGAGAAAGAAGGGGAGGAAGGAAACATGAGAAAGTGGAGTCAAATATGGAAGGGAGGGAGGAAGAAGAGAGAAGAGGAAAGAAAGGTATATTCACAGACAGAGCAAAGGGAGTGGGGCTGCATCCCCTTAAAGATAAGAAGGGGCTAATGGAATGATTTATACCTGAACAATAGGAATGGGGGAGCCAGTTGCACATAAAGTGCCTTAAAAGCAAGTGGAAGATACATATGTCAAGCACCAACAAACACTGCTTCCTGACTCTAACCTCAGAAACAACAGAAAGAGGGAGTTAATATCAAAAGTTAACTATAAAAACCCTCTGAGACCAAATTTTTTCCAAACTACAACTGCAGCACATCAGTTACCACCTCTTCACCAGGAAATGCACTGTCCTGGTCTGTAGTTTGTCCTAGGAGGGCAGAATTCCTATTTGCTAAGTGATGTTTCTAAAATAAACCTTTGCTCTTGAGCAGCAACAAGAGGGGTATGGAAATTCAACAAAATCAAGAATCCCCTCAAAGCAGTTTTTTTGAGTTCCCTTGCATAAAGCAGGTTTTCCCCTCCACTTAAACAACAACAATTTGTTTTACTTTGATAGGCCTTCCTAAATAATGGTCTCATCATTAAACATCTGGCTTCTTCCTAGCAGATTAGGCCTCCAATGAGGAAAGTGTGTTTATAATTCTAATTTGAAACACAACACATTAATATGCTGATTCTCATAATGTTTGCCTTAACCTGTTTGGAGAAATTATGACTACAAATATCTTGTACACAACACCTCTAACTACCAGCTTGTACAAACAACATAAGAGCCGGAGTGCCTCATACAGACGATTGGAACCACTTCAGAGGCGATCATGATTAGTGCTTTGGCTGGAAGCCATATTTTACACATAAACTCAGCATCTGTCTCAGAGATGCTGTCCCAGGCTAATAGACCCACCTCCACTGTTACTAATAAGCACATTCAAGAAAGCCAGATGGTCTGATGGGCAGAGCTCTGCCTTTTCCTGAGCTAGGCACAGTGGAGGGAGGGAGCCCAAGCAAGCTCCAAGTCATATTTCCTCAGGCTCCAGGTTCCTGCAATGCTGTGTGCAAACAGGCACCACTAAAAAAGAATGTAAATGAGGGTGCTATTCATTATTTACAGCTGGCACCTTGCCATCCCCTTCTCCTCTGGGTGATGCCTGCCTGTAGGAACAGGGGAAGCATCTGATGAGAACAGGGAAACCCTGGAGGCATGGAGCCATTGCGAAGCAGTTTCTTTCCTTCTGCTAAGGAACCTGCCGGCTCAGCATTTCTGGCCCACAGAACAGCTGAGCTTTTCACTTCCTTCCTAACAAAGCAAAGGAGTTCTTCAGCTTCCACGTTTATACCGAGGGTGTTTATTTACAACCTAACCTAAAAAAGCAGAATTGCTGCTCTATTCTCAATCATAGCAAACATCCTTTGCCCCATGCCCGGGTTTAAGAAAAGAGGGGAAAAGATGACCAGTCTATATAATGGAGAGATTTACAATCAAGTTCTAGACTAAACTGGCTAGAAATTGCATCAAGAGAATGGCTCCTTTCTTTTGGGTGAGTGCCTACAATTCTTACGATGTAATACTTAAATATTTCATAAATCTACATCATCTTTCACTGATTTGAAGCAACATGAGAGCATGGATCATACATTATACTTATTCTGAATTTCTCCGAAGTGCCAACCTAACACAGTGTCCAGAAGATTATTATTAAACTCTTAAATACGGTTTTTAACTTTTTTTTTAAGATTTTATTTATTTATTTGACAGAGAGAGACACAGAGAGAGAGGGAGCACAAGCAGGGGGAGCAGGAGAGGGAGAAACAGGCTTCCCGCTGAGCAGGGAGCCCGATGCGGGGCTTGATCCCAGGATCCTGGGATCATGACCTGAGCCGAAGGCAGATGCTTAATGACTGAGCCACCTAGGCACCCCAGGTTTTTAACTTTTTAAGTAATCTTTCTGACTCAACATAAAATGTGCAACATAGCATTTTGAAATGAATCAAACTTATCTCCACACAAATTGCAAAAACTAAAGATTTCTTATTGTTGGGGTTGAAACAAAGCAGTTGTGTGTGTCAAATGTCAAACCATCAGATACCTCTCAATCCCACTGGAGAGTCTTTCCCTTTCTGTGATATAATCCCAATTGTTAAAAAAAATTAAACAGAGGGTAATGGGCACATTGTATGCTCTCTTTCTTGAACATGGAAAACCTTTTTGTGCCTAATGATATAAAACATGCTGGCTACTCATAATGGTCTGGACCCTTTCATTGCCAAGAGAGAGATTTGTTGGCTTCTGAACTTCAACAATGAAAAGGACAGGGATGGAACTAGACTTAGGGTCAGCTAGATGCAAAGACTCAGAGGTCTTCCCTACCTCCTCCTCATTTTCCCACTTCTCTCTCCCCACACCCCAACAGTCCTCATCTCTCTATCTGCTCATATATCTGCTTCAATTTATTTGAACAACTAACTCCACACATTAGAAATATAGCTACAGGCAGTTCAAGCTTATATCCCCATAACCATATGGGCAAGACTGAGGAAAAAAACAAACAAAACAACTAAAAAAAACCAACCACTCTTCTCTATCTTCTCTATCTTCCAGTTAGTAAAGGAAAGGATCCTGATTGACCTAACATGAGTTATGTTCCCATTCCTGGGCCAGTGGTGTGACCAGAGGGAGAATGAACAATGATTAGCTCAGGCTTGGTCATCTGCTCAAGAAAGAGAACCATTAGGCACCCACCAGTAGTGGCTGAGGTGGAAATAAAGCTATTTCCCAAAGATAAGGTGTGATGTTACCAGGAGAAGGAGGAAAAAGGCCTTGGCCAACTCATCCTTTAAGCTGCTTCGGCTAGGGAAAAAAAAAAGCTATGCAAAGGGATATCAATTTTTATCATTTCAGGTATTTGTAGCATCAAGCAAGTTGACTTCTACAGCCTTGGAAAAAGAAAGACAAGAATATGACACCAGAAAGTATTTTTACTCTTCCTCCAAACAACTTGTCAGATGTTGAGAAAGTCTGCCATCTCAGCTAAGGACACCTCATCCCTCTTTACCAAGGAAAATGAAAACACTAATTTGAAAAGATATATGCAGCCCATGTTTATTGCAGCATTACTTAAATAGTCCTGATATGGAAGCAACCCAAGTGTCCATCCACAGATGAATGGATAAAGAAGATGTGATATATATACACAATGGAATATGAGTAAGTCATAAAAATGAAATTTAACCATTCGCAACAACATGGATGGACCTAGAGGGTATCATGCTAAATAAGTCAGACAGAGAAAGGCAAATACCATGTGATTTCACTTATATGATTTCACTTATATGTGTAATCTAAAAAACAAAATGAACAAAAAATAATAATAATAAAGAGAAACACACTCATAAATATAGAGAACTAGTGGTTGCCAGAAGGAAGAGGGTGGGTGGATGTGTGAAATAGGCAAAGGAGATTAAACAGTACAAACTTTCAGTTATAAATAAGTCACAGAGATGAAAAGTATAGCAAAGGGAACATGGTCAATAATATTGCAATAACTTTGTATGGTGATAGATGGCAACTACCCCTATTATGGTGAGCATTTTGTAATGTATATGACTGTCAAATCACAATGTTGTATACCTGAAACTAATAGGTTAACTATACTTCAATCAAAAATAAAATAAAAGAGAATATAGGTGGGACGCCTGGGTGGCTCAGTCGGTTATGCGGCTGCCTTTGGCTCAGGTCATGATCCCAGGGTCCTGGAATTGAGCCCCGCATTGGGCTCTCTGCTTAGCGGGGAGCCTGCTTCTCCCTCTTCCTCTGCCCCTCCTCCAGCTGGTGCTCTCTCTCTCTCTCTCAAATAAATAAATAAAATCTTAAAAAATATATTAAGAAGAATATAGGTATTTTGCTCTCTACCCCACTCATACATACCATGAGTCCATGCTTTCCCATCCTCTATGCACCCAACATATTTGTATCATAATTTTGGTCTGATTGTTATTCAATTTTACATTATGATGATTATGTGAATACTATTACCACTATGCCATGAAGTATACCACAATTTTCTTCTTTCTTGTATGACTCTTCTCCCTAAATACTTACCTGTTTTTCTTTGTTTTGCTTAGTTTTCTTAGTTTTTTGATGAACTCTCACTACTTTATCTTCAGACTCTCCCAATTACCTAGCTTTCCTTTCAATATAGACACTATGGATTTTATCTTTTAGAATTATCTCTTCCTGAACTTTCTGACTTGCTCCTATCTTCTGGTTGTTCTCTTGGTCTGTTGCATAGATTCATCCAGGAATCTCCCTTCACCATCATCCTGAAAATTGTCTTCATCTCTCTCTTAAATTTAATTCTCCTTTTCTTAAAATCTGTATCTTCATCATCAGGTATTTGCTTTCTCATTCTGATGGAACACTTCTAGTTGCTTTATGAGAAAAAGCTGCAGGGGTGAGGGTAAAATGTTTGAGGCCTTACATGTTTGAAAAATGTCATTTGTTCAACCCTTATACTTCATAGCTATTTTGGCTAGGTATAGAATGCTAGGTCAGGAGCACATGCAAAGTCCCAAGTGATTTGGATCCTGGATTGTATATAACTGTTCCCCTGCTCTCTGGAAGTTTTAGGCCCTTCTTTTTGTCCCCAGTGCTCAGAAATATTATTATGATATACCTTGGTATAGTTCTTTTTTCATCCATTTTGGTGGGCACTTGGTTCTTTTCACTAGGAAACCACATGTCCTTCAAGTCTAGGAAACATTCTTGAATTTTTATCTGATAATTTCCTCATTTTCATTTACTCAATTCTCAATTTCAGGAATTTCTTTTTTTTTTTTTAAGATTTTATTTATCTGAGAGCGAGCGTGCGAGCACAAGCAGGTAGAGGAGCAGAGGGAGGGGGAGAAGCAGACTCCCTGCTGAGCAGGGAACGTGATGTGGGGCTCGATCCCAGGCCCCTGGGATCATGACCTGAGCCAAAGGCAGCTGCTTAACCAACTGAGCATCCAGGCACCCCCAACTATTTCAGGAATTTCTATTATTCATGTTAGACTTGCTAGTCTGATCTAATTTTCTTACCTCTTTGCCCCCTATTTTACATATCTTTGCCTTCTTATTCTAGTTCCTAGAAGATTTCTACAACTTGTTCTCTAAACCCTGTAATTTTGAGCTTGCAGTGTCATTTTTTCCAGGACCTCTCTAGATTTTATTCCTCTGATTGTTATTATAGCATTCTATTCTTGTCCTGTGAATAAAAAAATCTCATCTGACCTTTTTATTCTTCTCTCTGAATTGTCTCAATTTCTTCAAAAAAATTTTTTTTTGGTTTAAGTATCTGTCTTCCATTTTAGAGGAAAGTCATCCTCAGATGTCTGGTGATCCTTAACTGTCTGCTCCCAGTTAGAGAACTAAAAAGCTGACAGAAACTCTGAGTATATGGGTTGAGCTGTCAATTCTGAGTCTTACCCTCAATGACCTGACTGGGCTATTTCACTGGGAAGCCCCCAATGTTAACATATTTAGATCTCTTCTCTTAGACTAATCAGATTGAACACTGAGTTCCTAATCTCATGCCTGGAAGTAGAAGATGGATGCCAGCTTTTGGAAAGTCAAGTTGGAGAAGAAAACCAAGGTCTCAAATTCAGGTAATCCCACCTCTTTTCAGTATGGTATCCCCACCCTCTATGTTCATAATGTCCCTTAGTTCAGAAAGTAAACTTCAACTTTCTGTTGCATTGGAGGAGAACAACTTGCTGTTCCAAGCTAGAGAGGAAACAAAGGACTTAACCCTGTACTGTCCAGTATAGTAGCCACTAGCTACTGAAGTTATGTAAACCTAAAATAATCTAAATTTGGGGCACCTGGGTGGCTCAGTTGGTTAGGCAACTGCCTTCGGCTCAGGTCATGATCTCAGGGTCCTGGGATCGAGCCCCACATCGGGTTCCCTGCTCAGCGGGAAGCCTGCTTCTCCCTCTCCCACTCCCCCTGCTTGTGTTCCCTCTCTCGCTGTCTCTCTTGTCAAATAAATAAATAAAATCTTTAAAAAAAAAAATAATAATAATCTAAATTTAAGTAAAATTTGAAATTCAGTTCCTCAGTTGTACTAGCCACATTTTAAGTACTCAATAACCACATGTGGCTAATGGCTATTGTATGGGACAACAGAGATACAAAATATCTTTACCACTGCAGAAAAGTTTTTGAACAATGCCAGTCTAATTGCTTCTTAGACTTCTGACTAATCCCCACACATCCACTGCCACTCAAGACATATCTGGTATCCCCAATTCCTGCCCACTGGAGGTTTTAAGGTACAAAGCTGGATGATTTATTGGCTTCTTCTGCCAGAATGGTAACTTCACAAGAAAAGTGATCTCGGTTTTGTTCATTGATTAATCCCAAGGACCTAGAAGAGTGCCTGGCACATAGTATGTACTCCATAAATGTTTGCAGGATGTTAAATGTTTTCACCACTGTTAACTTAGGATTGATTTCTCAGATCTGCTAAGTCTGCTAAGGAAAAAGGAAAAATAAATTTAGAATGCCAAATTCTTAAAGGAAAAGATCATCCAGTTTTTCTGGGAAAAAAAAAAATCAAACAGGCAGACCGTCTCCACTTCACTGTCCTGCCTGCCACTCCCTTGCATTGTATTCAATAAACTTATATTTCCTTTGTTCTGCCTTGGGTGAATTCTTTCACAGCCTGTGCACCAGCTTGCACCAAATCAGGTCACCCCACATTGGGTAACCCATATCTGATCAGGAGGCACCACATTTGGTGGCCTGTACTGGGAGCCTTTGCCAGTCTGGGGCTCTCCCCAGATTCTCCAGGAACTTCTTTCTTGGGACTTTTCCTCAGTGGACAGATGCTAGTACTTTTTGGGGAACTGACAACCTCCACTGAAGCTACTCCTCCATGAGCTTCTAAAGCCCCAGGGGAAGCAGACAGACCACCTTTGCCCAAAAGGGTGAGGGATTTCCCCTTTCGCCCTTCAGAGGGATTCTCCCCTCCCTCTCCTTTCTTCTTCTGGACCCTTTGGCAGCCTGATCCTAGTACTTCCCAGATAACTAAAGATCTCTGACCAGGGAAGCTCCTGGTGTAGTCTGAAGGTCTGGGAGTGAACAATTTGGACTGTCCACACCTGTGAGGGTAAATGACCCTTTTCTTCTGCTTTCTCACTCCAACCCCCAAGGTCTGTTCCCAGTGTGTGGTGCAATGGGCAGCAGCAGCTTGTCCAGGGCGAATATGCACGTTAGGCTCGATTGGGACCCTTTCCTGATGCTGGCTGACTCTCAGCCACCTTATTTCTTTTGGCTCCTTTCCCTTTTCCTTTGTTCCCATGGATCTAGCCACCACCTTGATCTATAAGCAAACATGTTCCTAGGCTTCTGAGTGGAACCCAGTATGCCAGTTAAATGTACCTTCTTACTCCTGTGAATCTGTGAAAGACCTCAAACTTCTCTTCAAGTAATGATGGTTGTACCTTTCTTTTTCAGTTTTCCCCAATTTATATTGATAATTCCTTCTTACAATGGGCATAGCATTAGGTTGAACTTCAAAATCAAACAGCGTGCTGTATATGTGGAATTCTGCCTGTATCAGCATATCTGGTCTGCCTTGGTGGGTCTCCCCATTTCAGGGCACAGACTGGCATTCCTTTATATAAGACTGGTCTATGACCCAAATAGTGCTGTATTTTGTGACAGGTCTATAAAAATGCAATGTTATTCTCTGGCCTATGGTCAATGCCACCTGGAATCTCCCAGGCCACAATCAGACTATTTCATACTTTCAAACCATTAAGGTTCTGACTGAATTCACTCACCCACAAATAAATGGAAACCAAAAGATGCCTAAGTTACAAAACCCAACTTCTCAGTATACACTGGATGGAATATATCAAATCTGGGATGACTATTTATGGCTTACCCCCACAATCAGACAGTTAAGTCAAAAGGCAATTCTATGCTGGGAACAAAGAAACCATACTTACAAAACATGGGCAAACAGCATATGGCAGTTAGGATGGCTATCTTCAGAAAAATGTTCACAAATCATTGTTTTTCAGGCCACTGATTGGTTTGCTACTGACTGGACAAGGAGGCTCAGAATTAGATGGCTGGCTCCTAACGTGACCTGATGGCTATGTGGGACCCAATGGCTATATGGCTATGTGGCCATGGCTTCCCCCAGGATGGATAGGCCACTGAGTTTTGCCTGGATGCATGAACAAATTATTAAAATCATCACCAACCTAGCCAACCTTCGAAATTTAAAACAATCGTGGGAACAATCCATGTTTCATTGGTATGACATGTAGCATCCATCTTTATTCCCTTTTTAGGACTGGAGGATGTCGCTTGGCAGATGGAAGCTCTTAATAAGTACACAAAGCCCTAAATGACATTCAAAATAGCATTTCCCTATTAAATACTGAAGTAACACAAATGTGTAAATAAGTTTTACAAAATAGAATGACATTAGATGTTTTAACTGCTCTACAAGGTGGAACATGTGCTATCATGAAAACGGAATGCTGGGTATACTTTCAGGTTACCTCTAGGTTTCAAACTAACATGAACACTCAAGCTCATGCTCTGAAAGACCATTCCCTTTGTTTTACTGACTGGTTAAACCCCTGTGCAGGAGGAGGATTTGTAACTATTAAAGGACTCTTACATTGCCTTCTTTTTCTTCTTGTTATTCTAATCATGTTTTGCTGTTTTCTCCTATGCTTCTCCACCTGGAGTAGAGACTCCTTCACTGCCGTTAAGTTCAAGCCAACAGATGATCCTCTCTGCTCAAGGAGACTCCCACATGTTATCAACTCTAGACACAGCTGCCTTAGCTTTCCATAATTCCTATTAAATTTCGAACTGACCAATGTTGATCCACAGGTAGGGACATCTTTATAACCCCTCATTTAGCATGAAGCAGTTACAGAAGATAAGACCTTCCACCATCAGCAACCTTAAAGATTTAAAAAAAAATTTTCAGGGGGCAATGCAGAGGCCACTTTGAGGCAACCTACTTGAACAGTGGAAACCTGAGTAAGGCAGAAAGGCTAACAGTGACTCCCAACCCCCTGGCTGAATACAAACATGCCCACCATTAGGTGACCCACCTCAAAATATCCATAAGCCCTAGCTGACCAATGGGTTCCTTGTAACAGGTACCAAAAAAGGAAAGTTCCCACACCTCCACAGCTCCCCATCACTGCCTTGGGGCAAATACTTTCTTCTTTGAGGTCCTGCCCACTGCTCCCTTGTGGTATATTCAATAAACTTCTGTCTTCTTTTTTTTTTTTTAAAGATTTTATTTTTATTTGACAGAGAGAGACACAGCAAGAGAGGGAACACAAGCAGGGGGAGTGGGAGAGGGAGAAGCAGGCTCCCCGCAGAGCAGGGAGCCCAATGTGGGACTCGATCCCAGGACGCTGGGATCATGACCTGAGCCAAAGGCAGTCGCTTAACCAACTGAGTCACCCAGGCGCCCTAAACTTCTGTCTTCTTTAAAAAAAAAAATCTGAAGCAAATACCAGAAAAGCCAAAAAGATATTCAGACTACACTTTAAAGAAGAAAAAAATTGAGACAGCATTAACAGTAATCATATGAAAAAAGTCAGCATGTAGTTTAGGAAAATAATAAGTTTTTTATGGTTTTCTTACATTATGATGTAATACACATTTATTATAGAGCATTTAAAGCAGTGGTTCTTTAAAAAAAAAAAAATGACTTACTTATTTGAGAATCAGAGGGAAATTCATCACTTAAGGGACCCCATCCATGAGGGTCTATAGTAAACACTGGTAATTCATTTTGGCTGCCAATATCTGAGTCTTCTCACTATGCTTGGGAAACTTCATACCTGGTGAGTCAGAGCATACTCCACCACAGGAGACAGTCACCTTTCCAGATTTATTTGCAGCTGTGGTACAGAAATAGGTCAAACTTTGCTAATAAGATACATCTGACCTAGACCCAGAATTAGAAGCTTAGTGACCCAAAGAACTAGGGATAGCCCAGGATCCATATGGTCAGAGTGTCAGCAGCAGTGTTCTCATTGATCAGCTGTGCAGCCTCCCTGGAGATATAGTTTCTGGCTGCATAGCCACCTCCAAACCTCTTCTTGGTCCTTATCCAGTATCCTTTTAATAGATTCCTTTCTGGTTTAAAAGAAGCAGAGTTAGTTTCTGAAGCTAGCAAATAAGAATCCAAAGTGATAAAGAATTCAGACAACACATGCTAGAAACCTCTGGCTTAGACACAAAATATATAACCCAAAATTTTTTTAAAAAGTAATTTTCTATGGCTTCCCAGGGGAATTGTACCAAATATTTAAAGAAGAAATAATACCTATTCTACTGAAGCTGTTCCAAAAAATAGAAACAGAAGGAAAACTTCGAAACTCCTTCTATGAGGCCAGCATTACCCTGCTCCCAAAACCAGGCAAAGACCCCATTAAAAAAGGAGAATTACAGACCAATATCCCTAATGAACATGGATGCCAAAAAACTCAACAAGATCCTAGCTAATAGAATCCAACAGTACATTAAGAGGATTATTCACCACGACCAAGTAGGTTTTATGCCTGGGATGCAAGGGTGGTTCAACATTCGCAAATCCATCAAAGTGATAGAGCACGTCAATAAAAGAAAAGACAAGAACCATATGATTCTCTCAATTGATGCAGAAAAAGCATTTGACAAAATACAACATCCGTTCCTGATTAAAACTCTTCAGAGTATAGGGATAGAGGGAACATTCCTCAATATCATAAAAACCATCTATGAAAAGCCCACAGCAAATATCATTATCAATGGGGAAAAGCTGAGAGATTTTCCCTTAAGGTCAAGAACACTACAGGGATGTCCACTCTCACCACCACTGTTCAACATAATGCTAGAAGTCCCAGCCTCAGCAATCAGACAACAAAAAGAAATAAAAGGCATCCAAATTGGCAAAGAAGTCATCAAACTCTAGCTCTTCACAGATGACAGGATACTTTATGTGGAAAATCCAAAAGATTCCACTCCCAAATTACTAGAACTCATACAGCAATTCAGCAATGTGGCAGGATACAAAATCAATGCACAGAAATCGGCTGCTTTTCTATACACTAAAAATGTAACTGTAGAAAGAGAAATTAAGGAATCGATTCCATTCACAATAGCAACAAAAACCATAAGATACCTAGGAATAACCTTACCAAAGAGGTAAAGGATCTATACTCTAGAAACTACAGAACACTTATGAAAGAAATTGAGGAAGACACAAAAAGATGGAAAAACATTCCATGCTCATGGACTGGAAGAATAAACATTGTTAAAATGTCTATCCTGCCCAGAGCAATTTACACTTTCAATGCTATCCTTATTAAAATAACATTGGCATTTTTCAAAGAGTTGGAACAAATAATCCTAAAATTTGTATGGAACCATAAAAGACCCCAAATCGCCAAGGGAATGATGAAAAAGAAAAACAAAGCTGGGGATATCACGTTGCCTGACTTCAACCTATATTACAAAGCTGTGATCACCAAGACAACATGGTATTAGCACAAAAACAGACACATAGACCAATGGAACAGAATAGAGTCCAGAAATGGGCCCTCAACTCTATGGTCAACTAATCTTTGACAAATCAGGAAAAAATATCCAATGGAAAAAAGACAGTCTCTTCAATAAGTGGTGCTGGGAAAATTGGACAGCTACATAGAGAAGAATGAAACTGGACCATTCCCTTACACCATACACAAAGATAAATTCAAAATGGATGAAAGACCTCAATGTGAGACAGGAATCCATCAAAATCCTAGAGGAGAACAAAGGCAGTAACCTCTTCAACATTGGCCATAGTAACTTCTTTCAAGACACATCTCCAAAGGCAGGGGAAACAAAAACAAAAATGAACTTTTGGGACTTCATCAAGATAAAAAGCTTCTGCACAGCAAAGGAAACAGTCAACAAAACTAAGAGGCAGCCCATGGAATGGGAGAAGATATTTGCAAATGAAATTACAGATAAAAGGCTGATATCCAAGATCTATAAAGAACTTCTCAAACTCAACACTCAAAAAACAAATAACCCAGGGTTGCCTGGGTGGCTCAGTTGTTAAGTGTCTGCCTTCGGCTCAGGTCATGATCCCAGGGTCCTGGGATCGAGCCCCACATCAGGCTCCCTGCTCAGTGGGAAGCCTGCTTCTATCTCCCCAACTCCCCCTGCTTGTGCTCCTGCTCTTGCTATTTCTCTCTCTGTCAAATAAATAAATAAAATCTTTAAAAACCAAAAACAAATAACCGAGTCAAAAAATGGGCAGAAGACATAAACAGACACTTCTCCAAAGAAGACATACAAATGGCTAACAGACACATGAAAAAATGCTCAACATCACTAGCCACCAGGGAAATACAAATCAAAACCACAACAAGATACCACTTTATACCAATTAGAATGGCAAAAATTAACAAAACAGGAAACAACAAATGTTGGCGAGGATGTGGAGAAAGGGGAACCCTCTTACACTGTTGGTGGGAATGCAAGCTGGTACAGCCACTCTGGAAAACAGTATGGATGTTCCTCAAGATGTTAAAAATAGAGCTACCCTATGACCCAGCAATTGCACTACTAGATATTTACCCCGAAGATAAAGATATAGTGAAAAGAAGGGGCACATGCACCCCAATATTCACAGCAGCAATGTCAAAAATAGCCAAATTGTGGAAGGAGCTGAGATGCCCTTCAAAAGATGAGTGGATAAAGAAGATGTGGTCCATATATACATACAATGGAGTATTATTCAGCCATCAGAAAGGATGAATACCTACTATTTGCATCGACATGGATGGAACTGGAGGGGATTATGCTAAGTGAAGTAAGTCAAGTAGAGAAAGATAATTATCATATAGTTTCACTCATATGTGGAACATAAGCAATAGCACAGAGGACCATAGGGGAAGGGAGAGAAATCTGAAGGGGGAGAAATCAGAGAGGGAGATGAACCATGAGAGACTATGGACCCCGGGAAACAAACTGAGGGTTTCAGAGGGGAGAGGGGAGGGGGAGGGGGTAATAGGAGAGCAAGTATTGTGATGAGCACTGGGTGTTATACGTAACTAATGAATCACTGAACACTACATCAAAAACTAATGATGTACTATACAGTGGCTAACTGAACATAAAAAAAAGTAATTTTCTAAAATTTACATAATGATTTTCTAGGAAATTTAGGCAAAAATTTAAGAGATTATTTTAGTAGAACTTTTCCTCAGCATTAAAATGAAGAGTTGGTCTAGACTCACAAGCTAATAATACGAAGTTTCCCTTTGTGCCAGGAAACCCCTGGGAAAGTTGTAATTATATGTTGGGGGTATTCTTGGCCATTTTCTTCACTTAGAAAAAAATACATAGGCTTAATTAATTGTCACCAGTGTTCCTAAAGCCTGGCACCACAAGGCCTGGAGAATCTTATCCAAAATGGTAATTTATACAAGTTGCAACAAGAGACAAATTACAGGAAAATGAAATGTTTACCTCTTCCTCTGTCTCAAGAAATTATGCATGCTTGCTACTTAATATTTCTATTAAAAAATAAAGTCCAACTCTCAATACCTCAAAATAGACAAAGTTGGGAATGGATGCCATCAATGCCAATTAAATAAGAGGAGGTATAAGTCTCTAAAGGTAATCCACAGAATCTGGATATAAAGGAGTCTTTCTTTGGACCACTCCTCCTATGACGTGGATTTCAACTGCTCAACTTTTTTTTTTTTTAGTGTTCCTTTTTTTTAAAATTTTTTTTAATTACGTTATGTTAATTACTATACATTACATCAACCGCTCAACTTTTAAGCCAAGAGACACATTTTCAGCACAGGCTTGAAAAAACAGGAGTCAGCTGGTTATTACCCACTGAGCAAAAACAAAAAAAAAAAATAAGGGAACTTTTGGGGTGCCTGGGTGGTTCAGTCAGTTAAGCATCCAACTCTTGACTTCAGCTCAGGTCATGATCTCAGAGTCTTAAGATCAAGCCCCGTATCAGGCTCCATGCTCAGGGGGAGTCTGCTTAAGATTCTCTCTCTCCCTCTCTCTCTCTGCCCCCTTCTTCCCCAATCACCTGCTCACACACATTCTCTCTCTCTCAAAGTAAATAAATAAATAAGGGCACTTTTATTGTCAAACTTTTCTTTTGATTTATTTCTGTTCTTAAGGTTTTGAATGTTCTATTTTCTGCCTTAGATAAATGAACCAATTTGGAGAAAAGGGATATTTGCATAGCCTCAATGTATCCTCCAAAATATTTATTAATCATTGTGGTGGTGTTAATATATATCCACAAATTCTTTGATACTCCTCACTCCAGGAAGTAGAGGTCTTTTTTTAAAGATTTTATTTATTTAACAGAGAGCGAGAGAGAGAGAGAGAGAGAGATCACAAGCGGGGGGGCGGGGCAGAGGGAGAGGGAGAAGCATGCTCCCTGCTGAGTGGGGAGCCCGATGCTGGGCTCCATCCCAGGACCCTGAAATCATGACCTAAGCTGAAGGCAGATGCTTAACCGAATGAGCACCCAGGTGCCCCAGGAAGTAGAGTTTAATTCTCCTCTCCTTGAGTGTGGGATGGACTTAGTGACTTGCATTTCCTGATTAGAATATGGAAAGGGAAAGTTGTAATTTTACAGGGGAGAAACCTGGCAGACACCACCTTAAATAAATGATCAAGGTAGCATCACCAATGGTAAGTCATGCTAATAGCATCTACGCCTCACTTGATGTGATAAGGATACCTTCACTTCTGTGTTCTTCCCAAAAATCCATAATCCAGTCTAATCATGAGAAAATATCAGACAAACCCAAACTGAGGGACATTCTACAAAAAAACCTAACTAGCACTCTTCAAAAGGGCCAACATCATGAAAAACAAGGAAAGACTGAGAAACTGTCACAGATTGGAAGGGACAGGACAACTATATACAAATGGTATCCTAGATTGTGTGCTGGACAGGAAAAGAACATTAGTGGAAAAACCAGTGATATCAGAAGAAAGTCTGTAATTTAGTTAACTAGTATTGCATCAGTGTTAATTTTTTAGTTTTGGTAAGTGTACCATGGTTATATAAGATGTTGGTAATATCAACAGAAACTGAGTGAAGGGTATACAAGAACTCCCCATCTTGGCAACTCTTTTTTTAAACCTGAAATTATTTTTAAATAACAAGATTTTTTTTCAAAAGAACTGATTTTTTTTTTTTAAGAGAAGGTGGGAGGCGCCTGGTGGCTCAGTTGGTTGGGCGTCTGCTTTCGGCTCAGGTCATGATCTCAGGGTCCTGGGATTGAGTCCTGAGTCAGGCACCTTGCTCAGCAGGGAGTCTGCTTCTCCCACTCCCTTTGCCCCTCCCCTGGTTTGTGCTCTCTCTGACTCTCTCTCTCTCAAATAAATAAACAAAATCTTTAAAAATAAGAAGAGGAGGAGGAAGAGAAAGGGGGAGCAGGGGAGAGGGAGAGAGAAAATCTTAAGCAGGCTTCACATCCAGCATGGAACCGGACACAGGGCTCAATCTCACAACCCCGAGATTATGACCTGAGCTGATTATCAAGACCGTTAACCAACTGAACCACCCAGGTGCCCCAAAAAGAACCAATTTATTAAATAAAGTTTGGATAAGAGAAGGGATCCTAAAATATTGTTTTATAGAGAGGTATTTCAAGGAACACAATTAAATTCATGCTTTATCCCAATTTATGACCTGCTTGTTAATTGCTTAGCAGTGCCTGGCTACACAGAAAGTCCATCTGTGTCTTTCTCTTTGTAGCATTATAAATATGTGGTCTCTACACCGGGGCACTGATCTCCTCTGTCAAAGATCTATATGCTCCAAGCTCCAGAAGATGCACTGGAGAAAGACCCACATTCCAAGACAGGTTAATTTCCAAGATCCAGTTTATTAATTAAGATTATTAACTGTAGTTGGGACCCATTCTGCTCTGAAGTTCCTGCCTGCTACAGTCATTATTTCACCTGCATCTTCTAAGAATCCTTTTAAATAAAAAACCAATGATGTACTATACAGTGGCTAACTGAACATAATAAAAAGAAAAAAAGGAAAGTAAAAAAATTTTTTTAAAAAGTGGTATGAGACCTTACAATTATATCACTCCTATCTATATCATTATTAAAAGGTATCATTCTATACCAAACTAACAGGCCTACTCTATCAGGTAGGTACTTTCCTATCAGGAAAAGGTGCTTTGACTTTATTTTCCAGAGCTATTCATACATAAGGGCTATGACATAACACCTACTTTATCATTCTGTTTTCACTCAGTGAGTATGTATTGAGCAACCGTGTTTGGCCATTAACTGTCCTAGATACTAGGGAAAACAAAATTAAAAAGAGACAGTCCCTGATACAACTACTTTGGCAATGTTTGGAAATATCTGGTAAAGGTGAGTCTGCATATATATTCTACCCAGATGTCCTGCTTCTAGCCACATACACACACACACACGCGCACACACACACACACACAGTTGGAATATATATATCTCCTAATGTCAGTCTTACATCTGTGCCAAAAAACATGGGCAAAAATATTCACAGGAGCCTTGTTCCTAATTGCAAAACCTAGAAACAAGTCATCAACAATAGATTCAGTAAATAAAATAGGATGTATTTGTAAAATGGAATTTATACAACCATGAAAAAAATGAATGAATCATGACAACACATAATCGAATAAATCTCATAAACATAATAATGAAAGAAGCAAGTCATAAATGGATACAAATAGAACAATTCCATTTATATAAAATTCAAAAACAGACCCAATTAAATAATATGTTGCCCAGGAATGAATACACACACACACACACACACACTCTCTCTCTCTCTCTTAGGTGTTACTTTTTTAACTACAAAGAAAAACAAGTTAATAATTAACATGAAATTCAGAATAATAATCCTATAGGGGGTGGGAGAAGTAGATGAGACCAGAGAAGGAAACAAAGAGGATTTCTGGGGGTTATCAAAGTCCTGTATCTCAGGCCTGGGTGACAGACACGTAAGTGTTTGATTTTGTAGTTGTTATTCTTTAAACTACACATATATATTTAACAGATTCTTGTATGTATGCTACAATTCATAAAAATATGTTTAAAAGGTACTCTGATGAAAGTTAAAAAAAAACCTGTTAAAAACTATGTACAAGATAGTATTACCAGTGCTTTAACATTTTATACAAAGTCGGAAGAAGAAGAGTCAACTGTGCCTGAGCAGTCAAGTAAGACTTCAAGGAGGAGCTGACCTTTTAGCCGAGAATAGTTATCCAGACAGAGCATGGGGAAAGAATTCACAAAAAAGGCCCATAAAGTTAAGGGAATATGCCCCATTTGGGAAAATAAAGTAATGCCTTCCAGCTGCTTTTGAGAGACCAATGGATGTAGCTAGAGCGGTAGGCAAAGGAGGATCAATAAAAATATTTTATTCCTTGCTATAAGAGGAGTTTGGACTCAATTCTGAGAAGCGATGAAGTTTATGCATCATAGCACTGCTCTGCTCATTCTAGGAGTTTAGGGCAGGACTGACAGTCCCACGTGAGACTGGAGAGGGACAGCAGCCAGGACACTCCATAAAGGCAAGGAAGGTGGGGACAAGGGAGAGAGGGAGTCTGGAGAGGTTTGCGGTACAACCAACGATATTTAGTGAATTGTTGGATGTTGAGGTGAGGAAGAGGGAGGGGATCTAGGATGATCCTCTAGAATCTGGTTTAGACCAGGAATTAAGAAGGAAGATATTCACAAGGAAGAGCAGGGGTACTGGTAGGGAGGGGTTTTCTTCCACTGAGGGGAAATAAAAGGAGAGAGATGATGAGTCTAACTTAGTATCTAATGGCTCACTTGGCACTGAAGTTCTGTGAAAGCAGCCATCTGATGCTCATTAGCCTACACCGAAGTAGAGAGAAGGAAAATTCACTGAGAAACCACTGGCTGGTCTGTCTCTTTACATACAGTGAGGGAAGAGACAGAATTTCATATCAATACAGAGTTCTTAGATTACCTCTGGTTTTAGGTGTCTATGTCATCTTTGATCACCTGGGTCAACCAGAGGGTGGGGCAGCAAATCATAGAGGGATGGCATACATCTCATCAACACCAAAAGAGAAGTGGGTCTCTCACTGGGTACTAACAATGTGGTTTTTTTCCATAAAGTTGTAAAATTATATAGACCAAATTATGGTCCTGATTTCATGTGCATTTAATAAATGCAAAATTGTAAAGAATTCTCTAGGCACTTGGAATGAGTAAATCCTTCAGTTAAGCTTTGATGGGCAATATCAACTTAGTGTTTGCAATGCAGCTGTTATCCGTTCACTCAACCCCATCCTCCAAAAAACTGCTCTGTGAAAATCTAAAGCATCTCATCCCTATTACTGGAATGGCTGCCCAGGCCCCTGGGTTTTTTGGTGGGAGAATGGACGGAAAAAAGAAGGGCTGCACCACTGGCTGCTGCATAGGCACAGGAAGGTCAAAAGGGATGAAGCAAGCAGGTGCTGAAACAGTATATAAGGTTCAAAGATATAGAGCCTCCATCCGCGCCCCCCCCCCCCACTGTCATCAGGACAGCGCAGCTGGAATTAGATCTATCGTCATTTCATTCCTTGATGTTTACTTTAACATTTTAGCTAAATAGTTCTGGGTGTAGAAAAACATATCAAGATCTTGGTAAACATTTGCATACATTCTACACACTGGCAACTGATAAAAAGAACCATGAGGATGAGCAGCTATAGTGAGTGCACTGAAGTAAAATGATTTTCCCTGAGCCCCATAAGTTTCAATTTATCCAAAATGCATTCCAAAAGTAGAGTGCAGAAAGACTGAGGAACTTGGAGGGAGGAAGGGAAATTCTAATAATGAAGTTCTTGAGTGCTTTACATACTTGCTTACACATATTCATATACATACTCATTTCCTCACACTGTTGAAATACGTGGGCACCTACAAGGTGTAATTATTTTTAACATGGCATTCCCCACACAACCCCCCCCCAAAAAAAGTCTACTTCAAAACATTTACTGCTCTGCAAACTGCACTATCTCCATTGTTTTTATCTGTTTGTTTGGTTTTGGTTTGAAATCTTCAATGTTCTACAGTGCAGAGGTACCATGAGGCAACATTCCAACAGTCCCCTTCTAGAGGGTATGGAAAGTGTGAAACAAGCATCAGAGAATAAACCAAATAAATTTGATCCACTGCCTAGGTATGTGTGGGGGGGTCATCCCTCAACATAGTACTGCTATTACCAAAGCATTAAGTTATGCTTTTTAATCATCACAACAAACCTCTGTTATTTTATTATTCCTGTTTTACAGATCAAGAAATAACCTCAAAGGTGGTTAAATCAAAAACATGGCCAGGGCACCTGGGTGGCTCAGTCGGTTAAGCGTCTGCCTTCGGCTCAGGTCATGATCCCAGGGTCCTGGGATCGAGCCCCGCATCAGGCTCCCTGCTCAGCTGGGAGCCTGCTTCCCCCTCAGCCTCTACACCACCCCCCCACCCGCCCCCGGCTTGTGATCTCTCTCTCTGTCAAATAAATAAATAAAATCTTTAAAAAAACAAACAAAAAAACATGGTCAACATCACACAGCAAGTAAGAAGTATGACTCAAACTCAAACAGACAGTCCATGGGCATGGTAGCCATAACCACTAGGTTTCATACCCTGGGAGATAGAGTTTCACACCCATGGAGAACAGGGAAGTGAGCATCAGGTGCACAGAAGTAAATCAGGACAGTGGGGGCAGAGGAGAATTACAGTGTACCAGGAAATATTTTTATTTAATCTAAACAATGAGTAGCAATGCAAAAGAAAACTGGGAGTTGGAGACTAACTCAGATGAAGTCTTCCAAGCCAGCAGTAGCAACTTAAAAGGCCAGATTCTCCTGATAACAGGGTGTATCCAAGGAGTCATTTGTTCTCAGAACTAAATAGCACATGGTGACAGACCAGGAGTCAACTAGTTTCTTGACTCAATACTAAAGCTTCAGAGCTCAAAGATATCAATAAATAAAATCAATGAACTTTCACAAACTTGCTTTCTTCAGAGTAAGTAGTAGAATGCTCAACCAGGATTTAGAAGATTGGGTTCAAATTCCTGTTCAATTGTCACTGGCTGTGTGTTTTCAAGCCAAATAGCTCAATGTCTCTGAGAGGCAAATTTTTTAGAAGAAAAAAATTTTTTAAAAGCACCAGACTTCAGAAAACTGGTCAAAATCAGTCACAGCTGAGCCTCTTTAATGGGATCATAATGCTTACCTTACAGAGCAGCTATCAATGGGGTAACAGATGCAAAGGCACTAGGGTAACTACAAAGGCTACATAAAATGATAGCACATGCCTCCACCAGAGAAGCGGGTAGGGGAGGAGTCAAACCAGGAAATCCTTCAAAATCCCTTCTTGGTCAATCTGGTCAAGACTCTTTGGTGAGGACCCTTTGCTTGCTCCTGTGGAGTATCTACTAGGTGACAAGCAGGACCAGCTTCATGGGTGTTCAATCTGTGCAGCCACACAGGGCCCTGCATTTAGAAGGGATTAATGGGATTCACAATTAAAGGGAATTGGGATTAATGTCCTGTTGTCACTGTCTTCAAATTCTTAACTTTTGAACAAAGAGCCCTACATTTTCATTTTGCACTGAGTCCTACAAATTATATAGCAGTTCTGGTGCATGGCACTGTGCTTGGCATCTAGGACACAGCAATAAAACAGACCGGCACCATCAAGAAGCTCCAAGCAATTATACTACTTTAGAAGCAAATCCTCCAAAACAAAACAAAAAAAAACACTTAAGAAAAGATATTAACTTGCATATTTTATTCCTCACCCCAATATTAGATTAATTAGCTAATTAATTAGTCTAAAAATTAAAGCAGTTATTTATCTTCAGGACAGGCCCTGGCTTGCCTGCAGATGAAACACACACCCACCCCTATAGACTCACCTGGCCACCCTCTTCTGAGGTGAGAAGATATCTTCCTTGGATTCTTACAGCTTCTTGAAGCACATCTACCCAGCTATGCCATGGACAAGTGAATGCCTAAATCAGTGGTTCTTAAAGTGTGTCCCTAGCCCAGCAGTATCAGCATCACATAGGAGCTTGTTAGAGATGCAAATTCTCAAACCCCGCTCCAGACCTACTGAATCAGAAAATCGAGGTGGCACCCAGAAATCTGGGTTTTAACAAATTCTTCAGGTGATTCTGATGTGCGGGCTAAAGTTTGGGAACGACTGGCTTAGATAACCAAATAGAATCACTTTGAAATCTGTTTGATATCTTTTGTTTCATTTTGCTTTGTTTTGGCAAGGGAAAGTTTGTTAGGAAATTGATGAGGTTGGACTCTCCCAGCATCCACTCCTCTACCACAATCAATAGCAATCCCGAAAGATCCGGATCTCTTTGTGTACAGTTTCCTGCAAAATTCAATTTAATTCACACACTTTGTTTTTGCCTGTTCATTCAAGACACAATGCAACCTACAGTCCCTTGTGAACAAACATCCCATTTGCACATGTCAAGTATCTGGTTCATTTAGACTTATCCCAATTGCTTAATGTCTGCAACAGAAACCTCCATGATATTCTTCACCTAAACAGCTGAGTTAATGCCCTTAGACAAAGGGGGCCTGGTGTTTGGGTGAGCTCCCAAGAGCCTGACAGCCACAAAGAGAAGCTTGTTGAATGCACACATAAAAAGAGAAGAGATAGGAGGCAGAGACTCTGAACTTTATGACCCTCTGATTATTCTATCAGTTAGTTAAAGCATAAATCCATCCACCAACCTAACAAAATACTATTTTACTTCCTTTTACTTCATATTTTATCTTTTATAGCCAATAAAACATAAAAACCTTACAAAGGTTATGTTCTCATCAATTTTTTGCAGTAAATGACAATAAATTAAGTGGAGGTTACTGCAAGAGCAACATAGGCATCAGCTTGAAACTTTCTGGAAAGACAATCCTCTCCTCCCACCACTGGCGTTCGCAGCTGCTAGTCAAAGACTTCATTAAAATTAAAGCCCAATTTTAATGGTATTGCCATTCTATTTCTTTAAGTAGTCTGAGTCTAGCCTTTTCTCTTGTTTCTTGAAAATCTGCTATGGGGATAGTAAAACAGCAAATAAAAAGGAATGTAAAAACATGAAAACTTAAATATTTGTCAGGTATGAGAAAGAAAAGCTACATTCTGCTGAATCACTTCTAGTCCAATGTCCTGCAGTTCTCACTGTGATAAAATCTCCCAAACCACCACAACACTAAATAGTTCCCAGATATATAAACTCAGATTTCTTTTTTGTTTACATAAAACTCATTCAACCAATATTTGTCAATATTTGTAAAGTTGCATTACATGAGTTAGTATTAAGCATTTACAACACTACCTGAACCACAGTAAGGGCTCAACAAGTATTCGCTATTACTCTTGTTCATTTATATGCTATAACACGCTATTATGCGCTAGGCACATACAATGACAAACAAAACAGATGTGGCTCTCCTGCTCCCATGAAGTTCACAGGCTAGTGGCAGAGACAGATAAATCAATCAGATAATCACACAAATAAACATAAGTTACAAACTGTTACAATTAAGATATATCCCCATTTGGGGTGGGGTACTAAGAAAAGTCCAGAGTACTTTTATATCATTTTATGATTTTGAAACCTCTTGGATATATAATTTGGACCAAATCATGACCCTTCCCCAGATGTTCTTCAAGATCCTTCTGTATTATTATGCAAATTCCAAATGTAAAGCAGCCAAAAAGATTTCTAAACAAATATTCGTATTTCATTACTATACTACTCAATACCAGAAATGTTTCCCCAATTTTACAAGTAAGAACTTATTTTTTTATACTGTTAACATTTCCAAATACAGAAACTGGAATATCTCAAGAAACAAGCCACATACATTCAATGAATCTTCCATGAATTTTCTCAGGACTTCATGAATTAAAATTAATTCATAATTAAATTATAAGCCAAATTAAAGCTAAGGTTTACCTTTAAGTATGCAAACTACCTTCTTGAACTTTGACTATTTCTAACTAACATGAATTACTTTATTAAAAATATTTTTTCTCCTTTTTTTTAAGCTATAAAATAGGTTTTCTGGTGACTTCACTGAGAACCAAGAGCAAGAAAGAAAATACATAAATACAGAATGTGGAGACCCATTCTCAAATAGAATCTGTTTAACAGAGAGAACTGGGGAAATTCAAAAAGTCCCATGGACATCTCCACGGGCAGAGTCACAGTGAAGTGTGTTAGAGCAAGAGAAAATCCCATTCCTCCAGCTTCTTTATAACACAGCAGGAGGGCCTGGGCTCTGGGTTCAGGGTTCCATGTGTAGATTCCAGCTCTACCTCTTCGTGTCTGAACTTGGGGCAAGTAGCTCAACCTTTTTCAGTTTCAGTCTCTTGCTCTATAGAATGGGTACCTCCCTCATAAGGAAGCATAGGATTAGATCAAAGAATGTTTGCAAATGCTTCTTAACATAATGCTAAAACAAAGTAAGCACTAGTTAGCAATAGTTCAAACCTCTCAAAACTCTGCTGCCTAATGAGATAAGACCTGAAGTCGTAACTAGTGTAACGAAACAAACAAACTAGGACCAGGAAACCCAGTTTCCACTACCTGTGAACTTCCCCTTGAGCACAATAGCTGTCTCCTAGGATTCCCCACTGAAGCAGAGTGTGGTTCCTCCTGGACATTTCTTCTGAGCCTTTAGAGGCCTCTATAGCCTGACCGCCTTACACGTTTAGCCCTAGCCCACACCATACAGAACAACTTATTACCAGAGTAGAAATTGCAGCTAAACCAACAGGTCAGGCAGAACTTTGCCCTCCATAGCTGTCTCATCAGGCACATTACCTATATGCAATAGCAATCAATCCCAGTGTGCTAAGAACTTTAAGCCACTCATGAAGAAAAAAGTCTTTAGACAGTCATCCATTCATTCATCCATTCAAAACACTTGTTAACTGCATGCTGAGTCCCAAGCTCCATGCTAGGCCCAAGATACAAGGATGCTAGAGACTCAGTCTCTGTCATCAAGGTGTTCACAGTCTTGGAGGAGAAAGATGTTTAATAGAAATTTTCAATATAGGGGCGCCTGGGTGGCTCAGTCGTTAAGCATCTGCCTTCGGCTCCGGTCATGATCCCAGGATCCTGGGATCGAGCCCCACATCGGGCTCTCTGCTCAGCGGGAAGCCTGCTTCTCCCTCTCCCACTCTCCCTGCTTGTGTTCCCTCTCTCGCTGTGTCTCTCTCTGTCAAATAAATAAAAAAAAAAAAAAAGAAATTCTCAATATAATGTAGTCAGTATAATGAAAAAGTTGCACACAAGATCTTAAAACGTTTTCCTTTTAGGAATGTAGCTTGGGAAGTAAAATATTCAACATTTTTTAAAGAGATTTTATTTATTTGAGAGAGAGAGAAAGAACACGTGCAAGAGTGGGGAGGGGGCAGAAGGAGAGGGAGAGAATCTCCAGCAGACTCCGCACTGAGTACAGAGTCCAATGTTGGGCTCAATCTCATGACCCCAAGATCATGACCTGAGCCGAAACCAAGAGTCGGATACCTGACTGAGCAACCCAGGCACCCCAAAATATTCAACATTTATTTCATTTTTTTTAATATTCAACATTTAAAGAAAAAAATGTTCTTCCAAAATAATAACTATATTACCACCTTTGATTAGCTAATACACATTAATCGTAAAAAAAAAACCCATAAAATGAAGATAAGCAAAAAGAAACATATAACCTATAATAATACCATCTGAAGTAACTACTGTTGACATTTAAGCTTCGTGGCCTTCTGGATTTTAAATTAATATATCTATTTCTAAACAAGATATGAGGCCATTTTATACAGAGTATGGTAACCTGAGTTTTTTACTTATCAACAAATATATATAAACGTATTTCTGGAGTATTAAATGCAACTCTAACTTATCATTTTAAGTGACTGTATAGTATTTCACTATAGGTTTCATAATTTCCTTAACTATTCTCTATTATTAGATATTAAGCTGCTTACAATTTTTTGAGTTATCATAAACATTGTGACATTCTTATTCACATATCTTTTCAAACTAGTCCAATTATTTCTCCAGAATAACTTCCTAGAAAGTAGAATTGCTGGATCAAATGGGTATGCACATTTTTTAAAAGACTTATTTATTTATTTGAGAGAGAGAGCATGTGAGCAGTGGGGAGGGGCAGAGGGAGAGAAATCCTCAAACAGACTCCTGGCTGAGTGCAGAGCCTGATGCGGGGCTCAGTTCCAGGATCCTGAGATTATGACCTGAGCAGTCGGTCATCAATAGTTGGATGCTTAGCCAACTGAGCCACACTGGTATGCACATTTTTAAAAGACTTTGATACCTATTACCAAATTGCCCACCAGAAAAAAGTTGTACTATTTAATACAACCATTTCCCCCCATCTTCCCCTTCACTGTACAGCATCACTTTTTTATTCTTTGCATTTTTAAATTTTAATGTACTCACCTCAGCTAAAAATGTTGCTTACAACAGTGTCTTTTAGAAGTCATTACGACACTTGCTGAAATTAGGCAGCTTTGAGCTGCACAATCATTTTAGTTGGTGTTTGGGGCATCAGTGCTTCTCAAACTCTACCATGCAAAGAAATTACCTGCAGATCTTGTTGAAATGCAGATTCTAATTCCATAGGTCTAAAAGAGACTAAGATGCTGCATTTCTAACAAGCACCAGGTGATGCCAATGCTGCTGGTCCATTAACTACACTTTGAGGAACAAGGAGCATTAATTCTCTTATCTCGAAGACACTCCCAGTCCCAGAAAGACGACTCTGTTTCCCCAGAAGCTTCCTCCTCAAAAGTGCCCTGCAGGAGTAAAATCATTCTACCACTAAATCCTTACATTGTCTTGAACAATTCATTGAGCTTCAAAGGGCCTCAATTTACCCATCTGAGAAATGAAAAGCTTGGAGTAGCTGGCCTTTAATTTCCTTCCCATCTTCAATATCGAAGGAAGTTCTCCTCTGCCCAAATATAACTAGGTGCATCCTATATTCCTTCTCATTAGGATTATTTTGAATATCTTCTTCCTTTCATGACAAAGGATTGCACTTAAAAGTGAGGCCAAGCAAAGAGGTGATATTCAAGCAGCTGGTTACATTCAATGCTGCATCCCAAGGAAAAAAAGCATCCCTGGAAAGAGGACATTCTTCTCCAACTGACCTTTCTCCTGGTAGTGCCTGGTCATAACCACATACGTATATTCTCTTCCCAGAAAGATTTAACAGGAACCTAAGGCTAATTTGCCCATTAAAGGAGCAAAGAATGGAATAAGGGAGGAGATTGACAGAAATACTGCATTTGTAAATACCTTGCCAAAGAGCCTCCAGAAGTCAGCTCTTGAGGAGTTCCACTGTCCTCGATAACATTTCACTTGTAATGGCTACTCCCTTCTGTTGTGCTTTTCCCTCTTGCTTTTTTGCAACACTGAAAGGTGGGCCGAAGCAGAACATGATCCTCGATGCCTGAGCTGACTGAAGTGGTTATCTAAAATAAGGTAGAATCTATAGACATAGTTTCTTCTTTGCCAATAATATGAAAATGCTGTGCTTCTAGTCCTATAGGAACATCAACTATGCATTATCTACCCTAACAGGAGACAGATTTTAATGCCCTCTAGTTCAATTAAGCTACCGAATAAGACCACAAAAATGGGTGCTTAACTCAGTTCTCTATTTCTGAAAGATTGGATCAAAATGATTTATTTTTAATAACAGTGCCCTTTTCCCCCCAAACAACATTTTTCTCCTGCTTCTTTCCATTTGGTAGCAGGGAGTTTAGTTTGTTCACTAAATTTTTTTTGCTCACTTTAATTTCCTTTAGCTTCCTTTAAATAACTCCTTTGTTTGTTTTTGTGTCTTTTTGACTCCTAAGTGAACTTTATTAAAAAGATACCAATCTCCTTTGCTTTTTTCTTACATGAATTGTATCCTGTCCTACTTCCCAGTGTCTCCCACAAAGTTGGGAGGCTTTTGTTTCTTAAATGAGGCCTGAATTAGGTATGTTGATTGACTCTAATCAAGGACATCAGCCAACTTCCCAGAATCTAAAATACAATAAACAAAAATAAATCAGCTAGCATTTTCTACTTTTAATATTTATGCTGCTGGACATAGCCCTGGACCCACTTCCATTCTGCAAGCCATGAACCGCTTGTTTTGAGCTGCTTTAAGTCTCTTGCTCTCCTATTTCAAGGTGGAGCTCTGGCCAGAACACATTTCTCTGAAGAGCTGCTGCCCTAATACCTCCCCATCACTTTGCAGCTTGTCAGCAGGACCCAACCAACAAAAAGATCAATAAGAAAACAAATCCCACCTTATTAGGTCTTGTTTGATCTTAAACCCACACCATTCAAGATTTCAGCTACTTAATGTTGACTCCAGACAAGAGGAGCAGAGTTTTCTTATGAAAATAAGTTAGACAAGCACACAGAAGAAAGAGAAAATGGATGTGCTACTACTAAAATGTAGGTTAGCAAGCTAAGCAAAGGGCAATAGTTTCTTTCCTCTTCTGTTCTCTACTCTCCATGACATGCAACAAGACAAGTATCTTTCTAAGAGTATTTTTAAGGTACTACTTTTCAATTAGGGATAGCTTTCTTTTATATGCTGGGGTTTTGTTTTTCACAGTAAAATTATAACGTATACTAAAGATGGCAAACGCAAGTCCTAGGAGTCGCCTTGCTACAATCCATCAGCCACAATAATAGCAAGATGAATATATTGTCAGGAAACTGTACGCAGCATTTCATTGATCCTACTCCCTTCCCTAAGAGAGGCTCCACCAGGGATTACATTATTATTCAAGCTTCCTGGACTCACTCCAAATGCAGATTGCAACTATAATTAAAAGGGAAACTTAAAAAAGTGATAGCAAATAGACCTTCTACAGAACTTAAAAAAAAATTAACCTTTTCAGATTTTAATTCCATCCCATACACCCATAAATAGGCCAGCTTTCAGGAAATAAAGACTAATCCTACAGTAATAACACAAAGCTCAATTTCTTATTCCACAGATCATTAATATCGCTTTAAAAATCACGAGAAATCTCTTGGACTTCTTAAGCTTTGTAATGCATTTCTATACACCAATTCAAGAAACCTCATTAATTTAGGTGGCCTTTTTGCAGTACCTCTGAGACACACAAATATTTGGATTTTTTTACCTTAGGTCAGAGTTTAAGAAAAAATTAACTTATTTTCAGAAAGGATTTATGAATGTGGAAAAATCATTTGACAGTAGTATGGCTTAGTTATCTAATTTGCAAATAAAATAGGCTACACAAAATATAAAAAGTAAAAATTCAAAGAAAAATAGAGAAAGGATTTATATAAATGGTGAGGGATTTTTTAAGAAAGAAAAGAATCTTATTATACCCTTAACATTTATTCCTATAACCTAGTTTCAATATCCCAATCAAATGTAAGATGGAAGAGCTTTGATTTGGGAGGGAAAAAAATCCTTTGAACATTGATCGATGTGCGATTTGTGCAATTATTTTACCTAGACTTCACTCCTTATGCTCTACTCTCCAATCACTGGATTGACTGAGATGCTGTTTCCATTGAGCTGGGTTTACAATTATCCTTAAACAAGTGGAACTTCAAAGGCTGCTCAATAGGTATTTTCTGTTCTTCATTAGAACTCGTAAATGTATAACCTGAACATAAACAAGTCACTCTACCTAATTAAATGGAATCTCTTCATCTCTTAAAAATTTAGAAGTGCTGCTTAAGTATAAACATGTCATCTGAAAAGGGGGGGAGGGAGAATCTTGTAATATCCGTGAATAAACATCTGAATCTCCTTTAGGCAAAGCCATGTTAGTAATAGCACACACGTCCATAAATTTTTCTAATTATTTTATTATCAGTAAAGATTGTTTAAATGTAAAGGATATTCATTGTTGGCAATAATGCCCTCAAGTATTATCTGTCCACTAGGGAAATGCAGTCCAGGTGTTTTAATTTATTTCAAAGACTATCACATAGCCTTTCCCCTACTTTCTTTCTCTACTGTCTGTATTCTGGGAGAGGTAACACAGCACTTTCTCTGATAGTTCTATCTAGATTGGAGAATGGATTTGTTTGGTTGTTTTCTTTTGTTGTTGTTGTTGTTGTTTTCAATCATATATCTAGACTCCAAATTCTTGGGAAGATAATCCATAAAAGACCTAGTTTGGAAATGGAAATGGAAATGTTCCTAAAGTGTTTCTGAATTTGTGTTGTTTGGTCTGTTGTTAAAGACAGTAAAGGTTTTTAAACTCTTTTGCCCCCTTCTTGGAAATTGATGGAGGAATTGTAAAGCCTCTCCAGGTAAACAAAGTAGTTTAACTTATGCTCAGGGTTCACTTTCCAAGCTCTCAACACTCTTAAAAAAACCTCTTTTCATAAAGTTTGAAACAATATTTGTGACATTGAGCTTTATGCCACAAGACTAGCCAGAAATTGTAGCATGTAAATGTTTGAGGAGGCCGATGTAGATTTTTGAGCTGTGAGGTGTTTTGTTAGAGCGCTCTCTTGTGGTAAAATGCCATCAGCACGATTTCTGTTCCACACTTTTTTTTTTAAGGGCACATTTAGCAATCCACAGCAGCATAATTTTTTTTTTTTTTTTTAAGATTCTATTTATTTCTTTGACAGAGAGATAGAAAGAGAGCACAGGCAGGCAGAGAGGCAGGCAGAGGGAGAGGGAGAAGCAGGCTCCCCACTAAGCAGGGAGCCCGACGTGGGGCTCAATCCCAGGAGCCTGGGACCATGACCTGAGCCGAAGGCAGACGCTTAACCAACTGAGCCACCCAGGCGCCCCCCACAGCAGCATAATTTTGACAAAGATAAGATGCAATGTAGGGTTGAACTTTCTAGTATCTTGTTGGATTCTGGACCCTCCTCTTCCCGCAGAAAACTTTAAAGTGCATTCACTTAAGCAAACAGGAATGTATGAGAGTTCTTAAATTATGAGAACTCTTAAGATATACACACACAATTAAACAGAAATGCAAAGCAATGTTCCTTAGTAACTGGTGAACAGAGAAAGTCTTCATGAAATGACACCCATCCCAAATGTCCTTCAGCTGGCCATGGACGGGATGGTTTCTTTCCCTAGAATCAACACTACTGTCAGATACTGACAGCATGAGGTTGATATAGTAGCTGCAGGCTAGGTGGATAATGTCACCCATCACTGCCTGAGATGTCTTAAAATGCTGCGATGTCAAATGCATGCATCTACAAGGAGAATATATCTCCAATGCAGCAATGGCCCAGCGGCCTCAGTACTTGAAGTGAGTGTGCCTTTTCTCTGATACCTCATCATATAAGGGTTATAGGAATTCAAAGTGAGGAGAACAATAATGAAGGAGTAATTATATTCAAGTATTTATGTAATTTGTTACAATGTAAAATATAAACTATTTCCATGGCTTCAGAATATCTCCTTAAAAGCTTCACTAAAAATAAGTATCTTGGGGCGCCTGAGTGGTTCAGTCGTTAAGCATCTGCCTTCGGCTCAGGTCATGATCCCAGGGTCCTGGGATCGAGCCCCGCATCGGGCTCCTGCTTAGCGGGAAGCCTGCTTCTCCCTCTCCCATTCCCCCTGCTTGTGTTCTCTCTCTCGCTGTGTCTCTCTCTGTCAAATAAATAAATAAAACATTTAAAAAAAAAATAAGTATCTTTGTGATAAATCCCATCCCTAATCAGGAAACCTGGGTTTGAATGAAATGTGGCCCTCTCTTTGATATATCAAATTTCAGGCCTTGAAGAGACACTGGGGAATATACATTTCAAAGTTGTCATTTCACAGATTGAAAAAAAAAATCCCAGTGAGGTGAAGGGATTTGCCCAAGGTCTCATGGTAAAAAAAAACAGTAAACCTGGAATTAGAAGGGGTCTCTCAGCAATAAGTAGCATGATCTGTCCTCCTTGGCTCCATCTTGCCAAAGAGCTTCCCAGCATCCAATTCCCTATCTTGGCCTGGAGTCCACCATCTGACTCAGTGGTCCCTGAATTGCTACTAAAACTTCTGTCTTGTTACTGAGTGGTCTGTCCTGGTTCTTTTCTCATACTGATAAATAAATAACAACCATACTCTAAGACAAGACTAAAACCACAACCAAACTCAATATAATGCTGAATACAAAACATCCTCCCTGGAAATTTCTGAAATTCCCATTCCATGTGGGTTCATGTACTAGGAGTCTTGTCAGCCAAACTTCTTATACAAAATGGAATTAGAGTATGTAAAGGAACTGATAATATGCCATTTTTTATTATAAATGCCAATGTCAGTACCCCTCCATGACTGACTTTATAGGTTATTAGGAAGTACCTTTTAGTAATTTATGAAAATAAAAGTCCACAGAATGATTCAATAGCGGTAAAAGAACTAAGAGAGGTCTTTAATCAGTTGCCCTCAGCTGATACATTACATAGAGATGCGTTCCTATACAGACCGGTTCTCTAGGTTTGATGGACTTGCACCAAGATCTGATGAGATGTGGTAGTAACAGAGATGCCCACAAGATGGCACTCTTCTTCATTTTTCAATTCATCACAAGCAAAATAATAAATGTATGTCTGATTTTCACACAATCTCTAAATAAACGGGATTGTGAAGTATGTAGCTGATTTCATACGCTATCATATTTAATGTTGTAACATACATCACAGTTATGAAAATCTGCTCCCCACTTCCCTGATGAGGCATGTGATGATGGAGAGCGTCTGTCTGGCTCTCCCCAAGACCTGGAAAAGGGTATTGATGGTGCTCCTAAAGAATGCCAAGCTTTAGAAAAAAGGCCATATGTGTGCGTGCGTGTGTGTGTGTGCACTCACACACATGCAGGTGTATGTATGTACTGCATAATTCTGTATTTTTCCTAAGAGATGTTTGTCTCAAAAGTATGTTAATTAAATCCTATCCATCTTAAGAGTTTTCTATCTTCAAGGATAAAATAGAGGCTCTCCAACCACTGCCTCTTCCTCTACAAACTCCCCTCCCAAAGGGACTTTACTGTCTCTGACACACGCAGACAGCAATTCCTCTCTTGTGCATTGAAATAACAAAGTCTTTGTAGTTATCTTCAGTAGGCAGCAGACAGCATCTGATTTGACAGAGAGATGGGTGAAAAGAAAACGGCATATGGAGGTTATAGGAAGACTTCAGTGACTAGGCCAGAGTTTTCAAAGCCTGCCTCCACAGCACTCTAGTTCCCCAAACTGGACAGAAATATTTTTCTAATAAAAAATATATGTTGGCTTTCCAAGAAATGGTGCTAGGACAACTGAATGTCCATATACAAAAAAGATGAACCTGGACACAGACATTACACCTTGCACAAAACTTAACTCAGAATGGATCATACGCCTAAATGTGAAATGGAAAAAATATAAAAACTTCTTGAAGAAAACATAAGAGAAAATCTACATGACCTTGGGTTTCGTAATGAGTTTTTAAATACAACATCAATAGCACAGTCTATGAAAGAAAAAATTGATAAGTTGGACTTTATTAAAATTAAAACTTCTGCTCAGTGAAAGACACTGTTAAGAAAATGAAAAGACAAGCCTGGAAGACTGGAAAAAAATCAGAAGATGGACTGAAAAAAAATATTTGCAGTATATATATAAATACTGTAATATATCCAAAATATGAATGAACCCTAAAAGCCAACAATTAAAAAAAAAAAAGGCAGAATAAAAAGCAGGCAAAGATCTGGACACCTCACCAAAGAAGATATACAGATGGCATAGAAAATGTGCTCAATATCATTTGTCATTAGGGAACCGCAAGTAAAAACAAGATACTACTACACAACTATTACAATGACTATATCCAAAAAACTGACAACACCAAATGCTGGCAAAGATACAGAGCAACAGAAACATTCATTGCTGATGGGAATACAAAATGGTACAGCCATCTTAAAAGACGGTTTGGCTGTTTCCTACAAAATTAAACAAAGTCTCACCATATGACTCAGCAATTGTACTCCTAGGTATTTATCTAAATGAGCTGAAACTTATATTCCCACAAATATCTGCACGGATTGGAAGCAACCAACACGTCCTTTTTAACAGGTAAATGGATAAACTGTGGTTCATCCAGACAATGGAATACTACCCAGTGATAAAAAGAAACAGCCATCAAGACACGAAAAGACATGGGTAATTCTTAAATGCATATTGCTAAATGAAAGAAGTCAGCCTGAAAAAGCTACCTACTGTATGATTCCAATTATATGAAATTCTGGAAAGGCAAAACTATAAAACTAGTAAACAGATCAGTGGTTGCCAGGAGTTAGGAAGGTGAAGTTGAGTAGATGAAGTGCAGTGAATTCTGGGGGTGTTGAAACTCTTCTCTGTGTTACTGTAAACAAGATGAAAATTAGAAAAAAATTACTTAGGAGGACAGAGGATCCCAGAATGGAATACAAAATGTGACAAACCAACTATATTAACTATATTACAAATGTGTGAACCTCATTGAAGGGGGTGGGGGTAAATGGTACTGACTCAAGCAACTTTGGAAATAAGTAGAATCTATAACACCAAAGTAAAAAGGAACTGCACACAGCACTGTACTCCAGTTGGTAATGCTGTTTTCCTTGGAGATTTGGATAAAAAATTCTGATATTGCTAAGTGAAGGAATGGTAAATGGCAGGAACCAGATTTCTCACTGTTGGAGTGAGAATTTACAGATGAACAAAGGAAGGAAGTTAGAATGATCCATGTAACAATAAATTAGGGCTGGAGATACTAATATGAACTCATGTTTAGTTTAATGTACATACAGATGGTTACATACAGAAAATATATAGATGTGTATATACACAAGTTAGTATACACACATATATTTCCTTGCTCTTTCAGCTGAGAGGACCTAGAAGCAATGACATTCCAACAGCAATGAGCACACTTAATGTGCATATCTTGGTTTCTAATACTAATTCTCCAGGGAAGGAAACCAGGGCTGCTTGGAGAAATGGCAGATTCAAGGACTGGAGCAGGAAATACACAAGATGATCCTGAAGCATCTTGTAGTGCCAGAGAGTAAGAAAGTGCTCCAAAATAATTCTAACTTGATGTATCACAGGGACACAGGAGCCAGCTGAAAGACCTCCCAGTAGCCACAGCTAAAACAATTTGAGCAATAAAATAAAGCTGTATTGGATTATAACCCAAAGTATGAAATAAATATCCATGAATCCATACTGACATAAATTAATGACTATATAATAATAGGAATAAATAAATAAGGAAAAGAGACAAATCCACTGTGACAAATTCCAAATTACTTGTGTAGATACTCTATCCTGAAAGAGGTGGCACGTAACTCCCAGCTCTTTAAGAGAACAGCATGGAAACAGAAGAAAAGAATAACTTTACAGGGGAGAAACCTGACAAACACTACCTTAGCAAGATGATCAACATTAACATCAACAGTGATAAGTCATGTTGATAGGATGACCCTTGATATAAGATGATGAAAATAGCATTTTACCTCTGCAGTCTTCCTCCAAAAATATATTACCCAACCTAATCATGAGAAAAACATCAGACAAGTTCCAACTGAGTGACACTCTACAAAATCTCTGACAAGTAATCCTCAAAACTGTCAAGGTAACCAAAAACAAAAAAGTCTGAGAAACTGCCACAGGACTACTAAATGTAGTGTGATATCCTAGTTGGGAACCTGGAACAGAAGAAAGATGTAAGAGGAAATCTGAATAAGCTATGGGCCTTAGTTAATAATATATCAAGGTTGGTTTATTTATTATGACAAACATATCATTCTAATGTAAGTTGTTAATAAAAAGAGAAACTGGGTATAGAGAATACAGGTACTCTGTATTATTTCACAATAATTTTGTAAATCTACAACTATTCTAAAATCAAAAGTTTAAGTTTTTTTAAAAAGGTTGAGTCTTTTCCCAATCCACACACACACACACACAATTAATGGACAGACTTTTCTTCCATTTTTATTAAAATTCTACTGCAGAGGCAGTAGAGTGAGCTGATTACCAACAAAGGTATTAGAATAAGATATTTGGGCTCTGTCTTTCACTAGCTGTACAACTTTGAGAAAGTTGCTTAACGTCTCTGAACCTCAGCTCTCTAAGTCAAATGGATTCATGATAGCCTACTTCTTAGGCATACCATAAAAATTAAATGTCATAATCTATATCAAGCACTTAACACAGTGCCCGGCACAGAATAAGTTCAGGAAAATACTGTTCTTATTAGCTACTGTGGATTAATTGACAAAACAAAGGTCCTGGTAGTAAAATGATTTACGTAAAAAAACAAAAACAAAAACAAAACAAAAAACTTCAGAATGTACAAAATCTCTACATCAAGTCCTTTATTGTGGATTAGAGAATAAATTCTTAATCTTAACCTATCAAATACCAACATAAATTCCAGAAAAAACTATTCAAACAGCTACTTATTCCATGTTCAAGCAATATATTCTAACCAATAGAAAGCCTTTCTGGTGAGAGAGATTTGGGGGTTTCTTCTCTAATTTCCTCAGTTTGGCTCATGGGCTCATACAAATGGTTTTTAGTCCCCAGCTCTGTGCAGACACCCTGAAAAAGATGTCCTCTCTCCCTTCTCTTCACCTTGCCCTTTTGCCTTCTTTTGCTCTTCCTTTTCTTTTACTCCTTCACTCCCTTCTCTCTCCCCAAAACCCCTCCATAGCTCTCCTTCGATATACATGGAGCAAGTATCCTCTGCTCCATGTACAAGTCCAGAGAATGGAGAAAATGGAGAGGACTAAAAGGCAATCAAACTCTATATTCGGAAAAGGTTAACTCCCACTAGCAAACCTTCTTATATGTTATTGAGCTAACAGGGAAGTCCTCCACAGGCCTCCTTCTACAACCTAGCCTCAGTAAGAGCCAGCTCCAGGAAAGGAGGTGAGGACAGGTACAAGAAGGACCATCACTGTAGGTATCATTTCCTATAAATAATTTATGTATACATTTTTGAGGCATGGAACCTGTACACATACGATTATAGAATTTTCAATCAAGAAAACTGCTCCTGGATTATGTAACACATGTAAGATGGATCATTATTCTGTGATGTCCCCAGTAGTGACTCAAAGGGACTTGGTCACAAGAACAAGCCTGAGAGGTACCTCTGAAATTTAAGATTCACCATGCTGGTTTAACATGTCCATGCAGAATAGAAAACACACTCTTATGGCTTCCTGGCCTTTTCCATGTTTTCTGATCTTGTGGTACCAAACTCCCCAGAATCTAGGCAGCTTGATATTTCCTACAGCTTTTACTACCATTATTCAATTGCAGTCATTGTCACATGTTTCCAGAAAGTAAGCCCTTAACTCCTCTCCCTAAAGGAACTGGTCTGATCTTTGACAAAGGAGGCAAGAATACGCAATGGGAAAAAGACAGTCTCTTCAACAAATGGTGTTGGGAAAACAGGACGGCAACATGCAAAAGAATGAAACTGGACCACTTTCTTACACCATACACAAAAATAAACTTAAAATGGAGGGGCACCTGGGTGGCTCGGTCGTTAAGCATCTGCCTTCGGCTCAGGTCATGATCCCAGGGTCCTGGGATCGAGCCCCACATCAGGCTCCCTGCTCCGCGGGAAGCCTGCTTCTCCCTCTCCCACTCCCCCTGCTTGTGTTCCCTCTCTCACTGTGTCTCTCTCTGTCAAATAAATAAAATCTTTATAAAAAAAAAAAACTTAAAATGGATTAAAGACCTAAATGTGAAACCTGAAACCATAAAAATCCTAGGAGAAAGCACAGGCAGTACTTTCTCTGATAATAAATAGCCTTAGCAACATTTTTCTAGATGTCTCCTGAGGAAAGGGAAACAAAAGCAAAAATACACTACTGGGACTACATCAAAATTAAAAGCTCCTGCACAGCAAAAGAACGATCAACAAAACTAAAAGACTACTAAATGAGAGAAGGTATTTGCAAATGACATATCTGATAAAGGGTTATTATCCAAAATATATAAAGAACTGCTACAATTCAACAAACACACACACACTCCAATCAAAAATGGGCAGAAGACATGAACAGACATTTTTCCAAAGAAGACATTCAGATGGCCAAAAGACACATGAAAAAATGCTCACCATCACTCATTATCAGGGACATACAAATTCAAACCAAAATGAGATATCACCTCACACCTGTCAGAATGGCTAAAAGGAAAAACACAAGAAACAAGTGTTGGCAAGAATGTGGAGAAAGAGGAACCAAATTGCACTGCTGATGGGAATGCAAATTGGTACAGCCACTATGGAAGACAGCATGGAGGTTCCTCAAAAATTTAAAAATAGCATTACTATATGATCCAGTAATTCCACTACCGGGTATTTACCCAAAGAATACAAAACACTAATTCAAAAAGATAAATGTACCCCTATGTTTATTGCAGCATTATTTACAATAGCCAAGATATGGAAGCAACCTAACCGTCCCTCCACAGATGGATAAAGAAGATGTGGTATATAAATACAATGGAATATTACTCAGCCATAAAAAAAAAAATGCAATCTTGCCATTTGGAACAACACAGATGGATCCAGAGGGTATAATGGTATGTGAAATAAGTTAGTCAGAGGAAAGACAACTACCGTATGATTTCACTCATATTACATTCAATTTAAGAAACAAAACAAAAGGACAAAGAAAAAAGAGACAAGCCAAAAAACAGACTCTTAACTCTCGAGAACAAACTGGTAGTTGCCAGAGGGGAGGTGGATGTGAAATGGGTAATACAGGTGAAGGAGATTTAGAGTACACTTATCTTGATGAGCAATGAGTAATGTACAGGATTGCTGAATCACTATATTGTACACCTTATACTAATGTAATACTGTACACTAACTCTACTGGAATTAAAATTAAAGAAAGAAAAACCAATCTGTGTTAGGTCATCCAGTTAAATGATTTTCACAACAGGAGAGACTGGCCATCACAAAACATTTCCTACTCAACATCAGCTAACATATATTCACCAACTTCATATGATCCAGAGTTGATGGAAGCGTGAAGGAAAAAAAAAAGTGGGGGAGGGATCCTGTCTCACTGCCAAGAATATGAATGATGTTAGCTATAAAATAAATTCAAGGACATCCATACTAAGATCCAAACACGGTACATTTCCTAGATGAGCTTGTACAGTCAGATCTTGTGATGTGTTTTCAGATAGGAAGGAATGAAGCAGGAGGCACATTCCAAGCTAACTATATGACAAGAGAAAAGGCCAAGAGAACCATGGAGGCTAAATTCCCAAATGGAAACAGGCCACAGAAGGGGAACAAGCCACTTGGGACCCCTGAAACTATAGTCCACTGCCCTGTGCAAATACCATACAGTGGAAAGCCTCTCCCGGGTCTCTGAGAGACAAATCTCTAATAATATTGTACAGTATTATTTATATATCATCTACCTGATTATATTTGAAATTGATTTATTTGATTAAATACTTCCACTATACCAAGGACTATGCTAGGGACATTACCTGAATTATCTCATTTAATCATCACAACCCTATGAGGTAAATAGTATTATTCCCCCCGGGGGGGGGGGGGGGCCCATCGAGCACAGTGGGGGGGCTCCCGGGAAAGAATTCAGCTTACGTGAACTCCCAGGCTCACAACGGGGTTCAAGGAAAACAGAACCGTGCTGGGGATGAGCCAATCATCCTAACTGCCCCATGGCCTCCTCACCAGGGACTTGCTGCCTCCAGACACTGCGCAACCACTGGGCACCCTCACACCTGGATCCTTAAAGGGGGGGGGGGTGATGTACTTATCTCTGAGGAGTCCTCGAAACCTGTGATATCTAAGCCAGAGTCCCATTATAAAATACACCAGAAGTATATTAACGACCCATCTTAACTGGCCCTTCCAGTTAAATGTCTTACTTCGATTTAGTTTGCAGTTATGCTGCACGTTTTGTTACGCTCATACCTCATTCAAGACTCCCGGCCTGGCTTCCGACGGGCGGCAACGCAAGGGGCGGGAAAGACCCAGTGGGTGGCTGCGGCCCCGCGGCTCACCCTCCTGGGCCTCCCAGCCGGCACCCCGGCCGCGGGCACCCGCGCGCCTCGTGGCGCTCGACAGCGGCCCAGCTGGCTTCCGCCGACCGGAACGTGTGCCTCTCGCTGCCAGCCAACCTCCTCCTGGCACGACGGCGGCCGGCGGCGCGGACTCCGCGCACTACGTGCTGCCCAACATGGCGTCTGGAGGACGGCGGCTGCGTGGCGGCTGCGTGGCGGCTGCGTGGCGGCTTGACGCTGCGTGAGGACAGCTCCGCGGGCACCCTACTCGGCTCCCCATCGGCCGCTGGCTCGCGGGCGTACTTCCCTAAAGGGGCGCGTGAGACTTCCTACTCGGAATGTCTTGATTGTTGCGTGGGTGTAAAACCCATTTCACAAGAGAACGCTCAGCAGCCAGTGTGCAAAACCTGTGCTGCACATCAGCTGTGGCCGGCTGATGACCAGGGCGGCCAGCTTACAGTCCTCTACCTTGGAAGTGCCCACGGTGTATCCAAGCGCCAGTTGCTCGCCCACCTGCACGTCACTGCCCTGCTGAATGTCTCACGGTGAACATCCAAGGCCTGCATGACCCACCTGCACAATAAACGGATCCCGGTAGAAGACAGCCACGTGGCTGACTTAGCTCCCACTTTTAGGAAGCACTGGACTTCACTGACCATGTCGGTGAAACGGGAGGCAGGATCCTGGTCCACTGTGAGGCTGGGATCTCCCGTTCAACTACCATCTGTGTGGCTTACCTCATGAAGATCTAGCCCAACTTTGGCTTCATGGGCCAGCAGCTCCTGCAGTTTGAATCTGAGATCCTGCCTTCCATGCCCACCCCACAGGCTCCCTCCAGCCAAGAGGAGGCAGCCAGCTCTTCATTTACAGCCCACTGGCAGACGCTGACACTGAGCCCTAATGTGCAGGGTTCCTACTGCACATTCCCTACTTAAGTGCCTGTGACAGTGTCCACCAACCAGATGGTCTCAGAGCTCCTAGGAGCCGCATGGCCATAGCCAGATCCTACTAAAACTGGGATGGGGGAAATAGCCCAACACAACGGTGATTTTGTTTTTTAAATTCATGGACATTTCATATCTGTGCAGTACTGAAGAGCTCACTCTCTCACGCTGCTCCAGTGGGATAGTGAGTGGTTACCAGGCTTGCAAAGGACTTCAGACAGCTCAGGGATAGGTTCTTGGGGTAAAAGGGGAGCACAGCCTGTGCTGACTACTGCACTTTCAGACCCCCTGTCCTCTCAGGACTGCCCAGTCCTCATACCTCAAAGTTCGATTTTTTATTTCAAGTGTAAGGCAATAAAACCCGCAGCAATGTGGGAGAAAGGGCTTGCTAGACCAGGCAGTTTCAAAGCCAATTCATTTCTGACGAAACACAATTTCCACCTTTTTTTTTTTTTTTTAACTTTGGCAGTCTTGGTACCCGTCTCTGTTGCTTCAGGGCATAAGCTGATCACCGTTGAGTCAGCAAAGTAACCCTCTAGGGTTTGTAGGGACATGAGATATATGCTGATTTGAACTCTCAGATGTTTTCCAGACTCCCTCTTGGGTCCAATGGAAGCAGTTGGTTCAAGTAGCAAAATGTTGACATTTCTGGGTTTCCTTTTCACTGTGTGTTCTTCCCTGAGTTTGGATTTTGATTATTATTCGTACTTTCTCATTGCACCTCTCCTCAAAGCAACTCCTGTGTCAGTTGAAAAGGGTTCTGCAGACCATAGACCAAAAATGACCCCTTTAAGTGGTGACAGAGGGTGCCAGGAGAAAAAGAGTACCTATTGTCTGGGCGAGAGGCATTGAGACAGTCACTCCTATATATGCTTGTCTCATCTCTCATGACACTTGTTTTCTTCCCTCCCCTGGGGATTGTCTTCAAGCTGTTGACTTCTGTGATTTACAGATTTTACAATGTGGTACTACTTCTTTTTTTGTCTATAGGTTAGTTCTCCAGGGGAAAAAAGCAATAATTTCCTAAAATCCATACTAATGTGAAGAAAATCAGTGTATTACTGGTTGTCGTTGTTTCTAGTGCAAAATAAAAAGAGTAAAATGAAAAAAACCCCTCACATCCCACATCCCCATTCTTTAAGAGCCACATTCTCTTTCAAAGAAATGATAAATGGCTATAAAGTATGCTAAGAGATTAATTAGAACCACCCCTCCCAATTAATATGTTTGCATGGAGGCAATGTCTTAATGCAAAGACTAATGTTAAGGGAGGAGTTTCTGGCAGAGCAGTAGGTGAAGGATGAGAGAAGAGAGGAAAAAGTAATTCTCTCATCTCTGAACTTGTGTAACTTGTTTTTGTGCCAAATAAACAAATTGTGTTACCATCTCTGAATTTATCATTGCTTAGCTGGTTATTTATAGTAAGGCAAAGCAAGCAAGGGACCATGGAATATGTTCTAAGTAGAGGCAAATAGTTAACTGTGACAATGGAAACAGACAGTAGTGCTCAGATAAAGGGAATATTCCAATCCTGGGCAGAGCTCATCCTTCAAGGATGGCTGCCCCTGTTACGTGGACATTCATTAAGGAACTGAGCAAAGTAGGACTGGGATTGGAAGGAATGTTTCCGGGATATAGGGAGAAGGATCATGTAAACCCAGGGCTTAGGGTAGCTGGGAGATGAGGTCAGTTGACCGGGGCAGAAGACAAGTTATAACGATCTCAGCTCCTACCAGGCCAGGGTTATTGGAGCCAGGTACAGTGCTGGGGACAGAGCCTGAGCCCCAGGAATAGCTTACTCCTTCCCAGAGCAGTACGGAGGCCACCAGATTCCCAGGAGCTGCAGGAGACACATCTGGGTAAATATTCCATGCTCAGGCCAGCATAGGTCTGAAACCAGGGATTAGCCAGGCCTGAATTTCCATGTGAGGTTTGGAGGCTGGGAACAAGACTGACACACCTTATCTGACTCTGTATTTATTAATATTAGAGGCCGGATAGTAACTACATGGAAACTTCATATTAAAAGAACTGGCAGTTATCCCACTGATACGCTGAAAAGTTTTGATTCTACATTTTCCTTTTTTTAAAATCTATGCTCTGAAATCACTTTCCGTTTTTTTTTTTTTTCTAGCAACCTGGAATATGATATCCAGAGCACATCCTTCATTTTTCTTCTCTTGTTTTATGACTCTAATAGGATCCTGTTTTCCTTACTGATTTACAAAATTAAACTAACTTAGGCTCTTCAAAGCACAAAGTTAGATCTAAATTATAGAGCTCTGAGGGGTCAGGAATACCTCCTATGATTTATCTGGGATATATTATGTAGATCATAAAATGCCAGGAAGGAAAGAAGGAAGGGAGGGAGGGAAAAAGGGAGAAAGAGAGAGAGAGAGAAGTCAGAAATTAAACATGAAAAAGATTCCCTTCCAGCAATTCACCATGGGACCTGAGCTGTTCTGGTAACTGAGGAAAGATGTGGATAAAATCAGGTCAAGATTGGAAAAAAGATTTTAACATTGGGCAGGGCCTCATTCACTATGCGCCACACGCAGTCACGGAGACGTTCCCAGATATAACCAATACTGTTGTGGGCAGTTTTTGATCCCCCATCAGAGCTTCAGACACTCTCATGCACTGTGTGGGAGCCAGACACCATCCCTATCACCTGAACACTGTCCCACTCAGTCTCTGGAGAGCCAGCTGGCCCAGGGATAGTATACTTGCTTCTTCCTTTCACCCAGAACCATCACCCCGAACAATCCAGGCCTACATCCTCTTGAACTAGACTTTGAAAAATCAAAAGCCACTTAACTCTTTCAGCAAAGAAAGCCTGACTTTCACTGCTTAAAGCCCAGCCCTCCCTCTTGAGGAGGAGGAAAAATTGCCTCTCTTTCTTTCCTGATGTGCTTACTGCTAAGGAAGGAAGAGCTAATTCTCAAACAGGTCATCCTGCCAAAATGTTAACAATAATTGGTTGTGGTTGAAGTTGATTTTCTTCTTTATGCTTTTCTTTATTTTCCAGCTTTCTACAATTATTGTACATCGAAAACAAAAACAAAAACAAAACAAAAATAACAAGAAAACACTACCACCACCATGACCCCCCCCCCCAAATAAATCCTGCTTTGAGGATTGCCTCTCCCAGAAATCTTCCAGATGTTTCATCCTGGGGGAGGATCAGCTACTATGGGCCCCCAAGCACATCACCTTGCCTTCCTCAATCTTAGCCCTTTCATTCTACATGGCCAGTGTTGCCTTGTACTTCTTTAATCTCCAGTGTTTAGTTCAGTCACCAGAACATGGTAGGTATATCTGTTCACTAAATTAATAAGTCAATGAATGAGTCAGTGACTGAAGTACCATATTACCTGCTCAACTCTAGACTTTAAAAGTCTTTCTAGTCAAGGGCCATCTGGGTGGCTCAGTTGGTTAAGCATCCAACTCTTGGTTTCAGCTCAGGTCATGATCTCAGGGTCATGAGATTGAGCCCTGGGTTGGGCTCCACACTCAGTGTGGAGTCTACTTGGGATTCTCTCCCTCTCCCTCTGCCCCTCCCCTGTTTGCTCATGCTTGCACGTGCTCTCTCTCTCTCTCTAAAAATAATAATAAATCTTTTTAAAAAATATGTCTAGTCATATATGAGTTCATATCTACTAGAACCAAGGTGATCGGGGGCGCCTGGGTGGCTCAGTCGGTTAATTGTCTGCCTTCAGCTCAGGTCATGATCCCAGGATCCTGGGATCTAGTCCTGTACTGGGCTCCCTACTTAGCAGGGAGTCTCCTTCTCCCTCTCCTGCTCCTCCTGCTTGAGCTCGCTCTCTCTCTCTGTCAAATAAATAAATAAAACCTTAAAAAAAAAAAAAAAAAGAACCAAGGTGATCCATTAAGACCAAGTTGGTTCTCCCAAACTCAAGAATCCATGGTAAAATTTGTAATCTGGCAAACTCTCTGACATAAAAACCTAAAACTTATTAGAAACATTTCTCAATTCCTGATCCAAACTCCTTCCTAATTCTTAATTAATATTTAGAAATGTGCTTGCAAGTATAATAGCCTTGGGCTATAATGGATTATAGTTAGGAAACTTCCATTTGTCATCACCTGTTGTTTAAAAATAACAGCCACCCCCACAGCCAGGTTCCATTGACATACTATGCCTTTTCTGGTTTCTTTCCTTTTTTTTTTTTTTATTTTTTTAAAAAATATTTTATTTATTTATTTGACAGAGAGAGACACAGCGAGAGAGGGAACACAAGGAGGGGAGTGGGAGAGGGAGAAGCAGGCTTCCCGGTGAGCAGGGAGCCCGATGCAGGGCTCGATCCTAGGAACCTGGGATCATGACCTGAGCCGAAGGCAGATGCTTAACGACTGAGTCACCCAGGTGCCCCTTCTTTTTTTTTTTTAAACATCTATTTACTTGAGAGATAGAGTGAGCGAGAGAGAAAGCACAGCGGGGCGGGGGGGGGGGGGGGGGAGAGGAGCAGAGGGAGAAGGAGCAGCAGATTCCCTGCTGAGCAGGGAGCCCAATGTGGGGCTCATTCGGGGCTCGATCCCGGGACTCCAGGATCATGACCTGAGCTGAAGGCAGATGTTTAACTGACTAAGCCACCGAGGCACCCCTGGTTTATTTCTTCTTAATGGAAAGCAGGTTGTTCAACTGCAACAAGGAGGAGAAGGGGGAGGGCTGGTGATCATTTAGCTCATTTCTTCACTGTGATTTTAGGAGTCCAAGAAAGCCCTCTTGTACTCAACCGCCTCTCATTCCTGTAGTAGGCAAAACTTTCATTCCAAGATAAGGCTGACCCTATAAACTCACATCCAGGAAAGGGACATGGGTTAACAGCCATACCAAAGCTTAAACAGCATCCCACTGACCCTGAAGGAGGGAGAGGCCCTGCAGAGACCAGGAAGAGAAGTTTGGAGAACTTAAGTCCATCTTGACCAGTCCCATTTTGCCCAGAGCTTGCCAAGCTCTTAGACCGGGTACAGACTACTTGAGGTTGGAATTGTTGGCTTTGGATTTCACCTAAATAAAGTGGCTTCTGGTTTACTCTCCCCTTGCGCTCTACTGTGGAGAACAAGACTGAGCAGCCTGATTAGGGACGCATAGCTGGGAACAGCACAAATGCAAAAGAAGACTTGCAAAGGGGGAAAGTGTGCTTTTCTGTTTTAGGAAACCTGCTGACGTAGGGAATGCTTCTGTTTTTCTGCAGAAATGCTGCCTTCAGTGGACAAAATTCAGCCACAATCAAGCTAATTGAATGCACAAATGTAATATTTTTCCAGGGCACCTCCAATTTAATGCTTGATGAAATCGTGTCTTTCGCATATATTTACAAAAGCTTTTCTTCATCCAGAAATGTCTGTTAAAATTGCTTATAGATGCTGAGATAGCAAATCACTCTTCTAATGTAATGAGATAAGTCATCTCTATAAACTTTGCTTGCTCAAATGTACTCGCATAAAAGAAATCAGGCTACAGGCTTTTTTCAATAAATAGAATGAACAACTAGAACTTGATGGCTATAGCATGTTCTGCCTCATTGCTAAGGGATGTTTAAAATTGCTCCCTCACTCTCTCGAAGCAGAGTTTTCATTTTGGTAGTTGATGGAAAAAGGAGGTCAAATAAACTGATGTGGATAAGAAGCCAAAGCCGTTTGTCAAAACGTGGGGAGAGACCGGAGATTGGAGTCATTTAAAGACTAAAAATTGATTTAAAAGCGTTCTGTCCTCAAATCATTTTTCTTGCTAAATGTAGCCACTTTGTGAGCCAGGTTTTCCCTGCTTTAGCTATCTTTACTAATAATTTACACTAGAGGAACTTCACATGCTGGGAAGATTTATATGCATAGCTGTTTGTGTATAGCCAAGTAAAACAGACCCAAAGATCAAGAGTCTATGGAAAAATCGAGGCCTTCAGAGGTTTAGCCAACTGTTTCCAAGTAAAATGTGTCTTTAATCTGGCAGCCAACTCTGTGACAAAAGACCTAATAGGCCATCTCATACACGCCTAGGGTTACCATATAGGGCTGTCATACACATATGGCCACTCAGGCTGTGCACTGCACAATTGAAAAGGAGATACCATTCACATAGGCTACTATGTTTAGGGTGCCATCTGGAGTTCTACAGTATGTCAGCCCTGCCCAGTCCCACCACACAGGTCAGGGGGGAATGAAATCATCCTCTTGTTCACAGTCATAGTTCAGTAAGTTTCCATGGCTACACTCCATGCATTGCCTTTAATTGCTCAAAGAATAAAATCAAAGTTCTTATTATCAGCTGACAAAATGTTAAAGCCTGCCTGGTGCCCTTCCCCTTCTCTTACAAAGTAAAATTGTTTGGGAGACTATTCAAATCTCCAGATGGTTATTTATTTCAAGAAATGGTTTGGACAGCTTCACTGAGGGCAGACTGGAACCCAGAAGAATAGGAGACCAAAGTCTAAGTGCCGTCTCTGTCAGTTTTGGATAACGTGAGACGATCACTGCTCCATACAGGGAAGAGACAGCAGGCAGCATTTGGAACAGTTCTCCCAGAGACTTTCTGGGGCCAGTCCGCCTTTCGGACTTTCCCTCATGCCTGCTGGAGGGTCCAACCAGCCAGAGCAGTGGCCAGGGTGCCCTAGGCATGGTGGGAGCAGGAGCCTCCCCACATTCTGCCTGTACCGCCTTGCCTTCTCCTACCACCTTCCCCTTTGCAGCCTGAAACACACTTTATGATGAGAAGCAACAAAGCCCAAATGCTTCCTGATAGGAAACATTACTCCAGACAGCCCCTGCCCAGCCCTATCAATTTTGAGTTCAATACCATAATTTGGGGTTTTAACCCCATAAAGATCCTGCTTCTTATGCAGTTCCTTGAACTCTGTCCAAGCACAAAGAAAAGTCTTTCTTGGGATTTGAGCGTCAGTTCGAATATGTATAGGAGGATACATTTGAGAAAATACTATTTTCACCTAACATACTTTTTAAACAATAGCTTAGTGGACTTACGGGCACATCATGGGCCACTCAAGAGCCATGCTCCATCTGAGTTTCTATCCAAAATTTGCCAAAGATCAAAATGGCAAATCATTCAGCCCACAGATACACTTTGGTCAACATAGTGTCACTTTAATTGAATTTGAATGCTTCAAGTGGGGCAGGCGGTCTTCATTTCTCCAGCCCCACACCCCCGGCCCCCATTCTGTTCAACTAGCCATTTTACACATTTATTCCCATTACCTGCTTACTCCCTGCAGACAGTACTGAGTGTGCCCTTCTTCAGCCAGGTTCAGGAATGAGCAGTTAACACAGCATCCTCTGACCAGGAGGAAATACAGTAGAAGGGTTTGGGGAGAGTCATCAACTCCCTCTGCCTCTGGCCTTACACCCTGCTTAGGGGAAGGACGTGCGTAAGCAAGCCGTCCAGTGTCCTGGACTAGCAGCCTATGGACAGCATCTTTACATGATACACATCATGTCTATTGCAGTCTATCCACAAAAGGATGGACCAGAAACCAGGTAGTCCTAGAACAGCCCCTGGCTGGCTAGGAGGGGTGGGAAACATAATTCTTTCTGTATACAGTCTTGGTGCCTACAGCACCAACAATGTGAATCACCTGTTCCATTATCAGAACCATAAAAACCTGGTGGAGAGCTTCCTCCCTGCTGTAAAAACTTCACCTTAGATTTTCGGACACAGCAAAAATGCTTCCTCCTCCTCTGGGTCATCTTCCTCAATCCTCCCAAAAGCAATCACTTTCTTCTCTGTGCCCCCAATCCACTTTTGTTACACCCCCTTACAAGAATACTATAGCCCGGGCGCCTGGGTGGCTCAGTTGGTTAAGCAACTGCCTTCGGCTCAGGTCATGATCCTGGAGTCCCGGGATCGAGTCCCGCATCGGGCTCCCTGCTCAGCGGGGAGTCTGCTTCTCCCTCTGACCCTCCCCCCTCTCATGTGCTCTCTCTCTCCTCTCATCCTCTCTCAAATAAATAAATAAAATCTTTAAAAAAAAAAAAAAAGAATACTATAGCCTGACTCACTGACAGGTGCGTCCTTGAGGTTGGGGCAGAACGTTATTTATTTCTCTAAGTCTAATGGCTTATAGACATATTTGCAGTATTTGCTAGAGCCTACCATGCCATCCCACTCCTCTTCCCAATTGGAGGGCACCACTGACGCTGGTTTTCACCTAATTTACCTGTAAAAAGATAAGCAGATGGGAGTTTTCCCCTAGAGGTACTATCATCCCCTGGGCATGAAGAGCTGTGCAAAAGGACTTTCTAGTATAATGGAAATGTTCTGTGCCTTTGCTGTCCAATACACTGACTGCTAACCACATGTGGATATCGAGCATTTGAAATGTGGAGAGTGTGACTGAGGAACTGAATTTTTCATTTTATTCATTTGTATTAATTTAAATGTAAATAGGCACATCTGGATAGTGGCTATCGTATCAGTCAGATGAGTTCTAGAGCTTTACTCCTCCAGGGGACAGCTTTACCAGCTGAACAATACAGCCCTTATGCATGCATGTTTGATTTTTATTTATTTATTTATTTTTTGACACGTGTTTGATTTTTAAACAATTAAGTCAAAAGCAAGGTCGACAAAGTATTTGTTTATAAAGTAAAAATTCAGTTTATTCATCTGTTTATGACACAGTACACAAGAGGCAAAGTGTTTCACATCATAGATTTCACTTCCAACTCCTTGGAATGTTCATTTCTTTGGCTAAAAGGAGAGACTAGACATGAGAGGCAGGCAATGCTTAGGCAACTGACATAAGGATGGGGAGGGGGTGATGCTAACACTATCCTCACGGGGACAGGCACAAGGGGTCTGTTAGTCACAAGCTATTTTCTAGAACTGTTAGCTGGAAACAAAGGAGCACCACTGCTGGGTGCTCATCCGTCGTGGGCCTCAGTCATCCCCACCACACAGGTACAGCAGCGCTTTCTGGTAGTCACCCTTCGTGTCTTGCTACAAATGGCCAAGGAGAAAAAAAGAAATTCAGCATCCGAAAAAAAGACCCCAACTCTGCAATAGCATAGAAGCAGGCTCAACGCACACAGAGAGCCTCCCCTAGCAGTAGCAAAGAGAAGGCTCTGTGGGACCTGCCCAGACACAAAGACACAAGCCATCATCAGCAGGCCCTCAGGGAGTCTGGCCCAGGGGAGACCTTCGAGTGACATGACCACAAGAGCAGAGAGAAGGTGAGGTACTGGGGATCCACACAGCGAGGAATCAGACCCACACAAGCCGGCCTGCTCTTCCTGCAGTGAGGTCCTGTAAGCACCACCATTTTCTCGCCGGCCCTCATGCTTCCATAGAAGATGAGGGCCTTTCCTGCCTCTCAATGCTGTTTCCAGGATTCTTAAGGTCATGCAGGAATAAGCTAGTGAAGTGTGGAAACATGTGCCCTAATAAACCCGGGCATACCAAACCCACCTCAAAATTCATCCTTGGTTAACCACTGACAGGCCTTTGAAAATGTCAGGGTCTTTTAGAAGGGGGGGGGGCTGCAATGCCTGTCTGACATACCCAGCCGGGGGACACCGTGAGCAGCACCCCCTTGCATACGAAGGCTGCATCTCTCCAAAACAGAGACTAAACTGATGGGAGAGATCCAAGTTCTGAGTAACTAAACACTGCCAGGCCTATTGTAGAGGACTTTCAAAAAATGGAAACAGTCGACCCTTAAACAGTACAGGGCTGAGGGGGACCAACCCCCGCCACCTCTGTTCCACCCTGACAAAAATCCACATATAACTTCTGACGCCCCAAAAACTTAACTATTGATAGCCTACTGTTGACCGGGAGCCATACCAGTAACATAGACAGTCAATTAACACATATGTTGTATGTTATGTGTACTATATACTATATTCTTACAATAAAGTAAGCGGGATAAAAAAATATTAGTAAGAAAATCAGAAGGAAAATACACTTACAGTACTACATTGTATTTATCGAAAAAAATCGATAAATCAATCATTCAAACCTGTGTTGTTCAAGGGTCAACCACTTAATAAAATGTAAAATTTAATTGATGTCAGCAAGTCTTGCAGGATCATTGTCATGAACACCAATTATCACTATAGAATAGCAGATGTGGGAAGTATAAAATCTTTGCCGGTCCCTCTAAGATTCTAGGACAAATCAAAATAGACCCATGGTATCTGATGACTAGCAACTCTTCCCCAAGGAATTAGAAAACCACCACTTTTGTCATCATTCTGACAGGCCCCCGGCCTGGGGACCCAGGGCCTTCTGGATGGCCAGGGAGGGCCAACACATCACCAGAGGGCTTACCTGGATGTAGTAGTACAGGGACTTGCTGTACTTCCTCTTGAATTCAGACCTAATTTTCAACATGTCCACTTCACTGCGAGAGACCATGATTCTAATCAGGACTTTATCACGAGTCCCCTTGCCCTGAAAGCCAAGTTGATGTTCCAAGTTACAATTTGCTGACAATGTAATCCAGTAAGTTTTCTTACACATGGAACTCATCTGAGTTCTTGATGCTACTCTCTAAGAAACTGCAAAGGTAATGGTGAACTACTCCTTTAAGAAAAACGATCATATCGGGGCACCTGAGTGGCTCAGTTGGTTGAACATCTGAATCTTGATTTAGGCTGAGGTCATGATCTCAGGGTCATGAGATTGAGCCCCACGTCAGGTTCCGTACTGGGCGTGGAGCCTGCTTGAGATTCTCTCTCCCTCTCCCTCTGCCCCTCCCTCACTCCCTCTCTAAAAAAATTAAAAAGAAAAAATAAATTAAAAAAAGAAAAATGAGCACCTTGGAATTCCAAACATGCCAGGATGAAATCAACACAAAGCCCCACTATGCTCACTAAATATACTTGCATGAGCACCAAGTACGGCATGGCTCAGTTTAAGAAGTGTGAGGGTTTACACATGTAACAAACAGTTCCTGGCTCTCGGGGCTTAAAGAACACATGCCACCACGTGTTCACTGTGGCTCTGTGCCATTTTGAATGGTATAAACAGTAAAGACCACTGAGTTTACTTCCAGAGTCTCAGACCAGAGGCACCGAGGAACAGGTCCTATCTGACACAGAACCCGAGGGAGATGGGAGTGGACGAGGGGTGATCCAGGAAGAAGGGCCAGGAAGCCAGAAAGCACAAGGGGCATTTGAGGCATAGAAAATGGGACAGGATTGTGGGAAGAGACAGTCCATTCAAGAGACAGTTACAGGGCTGCCTTCGGAGTCAGACAGACCCAAGTTCAAAGGTGGCTATGTAATGTCAGACGAGTTGAAGCTTTCTGAGCTCCAGTCTCCCGATCTATAAAGAAAATAACACAAGCCACATGGGCTTTTTGGTAATGATTTCAGATGAAGTAAGTAGCACCACGTCTACTGCACAGTGGTTGCTTGGTAATCTCTCCCTTCCTTGCCTGTCTTTACTTTGGGGTAATGGAAAGCAATCCCTGAGAAATCTAAGCAGGAATCAGACACGATTACCATCTGGTACTTTATTTTCTACCTGCACACAAACACATGTTCAAGTAGTTGGGGAGAGACAGAGAAGACTGACTTGTGGTCTTCTCGTCTGTCAAATACAACCACGGCTGACCAGTACACTCCTGCACCTGGACGGCGGGGGCCCTTCCACCATCCACTAGTCAAGGAGACTTGGTTTGGGGCACAAGAGATGAAAAGCCTAGTGTGCAAACATGGACCTCTCAGCTGAGTGCCCTTACCTTCATGGAGTCGTACAGCCGGTCAGCAAAATACAGGGGCTTGTTCTGAATGCACTGGACTGTGGAGAGAAGAAAAGGGGTCAGCTGCTCCTCTCCTCTCCAGTGAGGCATGAGACCCTGACCCCAGGGCACAAACAAGATGACCTCACATAACAGGAATGGGCTGCAAAATGGGAAAAACTAAAGGAAAACTGGGGATCCTCTGAAACTCAGCTCCACTGTCATTTTAAACCAGGGGACACTAAGGGCTGCAGAAAAACCCGAGTGGATATGTGAGATTCCCCAACAGAGCCCTTTTTCTTGTCATCTTATTCTTTCTGGGCAATTCCTCACTCTACCAGCTTCAAGCCCTCCTCAGTTTCAGATCTTAAATTTATACAGTGAAGATTATACAACTACCCAAATCAGGTAAATGAGCCACACATCCCAAACACATGTGAATGAAAAGGATTGCCACTTGTCACTTCTGCTATGGCACAGTTTCCTGAAAGCTGAAAGGGATGGGCCAGGGGTGGGGGGTGGGGGGAGGGGGGTTGCCACACTTGCTCACCCAGGTTCAGGAAAGCATTTTCCAGGTCTCCTTTGACCTCCTTCTTGATGCTCTCCAGCATGTCATAAGGGCTGTAGCTCTTGTACCTTTCAAATACTAAGGAAAAGCAAAAAGTAATTACTATAACAGAGTCGCTAATCAAAGCTGTCAATGATCACTCACATGGTATGCACCATGGTAAAAACAACTAAACAACTGGGATGATCACAGCATCTTAGAGGATTAGGGGTTGTCATGGTGGACCAGAGCTGACATGGCACTGTGTGGCTTGAGACAGCTGTACCAGGCACCTGTCCTGAATGGCACAGCCTGGGCCACATACTTTGACCATCTTTAACTCTGAGTGGAACCTATTCTACTTGGAAGCAATGAGAAACAGTACATAGTGTCCAGGAAACTCCATTACTTCAACAAATACGGCAAGATAAAATGATCCTGGACAAGAAGGAGCAGCAAGCTAAAGCATCAAATGTGGAAAACATTTAGGAGAAAGAGGGGTCCAAAACGGGAGAGAAAGGCAAATGGATCTGGTGATGGAAGATGGATGAGATTATGGGGTGCAAAGTAGAGAGTGAACTTTCTTCTGGCAGACCCATGCCCCAACACAGATAACCAACAAGCTGGGCTGAGAGGACCATCCCTAGGCTCGAAGACCTCTTCAGTATAGAACCCACCTTTCTGGAGGTGACACACACTCCGCTCAGTCATGATGCTGATCCACTTGGGCACATCAGTTCCTTTCCTCTTCACTCCAGCATCATAGAGATCCTACAAGTACAATCAGCCAAGAAAGTTGCCTACATGATCCAAGGTAAGGTCATAAAAAAATGTCATGCAAAAAAACTCAAAACCCATACACTGAAAATTCCAAATGAGAAAGGATGACTGCACTAAAGACATGGGCAAAAATGTTGTATTTAAGTCAAAAGTCTTAAATAAGAGCAGTCTTCCTTAGGCACAAACACAGCATGAGACTAGATCGTGAGGTGTGTGCTGTACACATCTACTTCCTTGAATGCCAAAGGAAGAACCAAGAGCTTCTATTCCTATATAGTAGGACAAGTAAATGTTCATTAGCGTATACAGTCCTCCTTCCTTTGGTACTTTTGTTAGCAAATAAGCTAATGGTTGTCTGCTGAAGACAGCTCAGATCAGGTGCCACACACACATTTCTTAGAGACTCAGGAAGTCTCCCTTTTAGTTTCTGGAAAATTTAGGGGCTACAGGTAATGCTAAGAATGGCAGGGAGGGAGGGAGGAAGACTTACACAAGGATAAGATACTCATTCAGTGACCACCCACTATCTAGGAGTTGTAAAACCTAACTTCTATTACTTTATTTAAAACCCTTCTCTACCTCCTGCTAAAGGTGCTGTGTGAAACATATTGAATTTTATTTTATTTGTTAAAGATTTTATTTATTTACTGAGGGAAAGTGGGAAAGGGGGGAGGAGCATAAGGAGAGGGAGAGAGAGAATCTTAAGCAGATTCCATGCCAAGTGCGGAGCCTGACGTGCGGCTCGATCTCACGACCTCAGATCATGACCTGACCTGAAATCAAGAGTTGGATGCTTAACCAACTGAGCCACCCAGGTACCCCGAAACATATTGAATTTTAAAACTAAAATGAATTTAAATTAATTTTGTTCTGAAACTCTCATAAAATGCTTTGAGATAGTTGTTGACCGTCTGGGAAAGGCACGCAGTTCATAATGATCTGAATTAGCTTAACAAACAGTTCTTAGTGATTATGGGACTAGAACCAGCAAAAGTGCTGTTCAACCAGAAAAGAAGGGTCTCTGCTACTCTCCCCCTTTTCCCTCACCACAAAGGGCAATAAGCCTTCCTATCCCTGGCTTTGCCTCCACCATCTTCTTCCATTGGGCCATGTTGTATACTGGTGTTTATTTGTATTAAATGCACAGCAGTGCACACAGCCTTATCACCCTGCAGAATCTGGTACTTTCACACAAGCAAAGCCTAAGGCGGAGAGTCTGCTTCTCCCTCTCCCTCTGCCACTCCCCCTGCTGGTGCTCTCTCTCCCTTCCTCTCTCTCTGTCAAATAAACAATAAAATCTTAAAAAAAAAATGACACCGTGACTCCTGAGATTAGGTGATAACAAGCATTTGGCTTCTTCCTTGCTTTCTCTCTTGGATCACTCACTCTGGGGAAAGGCAGGTGCGAGGATGCTCAAGCAGGCCCTTAGAGAGGCCCAGGCGGAGAAATAGAAGGCCTCCTGCCAACAGTCACGTGGCTGAGTGATCTTGAAAGTAGATCCGCCTAATGCTGTCAGGCTTTCAGACAATGCAGCCCTGGTCAATATTTTGGCCCAGCCTCATGGGAGTCCTGAGCTAGAAAAACCCAGCTAAGCCATCCTCACAGAAACTGAGAGATGTTAAGTGTTGTTGTTTTAAGCCACTAAGTTTGGAGGTAAATTGTTAATACAGGATCGATAACCACTGTACAGACTATCTAGAGACTTGCTAGAAAACAGAAACTCAAGCAAGAAGCTTGGCACTTACCCGGGCATCTTGGTCAATCAGTTCATAATCAATGACAGAGCCATCCTCTGCTCTTCTACCCTACAGAAGAAAACAAAAGTAAGAACATCAAACAGGTTTCTTTGTGTGTTTTAATGTTGAAAATTTTCTCTCCAACTCATGTAAACCATTATTTAATTTATGGAACACACATATACTTAAAATTTTTCTTCACTTTGAAGTCTAGACCAGACCAAGACTGGTAAAATAATTGAGGCAGTGAAGTGGGAGGGGTGTGCCTCACCATCATCAACCCCCTCCTGGGACAAGCACTTACTAGAATTCCCACTATCTCCAAAAAAAAGCGCTAATGACACTTAGTTCCTTCCCTCAGAGAGCTTACCATCCAGATGGAAAAATAAGCATGGAATAAAAGGTAAAACGGCACAGTGATCCATGGCTTACACAGACATAAAATGCAGAAGAAGGGAGAGATCTGTCAGTACGGTGAGCGAAGTCTGCGGACAACGGGGCAGGGCCGAGGTGAGCACTGAGACCTGAGTCAATGAGGCCAGTAAAGGCGTGCAGGAGAAAGCCATTCCCCACGGAAGAACAGCACAGGGACAGGCTGAGCACGCCACAGGTCAGTGAGGTGCCACACAGCTAGAGCAGAAGGTAAGCAGGAAGGAATCCTCGAAGGAAGACGTAAGGGAGGGACAGGGTCTAGGGAACTTTTATAGGCAGTTAAGAGTTTGGATTTGATGTAGCAGAAATGGGTTTTGATCAAGGGAGTGAATTAGTGAATGTGGACTCCAGAAAGATGGGTGGTTGGTGGGACACAGGACGAGGAGTTGGCGGGGAGGGCTGTATGGAGTTGTTACAGTAACAGAGATATGAGTGGGCAGGAGGCAGCATACCAATCAATCATTTGTCATGGAGGTTCCTGGAGAAAATAATTTCTCTTCCCTCCCCTGGCACATAGGCCTTAAATTGCACACTGGTCAGATTTCAGACTCAGAAGGGAAATGCCTTTCATCCACATTTCTGTGTTAACATTAGCAAACAAAGACCCCCTCTGCGGGCAAAGGACTACCTGGGCAAACCCTCTCATAAGAAGTGAGAGCAGAGAGAAGGAAAGAAAAACAAGAGGGTCACTTCCCACCGGGCCTTATGTGGCCATAGACAGAGGCAAAGTGACCTTCCCCACGTCATGCAGTGAGGGCTGGCACATAATCCAGGCCAGGACTTGAGAGCTGCCTGCTCCTCCTCTGGCCCCAAAGTCCATTTGACCATGCGGTTTCCCAGGATAAGAAATCCTATTATACAAAAATGACAACTCTGCAGTGACAGTGCACACCCCCTGTCAGAAATGCAGCTGGAATTTCTGATGCAGGCACAGAGGATTGAGTTAATTTGTTCCCAGGTATAAAATGAAGTATGGGACTTGCCTTTGGAGGAAACAAGGACAAAGAAATAAACCGGAAACCAACCTTTGCAAGGGCAACCATCAGCTTGCGGAAGTCACCAGATGTGTCAGAAATGATGTCCTTCTCCAGATCAGTCTTGTACACTTGGAAAACAACACATCTGGTTTTATGCTTCCTGCCTGTGCAGCCAGCCAGCCAGCCACGCCAACCGCCCCCACCCCACTAAGCCTCTGAGGAGCAGAAACAGCTGTGGCAGCATGGATGTATCCACCCACATGAGGGCAGATGGTCCATGATTTATTTTATGATTTTTAGCCTCATAAAATCAGAGCCAAATGTTATTATCAGTGACAGGAGATAGAAAGGGCAGGATCAAATCAGGAATCCTCAAGCTCACCTTTGATCAGTGACCTCTTTTGTAACTAAAAATACTGTTTCTCAAACTTCTTGACTATGAAAACTCAGTTTCAACATGAAAAGAATTTGGAAGGCTACACACACACACACACACACACACACACACACACACCCAATTGTGCTTTGCTATCCACTGAATGAGAAAATGCACAGTGGCAAAAGCTAGTAAGAATTAAAGAGTACTTTTGAATGAATCTGTATTTTATTATTCAAAATAGCTTCTACATTGAAACCTAGGAACTGATACACATGTAAGCTACATCACTGATTCCACCCACAGCCTTCTGTAGTGCTGGGTGCACACATATCCACAGGCCTCTTGCAATAATTATCCACAATCCATAGTTGGGAACTTCTTAAGCAGAGACCAGAAAGCACCCAATACATTAAATCCATGTACAATGCTTTCTACCCCTCCCATCAGACCCTTAAAAAAAAGAAAAATTTTGCTTTCTCTCCTTTCTCTCCTGCCTATCCTTTTATAGAAATTCTAGTGGAGTGTAATTACCAAACGGGCCACAAGAAGATAGAGAAGAGGGACTTGGACCATGGCAAACCCCTGGACAGTCCAGAGAGCACTTCTGCATAGATAATCTGGGCATCCTGTCCCCAACACATGGCCCAGGGAGCCATGACGAGGTTACAGAAATTGGGCTGAGAAGGTGCATCAAAGAACTAAGGCTACTCACTTTCTTTGTAGACTCTGTTAATTTCCTGAAGCTCTTGGTTGGTCCTTGAGCAGATGATCTCAATGAGGGAGTCCTCGTCAGTCCCCAGCCCCTGTGAACCAGGCAAGAGACATCAGTAGGGAAAGTCCTCTTGGCCATTAGCCTACTTCTCTGATCCCAATCAGGTAAACTGCAAACCTGGATTGGGTCAGTTAGCATGCTCCTTTCTAGATTCCTACTGAGGGATCTGTCCTGTATTCCTCGGCACAACATAATGTTATTTTCTATTTTTTTAAAAAATGCTTCACTAGAATAGGGGCACCTGGGTGGCTCAGTCGTTAAGCCTCTGCCTTCGGCTCAGGTTGTGATCCCAGGGTCCTGGGATCGAGCCCCACATCAGGCTCCCTACTCGGCGGGAAGCCTGCTTCTCCCTCTCCCACTCCCCCTGCTTATGTTCCCTCTCTCACGGTATCTCTCTCTGTCAAATAAATAAATAAAATCTTTTAAAAAAAATGCTTCACTAGAATAAAAGATGGTATAAGTGATACATCTGAGCTCAACTATATCACTATAGTTGCCTTTGGGTGATGGGTTTACAAAATGAGTAACTTTTTCTTCTTCCTATTTTTCTTTATTTTTTAAATTATTTTAATAGATTGGGAAATTTTCTTTATTAAATAATTCTGCTCAGTAATTTAAAATACAGGAATATAGACAGTTTGTTGTCATTTGCTGCCAGCATCACTGGAATGGAATAAGTCTTTTGCCAGGGAAAGGTACAGATAAGATAAAATTTTTAGCTTCACCTCTTTGAAATGTAAAATTGGGTTAATGTTAAAAATTTCATTCTTGTACTTCCATTTTTGCTTGATTACTATGCACTCTTCAGGCATTTTAGGGAAGCAAAAGGAAATAATGAAGTGCCAAATAAACCTAGACACCAACACTTTATTAAGGAATAAGAATTTGATGGGTGATGTATTCAAATTTAATATATACACTTTTGAACGTGGCAGATAGCTTGAAAGGACTCAATGAAACATGTATTTCAAAGCTGGCTTCATGATCAAAGTCAAGATTTAATAATCAGGATTCTCTAATAGTTGTCTTTCCGAATATGGAAATATCACTTTGAACTAAGTAGAATTACAACTGTTTAAAATGTAAATCAATTATAAGGTGTTAACACAATAAGAAACTTACTTATCCACATGAAAAGTGTGTCAGCTATTAATTAAACTTATTAGAGTTTCTATGCCCCTGAAAAGTGGTTTGTATAATATAAGCTAAACCTCAGGTTAATGGTTAATTTTGAATTTTATTCTTAATCTAAATCTCTGAGCCAATGCCTCTTCTTCCAGAGTTTTTAATCATGATATGTAGAGGTTCTAGCACAGCCAAGCTTTCTTCCCACCTGAGCAAAAGGTCTACACAACATTCTATACACATGTTACAGAGTGACTACTGAGTGTCTTCAAATATGTTAGGGGCAGGTTTTCAATCTTGAGATGATAGAGATAGTCTAAAAATGACTCATGCCTTGGAAGAAACGCTATGTCCTGACATAGTTACAGTGTAAACACGTGTGACACTAGAAGATGTTTTCTTCCACTGCTGATCTACCAGTGTTAACATCTGAGGATTCAAAAAGCATTTTTATCTCTGGATTCAGAGGTGACCTTGGAAATTTCCAAAACGTGGCCCACGCTTCCCACAGACTGTCCACAATTCCTATCACAAGGGCAACTTCTACCATAACATATGGCTAATCCTGCCACTGGTATTGCCAGAAGTCAAAACAGATTTTTTTTTTAAAAAGCATAGCTCAGTTAATGTCACTTCGAGCTTTATGGATTTCAGAAGGGTGCTCGGCTGTGAGGGCTAATGGGAGAGCCAGCACAAGGTCAAAGATTTAGTAGTCAAAACACCTTTCATTGGGCCCTGTTACGGAGATTCCAGCGGTGAGTGACAGCTTGAGCAGGTCCATTTCAAGTCACTAATACCTAGTAATAGATACTAGTAAAATTGCGCACATCACTAAACTAAATACATTTTTGACGAAAGTAAGATAAACTGATCTGAAGTGATGATGGCCAGGGACAGGCTGACTCATCCATGGCTCCAAAAAACCCCAGATTTGGTTTTCAGGAGTGTCCTTTTTATCAAGCAGGATCATTAAATGTTGCTGACATTTTGTCCTTCGTCATTATACCTTCTCTGCAATACAGCCTACTTAGGAAACTCAGAGCCAGTCCGCTCAAGTAAGCTGAGCACAGCTTGGGCTAGGCTGGAGAACTGAAGGAAGAAAGAGATTCCCCAACAAATCTTGTGGCAGCCCTGAGCTATCAAGTCCTGGATGGTGGAAATGCCTGGTGTGCGAAGCTGCCTCACTCTCAAGCTGCTGTCTGGGGAAAGAGATGCCATGAACTGTGACATGAGCTCTGGTGACAGGCTTATAGCTTGGTCTCTTCATAATTCAGAAACAGGAGCATCACAGAAAACATACTTGGACTTCGAATAAAAAAATGAGAACCATAGCTCTCCCCCCACCCCCACTCTGGAGGCTTTACCCAGTTTTATCAGCAGAGGGCAGTATCAGATTAGTCAAAGTGTTCCAGGCACATACTATAAAAGAGGTTATGTTTTGCTGTAAAATGCATTTATGCTTATGTATCTATCACATTTATATAATACTTAATGTTTTAGGTACACAAAGAATTCAGGGAGTTTCTAACCTGGAATTTCTACTATCTAATGTAACCTAAAATTCCAAATAACTTTGCAAAAACAAAAAAACAAACAAAAGAGTTAATCTGTGCTAGAATACTTTGAACAAAACACAGGTACCAATTACAACCTGAAACCACCCTTTATATGTACTGTAATGTCCTGATTTGCCTGAATTTGAATCAAACAATGGGACTGACAGGAGAAGGTCAGAAGAAGAAACACCCAAGAGAACATGGGCAGAATTTGCAAGCTTCACTTGACAAAAGCTATGAGTTTTACTTTTGCCTTAATGTCACAACAAATCTTTTTTTAAGGAGGAAGTGTAATCAAGGAAGTAGTTTTTCCAAATGGTATTCCAATTGCCCAGGTGCCAAGCAGTAGCAGCTGGATAACTGACTTCCCAGCATCATGAAATTTCTTTACAGTCTTAAAAAGAGTAATGAAATATTTTTGGTACAAATCCTGAGACTTATAGCTTCAGTTCATTAGGAAAAAAAAAAAAAATGGTTCCAAATGAGAATTCAACAAAAATGAAAATCACCTAATTATACCCAGAGAGCTGTAATTCACAAATATTAATGGCGGATTTGACAGAGAGTGCATCTCACACATGTTTACCTTCATGGAGGCTTTTAGCTCAGAAGCATCATACTGAGCAGGTGTTTTCAAAAGGCCCAAAATCACGGTCTCCAGGTGGCCGGACAAGGCTGACTTGAGTGCTGATGCAAGTTCCTTCAGAAAAACGGGCAAGAACATGGAAAACGTGGTTGGTAACCAATATTCTCTTTAAAACCGGTGAATAAAACAAAAGCAAGCAGGATGTGTTTGTAAAACGGATTGTGATTCCTGAACACTCTGGGATCTCAGACCCAACTGTCTCAACTGCATTCCCTTCAACAGACTCCGATGTCAGAAACCATAGGATCAGACTTTGCTCTGACAAAATCCCTTGATATCCAGGCTGACTGAGGCATCTTCTTCCAGTCGTTACAAAGAAACCAGGGCAGTATGCAACTCCTCAGAAAGCTAGGAGTGTGAGGGCACTTTATAGCACACTTGCAAGTGATAACCACTCATGGAAGGTAGGGCACTTTCCAAGGTCAAGGCCTCTGCTAAGAAGGAGGTGGTCAGAGTAAAAGATGTTGGTGCAGCTGCGCCAGAGGTGGCTCCTAAAAGTCTCCGGAGGAACCAGGAGCCCCACCATGGGTGGAAGTTGGATCACGAAGCTTTCCCATGCAAATCGCTTCATCTAGGACAGAGAGAACATCTATTTGTCCACACCAATTCGGGACAGAGCTGACAGAGACAACGGGAGAATGAAGTCCCTGCTCTGCACTATTTTTTAAGGTTTCCACTGTCACAACGTAGATTGTTAAGTCAGAGGTCTGAGTCAGCCCCAATGTATGCAGACAAATCCCCGAACTCAATGTGTCTCTTTACAGGACTTAAGCTGGCGATTAAACGCCCTACACATCATGAGCACTGAGTGATGCCTGAACTCTCCCATTATTTTTTTTATTTTCCTTTCTTTTCACTTTTTCCCTCCATTCTCTCCCTTCCTTCTTTCTCTCCTGCTTGCCAGCAGCACCCCATGGCATCTATCATGGTTAGCCTCTAGAAGTATATGCAGGTGCCAGGAGGTGATGTGTAGTCTGCTTCAGGGAGAATCTTCTCAAATCATTCCTAGGTGGTGAGAACTGAGATGGATCTTGGAAATCATCTGGACCATGCATTCCACCACCTACTCTCTTCTGATTCCCGGTGTCCTAGTAACACAGCACACTTAGAAAGGGACTTGAAAAACAACACCTTCTAATTATAGCACCAATTTTCCAATTTGGAAATCTGAGGTTAGGTCATTCCAAAGTTAACCTACCCTTGACACCCCTCTACCCATTCTCTGTTCAAACCTCAAATTTGAGTACCTACTGACATCTTCCACTTCTACTATAAACTCCTATCGGCATTCAACTTCTTGCTTCTCATAAGGTCTAGCACAGGGCTGTGCACATAATAGAAACCCCAGAAATGTTTGATAAATAAAACACTACCATTCCTTATATGGAGAAATTTGGCATCTGCTTGAATGTTGAAAAAACAGAAGACCAATCGTCTTCCTCAGCTCCTCTCCACTTCTATTAGCTTTGCCTATGCTGTTCAAGGCTCATGACAGAGGCAGCTTCAGTCCATACCCCAACGTACTCTCTAATACAGGGCTTTCTCCTTGATTATGCAAACAACTCATTCAAAACACTAATGTTCTGCTTCCAAAATCTCCTTCAGAAATGATCTCAAGTAATTATGTATCTTTCTATACATGATGACAATTTTCCTTAGCCCAAGATTGAGAGACATAAAGAATCAGTAGGACAGGGGCGCCTGGGTGGCTCAGTTGGTGAAACATCCAACTCTTGACTTTGGCTGAGGTCATGATCTCAGGGTCGTGAGACTGTGCCCCGTGTCAGGCTCTGTGCTAGGTATGGAGCCTGCTTAAGATTCTCTCTTTCCCTCACCCTCTCCCTTTGCCCCCCCCTCACTCTCTCCCTCTTTTAAAAAAAAAAAATAAGGGGCGCCTGGGTGGCTCAGTCGTTAGCGTCTGCCTTCGGCTCAGGTCATGATCCCAGGGTCCTGGGATCGAGCCCTGCATTGGGCTCCCTGCTCCACGGGAAGCCTGCTTCTCCCTCTCCCACTCCCCCTGCTTGTGTTCCCTCTCTTGCTGTCTCTCTGTCAAACAATAAATAAAAAATTTAAAAAATAATAAAATAAAAAGAAGAAGAATCAGTAGGACAGTAAGCTGTCCCCAACACACACAAAGCCTGTGTGGTCAATGAACCCTATCATGATTCTGGTAATATCTTCCAACCAACAGAGTATGTGAGGGCTTTGTTCTCCATCTATCTAATTTGAAATCAAGATCCAGGCTTCTGTATTTCTGTGTACACTTATGTGTACACACTCAAGTGTGTTCAAACACCCCACTCTATAAGTGACAAATGAAGGAGCAACTATAGGCACACTATCCAAAGAGGTGAGCCTGCTGCTCCAACTGGAACTCAGCCCTACCAGGTCCCAGATCCTTTTAGCAACTGGAGAAATAAAATACTCCCCTCTATGCCTCACTACCAAAGATTATATTAAGTCTAGTTGGAAAAAGAATTGTAATGCACGTAAGATGATAGAAGCCGGATTCTTCCCTATTTATGTCCTTTCCAACTGTTTGAGTAGGGGAGGGTGGGAGCCATAGCAGGGCTTGACCTGCAACTTTCAGAACCCTGGTGGTCATGTCAACCCCAAGAAAAGAAATGTCTTTTCCAGAATCCTTCCAACTCACCTCCACTGTGGCTACGAGTGAAAGCCGTTAAGTCAAACAGAAGCTGCAGGAAGCCACGCTTACTGCACTGTCCAAGAATAAATCAAAAGCTTTTAATAGCAAGAAGTTAAAAATAAAGCATCCCATCCTTAAAAATAAAATTTCCTAACACTGCAACAAAATAAAGGATGAACAAATGCTGGGTTGTTCCTTAACCACTAGTGCACAAGCAAGGGAAAAAGCGTACAAAGACTCTTTAAATAGTGGGAGCATGGCATGTTGAAGATAGCCTAGTAGACCAAATGAACTACTAACTAAGCCCATTTCCAGCAAAGCTCTTAAGAATTCAAGTATATTTTTTTAAGAGTGAGGAAAGCCTATTAGGATCAATACTAACTAAAGGCTAGTGTCCTAACATTAAATTAGAAACATCTTATCAAGAGCTAGCAGAAGTCATAAAGATGAAATGAGTTGCTACATGCAGAGAACTACATGCCTGGCACAAAGCAAGCATTCTAGAAATGATACCTGCTGTTACTGATGTTCCCTAGTCCCTTCTAACTTTCTGTTCCCAGCAGTGCTCCCTCCACACCCTCTGGTTGGAGGAGGGCACAGTCTTTATGGATGAGCTCCAAGCACTCCAGGGATCATGAGTGTGTGAGTGATGACTTTTAACAAGGATGTAAAAGGAAAACCTTGGATACCCAAGAGTTCTAGAAGGCTCTTGCCAGGACGAGCCAGAATCCATAAAAAGAAAAAGCAATGGCTGAGGAAATGAAATTCAACAAGGAATGCCCTCCACCCCTGAAACTGCTTGTACCTTTTTGGTCCTTCTCTGGTAGGCGAAGGCAATATCCTGTCTCTGTTCATTGCTGCGGTTGGTCAAAATGTTGACAATGGTGACCTCATCCACACCTACGGAAATACAAGTTGGGAATTGTTATCACCCATGTGCTCTAGTCCTTTGGGCTTACACGGAGGGTTTTAAGCAGTATATACTGTTTTCCAAACCAAAATGCCAGGACATCAAGGGTTGTCCTTGTCAGTACCCTCCACCAAATGCGTTTAACTCAATTTTTATCCTGACAGCCGCAAACCTCAAGCCTAAATGGACCTTTTGAATATCTGCATTTAAAAAAACGATTTTAGGGTGCTGGGTGGCTCAGTCAGTTAAGCGTCTGCCTTCGGCTCAGGTCATGATCCCAGGGTCCTGGGATCGAGGCCCGCAGCAGGCTCCCTGCTCTGTGGGGAAGCCTGCTGCTCCCGCTCCCACTCCCCCTGCTTGTGTTCCCTTTCTCGCTATCTCTCTCTCTGTCAAATAAATAAATAAAATCTTAAAAAAAAATAAAAATAACGAAAAAATAAAATAAAAAAATGATTTTAGGGGGGCCTGGGTGGCCCAGTCGTTAAGCGTCTGCCTTCGGCTCCGGTCATGATCCCAGGACCCTGGGATCAAGTCCCGTATCGGGCTCCCTGCTCTGTGGGAAGCCTGCTTCTCCCTCTCCCACTCCCCCTGCTTGTGTTCCCTCTCTCGCTGTCTCTCTCTGTCAAATAAATAAAATTTAAAAAAAAATTAAAATAAATAAATGAATAAATAAATGATTTTATTCATAAATTGGTTTCTGGAATCAACCGTAGGAGGTGTGTTTGTGGGGCTTTGGCAGTCAGATGGAACAACAAATTTTAAGGAGGATTTTAAATGAAGGTCCCCAAATTGCCATTTAACTGGGGATTTAATAGACAGTAACTGTGAACTGAATTAATAGAATTATTTATATTTATTGCAGGATTATGGCTATATAAGCAGCTAGGTATAATTTCTATAATTATAGAAACTGTCATGACAAATGAGTCAGATTTAATATGGCAGTTGTATTTTAATAGCATAATTGATTAATACAATCATACTTACTGAAGACTAAATTGTTTTTTAAGGAAAATAAATGTTCCACTGCTTTTAATCTTCAATAGGCAATTTTAATAATCAATTTTATAACTTTATTAAAAAGAGTAAGTGTTTTAATCTAAATTAAATCTAAATTGGGAGTTTTGAAGTGCCACCAAAATATTTTAGTACCTATTTTAATTGGAACATGTGTATTTACAAAGATAAGCAATGCCTTCTTGTATCTGAAAGTTTCCAATTTTATATCAGAAATACTCCTAAAATGCCATTTAACTGAAGAAAGCCTGATTTTAAGAATTCAGAGAGTGAAAGGTCTCCCTCCTGACCGATTATAAACTTTGTTTAATAAAAGGAAGTCTTTGCCATAACTGGATAGGTAATTCCTGGGCGAGAGAGAGAGGAGCTAAGCCCACAACGTCACATACAAATGGCAAACAGCCTGGCCTACAGGAAATCAGGGGAGTCCCCAAGCAACAGAAATGTCAGAACTGTAATGTTTTGAGGCACAGGCAATGAGCAAACTGACAGGGGAAGTACCCTCAACTCTCAAGCATGTTAGATCAAAATGCACGAAGTTAGATTTTCTGGGTATAAAAATAAGTAACATTTATTTTTGTATTTATATACTACCAGTACGTTAATCATTTAAGTGCAGCATCTATAACTTTAGCTCCAATTTTTAGAGTACCAATGTCAACAGAGAAATACAATTGCTATATATGAGATTCAGTTGCAAAGATGCTTATTTCAGCATTATATATAGTATCAAAAAATAAAGGGGAAAAAAGCCCCTATGTCCAATAAGAGTCTGATTAAATAAATGTTCTTCTGTCCAGATAACAGGATATTATAGTCATTTAAAATGATGGCATAAAATATTAACTGACATGGAAAAAATGTTCATGATATACTGTTAAGTAAAAAAACAAAACAGGTGGCAAAGCAGTATATACAGTAAAACCCAAATTTTTGTAAAATACACGTGCATGTACAAGAAAATAACTAGAGGCCTTTACACCAAAATTTTAATAGTGATCGTGTGAGTGGTAGGATTACAGATACTGTAAAGTTTTCTTTCGTTTGATTATATATACTTTCAAAGTTCACCATAATGCCATAAAAAGGGTTCTTTACATACACTGTGAATGACATATAAGTCACTGATCTGGAATCGACTAGTGACTTCACCTCGAGAGAATCCTGGCATGGTTCTAAATGCTTTAACTAAAATAAAACACAATATGCATAATAATTACAACATCTATATAATTCCCTTTGGTTTCTGAAACATCCTAACACAGATTACTTTATTATTCTTCACAGCTACCCAGTAAGGATAGGCGTTCTTCTTCCCAGTTTATAGAGAGAAGCTGAAGCTCGAGAGACTGCAACTATTACAACTATTACATGTGTAAACAGCTGGCCTGTTCGGGTCTCAGTTTCTACATTTGCACTTGAACAACGACCTCCAGTTCTGCTTCCACGAAACACTAAGAGATACAGTCTTGCAAGTCTACACCCACACACATGTTCTCTCTCTTTAAATATTCTATGGCTCTAACTTCATGTTAGGAAAACCATTGCTTATAAATGTGTTTTTGCTTTACACTTAACTTTCTTCCTCAAGGGGCTCCCGGGTGGCTAAGTCAGTTAAGCATCTGCCTTTAGCCCAGGTCATGATCTCAGGTCATGATCTCTAGAGGCCTGCACTCAGGCTCCCTGCTCAGCGGGGAGTGTGCGTGTGCCTCTCCCTCTCCCTCTGCCCCTCCCCACTGCTCATGTTCTCTCTCTCTCTCTCCCTCAAATAAATAAATAACATCTTTAGGAAAAAAAAAACAAAACACTTTCTTCCTCAAATCTGAAAATGCTAGCAAACAACAAAATCAATGACATCCTCAAACCTCAATTCTAGTATTTTCTGAAAGCAATTTTGGAGCTGCTGACCTGAACACATACCAATAACACTGACCCATAAAAATTATTCTCCCTAGGAAACAAATGCAAAGTTTATGTTCATGTCAAAATGTGGTCGTAAGCCCACCTGAATTAGAATCACATGGAGTATTTATTAAACACACAGTGCCTTGAGCCATACCTGAGATCTACTGACTAAAAGGCTCCTTAGAACTTTGTACCAAGGAAGCAGCATTTCAACCAGCTCCCTGGTCATTCTGTATTTGAGAATCACCAATAGAGATGGATAAGCATAAGGAATGCAAAGATCTTTAGAAATCTGCTTACGTAGAAGACTTTTAAGTCACTTCTAACAACTGCTTCTGTGAGGGACAGGGTCGACTACAATTTCAGGAACAGAAAGTGCTTACCTTTGTCCAAATAAACCATGTAAGAAAAAAACACCCGACAGAGTTCACTGCACTAACTGCAGTGTAGTCCCACGCTCCTAGTCAGTGAGACAGCGTTTTGCCTTTCTGTTCACAGCAGCTAAGCGTCCAGCCAACAGAGTCAGAATTCAATCCAATTATTGGAAATCCCCATAAAGAGCCCAAGTGGTTAACCTAAGTCTCAAGTAGATGGCACCAACTATGATAGTCTGAGGGAATCTAAACGTATTTTACCTGAAGTATTTACCAAGCAAACAGCCTGCCGAGATGCAGCATCCACCATGCTGGGACCCCTTACACGTGAACAATCGGATCCATTACACAAATGCTAATACCAGCAACTACAAAGAAATGGGAGCTATCTCTGCAAGTGGACGCCCCCTCCCCCTTCTAAGAACCTCACCTACATTAGCTATCTCTCCCATACCATTGTCTGCAAGTTTCAAATGGAACTGGAAAGGGGGGGGTGGAAATCATGGCGCCCCGGATCAGTTGCCTAGTCAAAGCCACTTACGGCATGTCCTGTGTCGGAACACCAGAATACACATTTCTGCCAGTGGGATTTAACCATCTTATCTTCAGAACACTGCCGCTTCCTCTCAATCTGCTATCATAATTGGTGAGGCAGTTTATTCCCATGGGAAATAGCTCAGTACAGGTTGAAGCTGCAAGGGTCATCCAGTTACTCACCACTTCTGCCCAGAATGAGGCTAGAAGGATGAGGACTGGGCACTCAGCCACCTATGTCAGCACAATCGTCGTCAACAATGCACAGCAAGCGCCAGGACACCGGGAAAGCTTTAAATTTAATGAATTTAACATAGGTGCAGATGCCCAGGAGATGAGGCTCTGCCCCTCTGGATTTACACGTTCAGATCTCTTATGTTCAGTGCATAAGGAAGCGTCTGCTGGGCAGAAGGGGCCCAGGGGCTAAAAGAAATGGTGTGGGCAGGGCAAGAGCATAAAGAAAAAAAGCAACAAACCTGAATAATGTTCCTTTTCCCATCCCATTCCTCTTGTGCTTCACGTGGAAAGTCAAAGTAATCTAAGCAAAGGCTCACAATGGGAAACAGTGATGCGGGTAGAGGATCCTACGCAATGTAGGTGAGGACACAGTAAGGTCTGTGTTCCAGGCAGATTTTTTTTTTTTTAAAGATTTTATTTATTTATTTGACAGAGAGAGAGACAGCGAGACAGGGAACACAAGCAGGGGGAGTGGGAGAGGGAGAAGCAGGCTTCCTGGCGAGCAGGGAGCCTGATGTGGGGCTCGATCCCAGGACCCTGGGATCATGACCTGAGCCGAAGGCAGACGCTTAACGACTGAGCCACCCAGGCGCCCCGCAGGCAGATTTTTAAAAATTTCTTTTCAAAACTGATAGAAGTTAAAAATTTCAAGATTGGTAAGGAACGAAGACACAAATTTACTTGGCTCCTGATGGGAAACAACACAATAAATTTCATAAGCATTCATTCCTTTTATGAAAATTGCCAGCAAATCTCATCAGCTAACTACGAAAGTGTTTCCAGCAACACTCCTTAGCTGGGGCCTCCGAAAGGTCAGTCACTGTTCTGAATGCCAGTCAACATGAAGCAGTCGGCATGCTGCTTAGCTAGAAGACTTCTAAGTCACTTCTACCAGCTGCTCCTGTGAGGTGCAGGGTCGACTACAATTTCAGGGAAAGAAATGCTTACCTTTGTCCAAATAACCCAGGTAAGAAATAACACCTGAAGAGCTCAGTGAACACTGACACCTCTGCCAAGTGATACCACAGGGAGGCGCTGCTGACAGCACGGCTCAAGCAGAAAACTCTGGGTTCTCGGGTCCCTTAAACCATCCACCGTATTTTTCAAACATAGAGAACACTTGTAGTCTAAAATAATGGTCAACTCCAAAATCATAAAATCAGCCTCCTGGAGTTTCCTCCTCCTCTCTGCGGGTGGAAACCCCAAGTCAGCTCCACATCTGGCATTCCATGGAAAATGTATCTTTATTGTCCATGGCAAGGAACCAAGAGACCATTCTGGACAGGATGCTGACTCACATCTGCCAAGACACACTGGCTGCACAAAGAAAATGGATTTCATTTTGTTTGATGAGACTCAGGAGGCCCTCAGGGCATGGCTGACTGATCAAAAAAAAAAAAAAGATTCCTTATCTAGATGATGGGAAAAACCATGCCTCAGCTTAGATTACTGGGGATATGGGTATCAAACCTCAGAAGAAATCATCTCTGCAACACGAAGGTCAGCGGCAGGTCACAGGGAGAGGAGATCCATGGGTGTGGACATATTTTGTTTATTATAATAGCATAGGCTACTCACTTGAATACCTATTATGTGCCAGTCACTTACCAAGTGCTTCACACAATTCTCCCGTGTAATATCCACCACACCTGTAAGAGGTGGGTGTTACTGTCATCCCCATCTTCACCCACGAGGAAACAAATACAAATGCTCACAGAAGGCAGGGACATGCCCAAGGTCACACAGCAGTTCACCTGCAGAGCTGGGACGCAAACCAGGATTCAAAACCCAGGTTCACTGCATTGGGCTATCCTGCCTCCTGGTATAGAAAAGTATCCAAAATTTAAAAATAAGGCAAGAGGAAGCCAGAGTGGCTAACAGGGCCATCCCAGACTGCCTCTCTGGGTTGTGCTCTCACTCAACGAGCTACTTACTACTGTTGGGCACAAGCTCTGTGGGGTTACATGTTAACTTGGAGACTATGGTCCGAACGTTACGGCTTCAGTGCCCTGTAGGACATTAATGGTCTTGCCAGCAATCTTACCCCAACACTCTTCTCTCATTGCCTATTAATACCCAGTCTTTCAAATGTCCCTTTGAACTAGTCTTAAATCCTTTGAGTTAAATAAATGTTTGACATGTGTTCATCCCGTATCTCTATGAGTCATGTTGGTACCGTTCTGAAATTATATTTTGATACCTCTTCATACCACACTCTTCCAAATTGTTCCTAAAAAGGATTTGGGACAGTAACGTGTCCATATGTCTACAGAACTGGACTTACTATTTAGTGCATACAAACATACACACATTTAATAATCTGTAGATAATGATTTGCCACCCACTAATAGTGCATGGCCACTGAAGAGATATCCCAACTGAGGTTTTTTTCAACAGAAAGCTAGAAACTCTCTTCCAGGGTTAGCCATTAATAACATGGTGAGAGAGGGGCAGCCCCTCCCAACAAGGCTAATATGCCAACAAGCCATCTGTCTACTGGAAGTGACTTCAGGGACAGAGTGCCCACGCGCGCACGTGCACACACACACACACAGTTGCCCAAAGTAACCTTCCCATCATCAGCCACAGTGCTGCATGGCCTGGAATTCCTGCTCTCAGAGTCACTCCTCGGGATCACTCAGCAGCCGTGAGCAGTCTGTGTCCAGAGGGTCCCACCAGGAGCTGGACATTCACATGGGGGACAGGTGAAAAGGTGGGGCATCTAGATTAGTGGCGGCAACAGATGCTTCAGAAATTATGTGGGGCTCAGAACTGTACTATCCGGGCACATTAGTTACCTCCCTGTACCTTGGTTTCTCACTCTGTAAAACAGATCATGAGAACATTTAGGGGGATACAGAAAGGATGGACCGAGTAAATGACTTGGAACATGTCTACTACCTTTTCCACACTCAGCTTCTCTGTCGCGGGCCTGGCTCTTGGTTGTATTTGGTTTGGGGTCAATGAAAATAGAGGGCAATGGGGGCTTGGGGAACACTTCTGCCATTAGCACATATTAGATTACTAGTCCGGTTTCAAGATAACCTGTGGCAGCTGCCTAAGAGATGAGAGAGAAAACAAGCACTGCATGGGGTGGGAGGCGGGCTGGGGAGCCCAGCACCTCTCCCAAGACCGGCACAGCGCGGCTGTGGTCCTGACTTGCGCAAAGTGTGGTTTAGCTAAGTGCCTAAGAAGAACATTTGGCCCCAAAATCAAATTTCTTCTATTTCCATTCTGCTCTGATCTCACCTCTGCTGAGTCCCTTAGAAAGGATTTCAATGCCTTCTATTTGGCAACCCGATTATATACTTCAGTCATCTAGAACCCTGTCTGCCTTCCATGCATAATTATAGTTCTGAAATATTCCACAGGACCAGCAGGAAAACACAAAGTAGGCCAGCACCCAAAATTCAAACCAAATCAAATTGTAAATGAAGGCTGACACGCAAAATGCAAGCACCATTTTGTGCCCTGCTACTCTATTAGCCTCATGAGACAGAAAATTTTAAAATCTGAACAGAGGCAAGAGGAACCAGCATCCCCACCCTTAACTCAATTGATAGCGAAGAAGTTAATATTTACTGCCTTAGCACTGCTGACACCAGAAAAGAATCTGGTTACTACACCCAGTATCCCTGGGTGGCAGCAACTGTTGGATTTCTTCGGGGGAAAGAGGTAACAGTTTTTACAAAAAAAAAAAAGAAGGAGCGAGAGGCAGGCAGTAAAAGCTAATGCCTACCATTAGAAAGGCACCAGGGACTCCTTCACCCATGTTTTATAGACTTCTTGGCTCAGGTTTGGCATCTATACACCCATGTAGACAAAGAGCATTTTGAAGAAAATCTGAAAATCTGTGCTCAGAGTAAAGGTGGCCGTGACTCAGCACTGGTCCCTCTTTGTTCCCAGCAGGGCTGTAAGACGAGAGCTCAGTCGAAAGTAAACTTGATCACAAAGGGAAAGGCCTCAGTGAAGAGAAGGTTCCCTTCCTCCTGTTCCTGCAGAGGAAGGCCTGAGCTGCGTGAGCCACAGGGACCTTTCTCACAAGTACAGTGTTCCTCAGACTTAAGGGCTCTTGTAGGTTTGGGCCCTCCCCCCCCCCCCCCCCCCCCCCGGCCCCCTTAGGAGAGAAGCCACCTTTCAGAGACAATCTGCCTCCTGGCATCTTCAAGAGAATACACTCCTAATTGCTGTCTCAGTTGAATGAATATTCCCCCAGGTGTGCAGGTGAAACCAAAAATACACATCCCGGCCTGCTTTCCTGGCATGGGATGTTTGTATTTTTGGCCATGCTGGAAAACATGGTTCCATTTTAAAAGTATAAGAAAAAAATAAGTGCATAAACTTGCTTCAGTTATGCTTCTCTCTCCTTGTGCCTGTAAGAAGGGGGGGGGAAATCACCCGCTTTTGCATCCCTTCCGGAGAACACAAATACTGCTAAAATCAAAACTGGCAATAATAATAGGGCAACTCATTTCCCTCCCCTTCTAGAGAGAGAGAGACCAAAGCTGTATCAGTCTATTGGCACTTACACTAACTCTGGGGTTGTGCTGCTTCTAATTACAATCTATTTTATGTAGTCTGGATTCATCCTTTTCTAATTTAGCTGACTTTCCTTTCTAGTTATTTGGACCCATATGGTAAACCATTCACAGCTGTGTTGTACACTCCACAGTGTATATTTAACCCAAGGCCAATCTAGACCAAGAGACTCCTACAGATTTAAGTCTCAGAAACCTCTTGTTAATTAAGCAATATTACTACTTTTGCATGGCTTTATTCAGTTTATAACTAGACATAAATTAAGGTAAGTAATTGTACAGTCCACCTCAAGCCAGAGTATACACAAAACCACCATGCGTTTGGTTTAGGTAACATACTCAAGAAGTACTGAGATCCCTTCAAACTAAAAACAAAGCAGACTTCTGAGCTAAATTCATTTTGTGAAAACAGATCAAAGCTCACTAGGGAACTGTTATCCTTTCTGGCTACTGTCCAGATTCTGGAATTGTCTCTCTGCTGCCTCATCTCACCAGCCATGTGTCCCCCTTCTCTGTACTCACCTTGTGTGGTCTGGGATCTGTATACAATTTGACTACTATTTACATAGAGGTTAAATATTTAGTTTTTCACACAGTCTCAGGGGCTGTGTAAATAAGATTAAATAAATTTAATGAAATAAAATCCTTGCCCTCAAGGAACTCACATTCTGGTGGGAGAAACAAATCCATACATAAATAACTACAACACAATATGACAAGAGCTGTAAATTACTTACATGAAGCATCTGAGACACAGACCAAGGAATAATTGATTCTGCCTCCTTCTCAGAGAAAGCGTGAAGAGGCTGTGTATGGGCTCACTCCGAGAGGTGAGTGGGAACCGCGTGGGTGTTAGAAGTGGGCTAACACTCCCACGAGATGGGGGCTGCACACCCCTGTCAGAGTAAAAGCTCCGAATAGCCTAGAGATGAAGCTAGAGAGAGAATCTGCAATGGATGAAGCAAGGAGACCCATGAAGAGGACAGAAGCCACGACAGCCCAGGTGAGAGAGGATGTGGCTGAGGGGAAGGAGGAATAATAACTGTTTCCGGTCCTCATGACCAGTCCAGATCTCACCCAGTTCTGCCCCTCCTTCTAATCCCCCCCACGCCAGGCCTGCTCCAGTTTACCACCCTGTTTCAAAGCAACAGAAGGACCCTCCAGACTTGCTCCCAGCTGTCCTTCCTGAGAGCACTCAGACCAACAGGAAGTCCGTGGTCAGTCAGACCGAGCAGGTAATGCCCAGAGAGCTCTGTGCTTGGCACGCGCGGGCCCGCGTCCTGGGCTACCCTACCTGGGAGGGGGAGGCCCACATAGTCATCTTTTCATGGTCCTTTGGCCTTTGTTTATATCAGCATTCAAGGGTTACCCTCTGTTTTCTTTGATGTCAAGGAAACCGCAATCACAGAGTATTGTGTTCTTCTGTAAAGGGCTTGAGACTGGAGTGGAGTGAAGGGTGGCACAAGCTTCTTAATTATACAATAGAAGGCCTTTTAAACGGGAGGCTAAAATATTAATTAGCTCATTTTTAAAAGTGGTATGAGTTATCTACAAACATCAAGAGGAAGGAGAAAGGGACAAAGGGATGTTACTTTCCCAACTACTGATTCCATTTTTATTTGTAATTACATTTATTGCTTTCCATTTGTGAAGTTGATACATGTCATCACAGAAAATTTGGAAAACACAGAATATGCTGAAAGCACAAAAAAGGAAAAGAATCAGTTCCATAACTGACAACTTTAAGGTGAATGCATGTTAAAACGAGCATTCTAAAATTGTGATAGTTGCACAACTCGGTGAACACACTAAAAAATTTAATTGCACATTTTATATAGGTAAATTGTATGAATGTGAACTATATCTCAATAAAAATTGTTCATAAATTTTATTTTTCACATTTCACATTCTACAGATATTCTATGTAACACAGAGGGAGTTACCATAACCTATTAAGTCATTCCCCAACTAGATGGGTTTTTCAATACCATAACCAGTGCTGATATAAACATCTTTGGTATACTGAGCTCTATATGAGTATCATTTTCTTTCTCCTCAATAGTTTCCTAGAAGGATTTAAGGTTTCCAAACATACTAACAACCCAGAAATTATTTTATAAGACTAAGAGAATTAACTCAAGAAAATTCAGTTACTCTCTACAATTACTAAGGCACCAAAAATAAGTGGTCCTAAGTGAAAGTCACTAGGCATTAAGTCTGAAGAGAAGATAGGGCACCTAAAGCTGGGCCACAAATATGACATGTATCTGATATCAATAGAATCACAACTGCAAAATGTTTTTCATGTCTGAAAATAACTTATGGCTAAGGAAAAAAGTCCAATCCTCAACAGGTGGGTGGCACAACATCGGGGTGTTTAAGAACACAGGCTTGGGGCTGGACAAAGTTGTTCAAACCCCAATTTGAACCAAGGCCAAGAAACCTGGACCATGTTAATCCTAAACTGTGTCACCCATAAATTGGAGAGGATATAACACTACATCAGGATGAATCTGAAGTTCACCTAAGAAGAACATTCCTAAAGCGCTTGGTGCAATGCCTTCCCATAATGAGCACTCAATAAATAGTGGCAACCAGGATCATGGTGATGTCAGCTGCTTTTGACCAAACTGAAATGCAGGAATCCAAATCTAAGCCCTCCAGACGTCTCTGTTTAGAAACTAAAGTATTTTCCGACTAACTCAGAAAGGGCCTGAAGGTATTTTTATTACCATGGGAGTTTCAGCTGTGACCAGAGCTCATTTGCGCAATCTTTACATTCCAGGGCGCTTAAAAGCTTTCTCATGCAAGGATGAAAGCAGCCTTTGTCAAACTTGTAAAAGGCACCTTCTTTGTCAGATGAGTTAACTGTGAGGTGAGTTAAGTGTGTTTCTGCAGTGGCGTGTTCGGAAACCCCAGGAATGTAGGCACACCCAAATAGTGAGATAGGGTGAGTTGTAGGAAAGTGGGTCGTGCGTATGTGCATGCGAACGCTCGCGAGAGTGTGTGTGTGTGTGTGTGTGTGTGTGTGTCTGAGTGTGTGTTGAAATAACACATTTTGAGCACTATCTACATGTCAGGCACCACTTCATACTTCCCAACTGTGTGGGGTGGAACTTTGATTAGCCCTACTTTGTCTGTGGAAGCTGAAGCTTAAGGAAGTGAAGTGTTTTTCCAGAGTCAGCTAGCTAGGAAATGAGTGGCAGAGCTAAGATGTGAAGGGCCATGATTGCACAATCTCCCATCCACTACACCCCAGTTCCACCAAAGAGAACGATCTGTGGTGAGATAAGCCTGCACGTTTTAGTCTCATTTTCTGATTAGTGACTTCCTGACTTCCCAGCCTGGCGTTTGGCAAGTATGGTCATTTGAAAGCCTCAATAAAAGAAGACTTTTGAAAGGTCTAATTTGGATGCTTCCTTATTCTCCCTCCAGCTGTCCAGGCAGTCATTCTGGGAGGTACCCAGTGTCCCCAGGGGACGTAAGGCTGCTTTAGGATGATGCAAATCCTTGTGTCCTGTCAGAGCCACAGGACGTAAAAGATCTTTCTCCTTTCCGTCCTATCTCTGGAAACAAAGTCACCAGTTTCTCCAAGGGTTTTAGGGAAGATGGCGATATAATTTATCCCACAAAACAAAACAATTCTGAGAGTGAAAAGGGGCACAATCAGTAAATAATGCAGACATAAATAAGCCAGGAATATGATCACCCTTGTTTTAGGTTCCTAGGTCATCCCGGTTGAGGTTCCCAGTCTATCGGTGACCTGCATGTGAATTGTATAAGTGTGTTTGTCGATAAGTTAAAACACTGTACTTCCAAGAGAAAACTGTCCATGGTTCTTCACCAGAGGTATGAACCAGCATCTGCTCTGGTTGATGGGTCATGTCTGCATCTCAATCTAGCCTCACGGTGAAAGAAGTGCTTTGTCCAAAAGGGGAAAGAGTGTGGTGTCACAAGCATCACCACAATAATCACAATGTCCCAGGGATTCGAGGGATGGAGCAAGCCCAAAGACACACTCTTCATTAACATAAGCCAAAGAGTCTGAACATTAACTTTTATAGACACAGAAAACAGCACAATGATGACCCGAACAAGTTCTTACTCAATCCCACCCAATTAAATGCTTTATCCGCTTTATTTCGAAAGGAAGTTCTTATGCCTTCTGGCCCTCTCTTACTCATCCCAGAACTCGAGGAAATACACTCATTCTGACACCTCTTCTAATTCAAGGTCCAGGTCTAAGGAGTGGTGTAACTAGTAGGGCTAAAAAAAAAAAAAGTCCGAATTTTTTGTTCATTAGATCTAAAAGCAAATTAGTACAATTTTTCCCAGCATTTTTCCAACAAATGTGTTGAAATACAGGGGGATACAGGACAAAAAAAAGCCAGTTTGGGATCACCATGACCAACCTCTTCCTTATAAAAAGAGACACGGAGGCTTCCAAGTGAAGAGCAGAGCCAAAAACACACATCCAGGCAATCAGGCCTCCTGCTCTCAGCTGAGGCCTGTTTCCCTGTTACTACGCTCCTTGGTTAAAATACTTTCTCATGTTTTAAGTCTTCCCTCCAAAGAGAGGAAGGAAGAGGAAGGGAGAAAGGAAAGGATGAAGGGAGGGAGGAAGGAAGGGTGGGGTGAGATGGGGAAGGTTTAGATCCACTCCATTAAAGCTCGAGCACAATTTCAAATGACTAGTAAATGGAGATTTGAGGGAGAATGAAGAGACAACTAAAAATGCCTGTCATTGTCAGCCTGACAAGAGGACAAATGTCACCTACCTTTGGTCTTGATGGCCGTTTCAATATTCAGAGCATCACGCTCAGCATCAAAATTGGTGTATGCTTTGACCGACCCGTATGCACTTGGGGGCGTGGAGTGCTGAGGTTAAAAGACAAACATACTCAAATCATACACATTTAAAATCTTCCCCTGAAATATCCCTGAGATAGATTTTTTTCTATTGTTTCTTTAAACAATTCAAATCATTCATAGACTAGGTAACTAGGTAAGTATTAATGTACCATCACACAGGGAATAAGAAACTTCACTGTTTCTAATGAGAATTTATCTTCAAAAGCTCAGCTAGTATAGAAAATGCTGTTTGTATTTTCACTTATTCTACCTCTAGTGCAAGCTCAAAAGCAGACAACCCAAAGCTGGGCACTGGAAACCATTTATCTGGGAAGGCTTTGAAAAGCATTAAACTGGGCCGGCAACAATTTGAAACAAGCTGAAAATGTGGAAATGCCTGAATGACAAGTGTGCTTAGCCAAGTTTTTGCTACAGGCATCTGAATTTCCACAGGGCCTGTATCACTGAGCTCACAATTCTTTAAAATGCAAATGTATAATGCTGGCCTGCTTGTTTCAGACTATCAGATAAGTGAGGGAAGCCCGGGCACCAAGGTGGTCAGGCCTCCTGGCCCACATCCTCTTTGTGTTTGCTAAGTTCCTGCTTCCCTCTCTCTCCTCTGTCCTCTCCTCTGCTGTCTGTAACACTAAGCTTTTAACCCTATGGCTACCACTCTTCCTATTTTTTTCTTTTTAAAAAAATTTTTTTTCTGGGGCGCCTGGGTGGCTTAGTTGTTGGGCATCTGCCTTCGGCTCGGGTCATGATCCCAGGGTCCTGAGATCGAGCTCTACATCGGGAAGCCCTGCTTCTTCCCTTTCCCACTCCCCCCTGCTTGTTTTCCCTCTCTCGCTATCTCTCTCTCTCTCTGTCTCTGTCATATAAATAAAAAATCTTTAAAAAAAATTTTTTTTTTCTTATTGCCTTTTAAACCATACTCTCTTCCTTTTCCAATGCTTTTCAAAATCCATTACCTTGCCTGATCTGATGGACCCATTTCCATCCCACCCCACCACCCCAGATTGAGGTAAGGACAGTAGTATGTGTCTACATCAGTTCTACTATCCGAAGTGTTAATTACTCTTCTTCCTTGAGCGCTCTTACAGCTTCCCTCCTCCCTGCTACCCGGTCCCAAAGCAAAGGGCAGGCAAAAGAAGATGGACAATGTGGTTTAGGTTGTCAGTGGAACCATCCACCTTCAACACCAAGATTCGTCTATCCACGACCTCCCCTGCGTACATAATGCCCATCATAATGTGATGACTTTGCCTTAGCTCAGTTTCTGGGAAGAGTCAGAGTCTGAGGTGCCCTGACTTACCTCTCCACCCACAGGCAACACATTATGAGACATCCCAGCACCCATTTCATTTGCTTTTATTAGGAGTGCGATTATACAAGTAAGTAACTAAGATGACATCCTCTCAAATGTTTCCCAGGCCAAACCAGAAATCTAAGTTCAGGACTAGACAGAGTATTTCAAAATGCACTTGTGACTATCTTGGCCAAATAGTGAATCCAGTTAACATTTATAACTCTGAAGCACAGTGGATTATTAAAGTATTTTCCATCTAATTTTACTGAACTTTCCAGTAAGATTAAACCAGTGGAAATGGAACATACATTTAGGCAAAGGTAAGGACAAAGGGTTATTCTGAAATACTATATTTGTTATGGTGGCTACAAAGTGTGGATGGAATCTAAGAAAAACACTTCCCTATTTATTAACAATGCCATCAATTATTTACAAAGGCAGGGAGTCTGGTCATTGAGCCATTATCACATACGGCTTCATTTCCTAGACGGTATGTCGTCTTATTCCAAAAACAACAGTGAGTAGGGAAAGTTTTGCATACCTTTTATAAAACTTCTAGAAACAAAACTAAATGGATAATTGAACCTATTATCTGTAGAATCCACCTGTCTGAAAATCAAATTATTGTGGAAAAGTGTTTTTTTCTTCCTCCAAAATATGGGGGAAAGTATGACATTTTCTATTGCAGTCCCATCTCTCCACACAGAGAGATGCATTATACTAAAGTAACTTCAAAGGTTACACGAAAAGCCCTTTTCTGAAATCTGATACTAAAAACAATCTGATAATCAGATCCATTAAGAAAAAAATTATTGGGGCGCCTGGGTGGCTCAGTCGTTAAGCATCTGCCTTCGGCTCAGGTCATGATCCCAGGGTCCTGGGATCGAGCCCCGCATCGGGCTCCCCTGCTCCGCAGGAAGCCTGCTTCTCCCTCTCCCACTCCCCCTGCTTGTGTTCCCTCTCTCACTGTCTCTCTGTCTGTCTTATAAATGAATGGATAAAATCTTTAAAAAAAAAAAAAGAAAAGAAAAAATTATTTAGCTCTTGGACTTGTCTGGACCTCAACCTGCAGCTCCTAAGTGTTGCCAACAACAGTGTGCACAAGTTCCATGAGGAAAGATTAAAAATATACAGGCTCTATAGTCCATACAACCTGTGTTTGCATATACGCCACCTATCTGAACATTTGACGGCAAGCACCAGAGATAATAGAGGGTTCCGTACCACCTAATCCAAACTGCTGTCAAGTGACTTTTGAGTGCTTCTATGTATTTCAGTTTCAGTAAGAGCATATTTTGAAGTATCTGCAAGATATGCCTACAAACCAGTGTTACTGCTGAGTTTTTGTAAAAGCCATTTCTACCAAGATGACCTGAAAGATGTATGGTATTATTAGATATTTTTACATATTCATAATTTATATTCTACTTGATTTTAAAAGTATTTGCAATGACTTATAATTTCACATACAGTTTAAAAAATTTTTAACTGTAAAACAAAGCAGATGCATCAGAATTTCCAGGTTCACATATTTCCTGTGAAAGACAGATATAATTCTGAGCTCCTTGATAGCTAAAGCAAAAAAAGGAAACATGATGAATTAGAATACTTTATTTAGCTAAACAAAACAAAACAAAAACACACAACACACACACACACACACACACACACACACAAATATTCTAGTTCTTCTGGAGAAAAGAATTCCCAGATGTTAAATTAAAACAACAACAACAACAAACATATAAGTCCTTGTCTAGAATAACTTCATGGACACTGTAAGAAGTCCAAAACGCAAGGATCATTTTTGATATGGCTATAGCTTATGCCAATCATTAATAAAATGGCAGGGTATGACATTAAAACTCAAGTATCATCATGACAATTACTACCACTGACACACTAAGTATATAACAGAATAAAACTCCAGCCACCCCAGTGTCACTAATGCCTGTCCAATTTTAATGTGATGCTAAAGAAGTTTCTAGTGCCGTAACATTTCTGTCAAATTGAACTACTGGGAAGAGTAAAAGTAATGGGGAAGAAAAGTGGAACAAAGAGTGGGGAATGATTGTCTAAATTTGTCCTTGTCCTTAGATGTACAAGGAAGGCGAGTAGCACAGTTATCCAAAGATGTCTAATTTGCAAAAATTACACAAAGTGAAAATGATATACTTACATCACCCTCCAAGCTGAGCTTGCAGAGAATTTCGTGAACAGTAGACATTTTGAAGGAAGCTGGGGGGAAAAAGTACAACAAAAAGTATTTATGAAGAGGCTTTCCTTTCTCCTGAAGTGCAGTGATTCATTATACTAATCTCTATTTCTTGGACCATTTCATCTGAGGATATTAGAGTAATTTTTGCAAATAGATGCAATTCCTATCTTATGATTGGGCAAATTAAAGCTGGGAGATGGTTTTTAGGTTTCAGATGGACTATAGAAGTAGCCAGTCGGGGCACCTGGGTGACTCAGTAGGTTAAGCGTCTGCCTTCGGCTCAGGTCACGATCCCGGGGTCCTGGGATCAAGTCCTGCACTGAGCTCCCTGCTCAGCAGGGAGTCTGCTCCTGCCTCTCCCTCTGCCTGACCCCTCATGCTCTCTCTCTTTCTCAAATAAATAAAATCTTAAAAAAAAAAAAAAAAGAAGTAGCTAGTCTTTCTCATGCTCTGTGTAAAGAGAACGCTGGGAGACTGATTTGGGAATACAAAAACAAAATGCTCCCCAAGGCTCATGCAACTTGTCTGAACAGGATAAGACTGAATCTTCCATTTCTCATGAAAAGTGATAAGCTTGTCCAACCAGCCACTGCTTCTGTGTTTCTCACCAGTAATTTACCCTATTGAAAAGGACCTGAAATCAATAGCATTTGCACGCTGGTCCATTCCTAAATAGAACCTTTATTACTATCCATGATTTTCTTAGCTCACCAATGCTTACAAGATATGCAACTGTTTATGAAAAAGACCATGGACAGATTTTCTGACATTAACTCATTCCAGAAAAGACTGATCCCTTGTACTTAAGATTCAAAAGGGATGAGATGAAGTCATCTTCCAGTTAATACACTTAATCGGGCAGTGACACTAGGCTGATGAATTGGCTTTCCAGCTTTGCAATCACACAGTTCTCGGAATTGATACACCAGCCTCGGCCGATGAAGAGTGCCCAAGTAGTAGGAAATTTATCTCAACTGAGACAAGATGGGTCATTCAGCATCATCATCCCCAAAAGAAGGAAAATAGAGCAGAGCTATAACCTGAAACAGTGGGATCGACATCTGAATTGAAGTAACTCCTGCTTTGGTCTCTTTGCTTAATATTCTTTAATCAAAGAAATTATGCCCATGCAAATCCAGCTTTCCATCTTCCCAACAGTTTGCATGGTCTAAATATTTTCATAGAACTGGCTTGGAGGGAGTATTTGACACAGACATTTGCTAACTTATCGGAACACTGTGGACTCAGCAGATTCCAGGCTCTGTGTTGGGTGGAGGTGGGGGAATCTAGGAAGATATGCCTCTATTTGTGTTTATGGAGATATTTCTGCAAGATTTTCTTTCTTTTTTTTTTTTTAAAGATTTTATTTATTTATTTGAGAGAGAGAGAATGAGAGAGAGCGAGTACATGAGAGGGGGGAGGGTCAGAGGGAGAAGCAGACTCCCTGCCGAGCAGGGAGCCGATGCGGGACTCGATCCCAGGACTCCAAGATCATGACCTGAGCCGAAGGCAGTCGCTTAACGAACTGAGCTACCCAGGCTCCCTGCAAGATTTTCATCCTGAGCTCTCTCCTAGACCACCCCTCTCTCTTCTTAATGATTACAGTATAGTTTTAAGCATGGCAAAAAGAAAATCAAAGCTGTTCCAATTACCCCCACTCCCACAGCTCTCAGACACCCCCACCCCCAAATATGTCCTGTGGCTGGGATGCAATCCTGACTTTAAAAGGTCTTGCTCTATAAATACACTGTGCTACATCCAGACAATGGAATATTATTCAGAACTGAAAAGAAATGAGCTATCAAGCCATGAACGGACATGGAGGAATCTTAAATGCATCATATTACTAAGTGAAAGAAGCCAGTCTGAAGGGCTACATACTACATACATAGTATGATTCCAACTATCTGACATTCTGGGTAAGGCAAGAACATGGAGACAGGAGAAGGATCAGTGGTTGCCAGGAATTAGAGGGAAAGGAGGAAGGGATGAAGAGGTGGAGCACAGAGGATTTTTAGGGCTGTGAAACTACTCTGCATGATACTATAATGGTGGATACATGCCATTATACATTGGCCAAAACCCATAGAATGTACAGCACTAAGAGTGAACCCTAATGTGAACTATGGGCTCTGAATGATAGTGATGTGTCAATACAGGTTCATCGGTTGTAGCAAATATACCACTCTGGTGTGGGAGGCCATGCATCTCTGTAACTGGACTATCCAATACAGCAGCTACCAGCCACACGTGGCTATCAAGCATTTGGAAAGTGTCTTGTCCAAACCGAGATGTGCTGTAAGTATAAACTACACACTGGATTCTGAAGACTTAGCATGAGAAAAAATATAAAATTTCTCCGTTTTTTATACTGATTATATATTGTATTTATGATACGTTGGGTTAAACAAAATAAATTATTTAGATCTAATTTCACCTGTTTCTTTTCCCTTTTTTAATGTGGCTACTAGAAAATTTACAATTGCATATGCAGCTCACATTCTATTTCTTCTGTTGGGCAGTGCTGGTCTGGAGGATCCCAGAGTGCCATGGTCCAATCCTAGTCCAAAAACGTTTGCAGTAGCCAGGTCATGTGAAAATTTAGTTTGAGATTTCTTGTCAGGACAGACAAGTTTGAGTCTGCCTTGACAGAGCAAGAAATATCCTACTTCTACTTGGGCCAAGAAATATTCTGGAGGGTCTCGTCAGTATCCATCAGCCTGAGAATCACCAAAGCGGAAATGAATTCCATAGGACACTAACCACCCAATCCTGACCTTGACCATCACCCCTGAGCCTCGTCAGAACTGCAGTAGGTCTGCAGTGAGGGGTAAACTGTTGTCATCTGCCTTACAGAATTCTAGTCCCCACTGTAAATGGCTAAGAAATAAAAATGCCAAAACAAAAGCAGAACCCCAAAGAGAGGATCAGTAAGTCAGACTTGCAAACAGAATTGTTTCTGCTCACAAAGAAATGTGGATTAAAAGTCCACTTCATTCTTAAATCAGGTGCTCAACGCGGGTTCTGCTGTTTAGGGAATCTCGACCACAGAAGAACAGTAAGTTTTTATTGTACAGTTCTTTCAAGCTGCCTTTCCAGCCCTGAGCACTGGCTTTGCAGACAGCTGCCAAAGCTTGTCTCATATGGGACCCTCATTACTGTACAAGCCAAAGACAATCTGATATACACTCTCCATTCCTGTTAATTCTTCTCCCACAGCCGCAACACACTGAGGAGAGACAGAAAATAGGGGTTTTTAAAGGCCCCACAAATCTTTCTTTCCGTTTTATTGTCCACAGTTGTGCTGTTCTTTCATCACATCAATCCCACATGCTACTATCAATTAAATTCCTACATATCATCTCGTCGAAATAGTTCAAAACCCATCCTTCAACAGCCTTCTCTTATTCCAGCTAAGGCCAGCCCTCAAAGATTGGCACAGAACCCAGCCTCAGCGCTTTCTATCTACTCCCCCAGCAGAAGTGGACTTGAGCCTAATAGTTACTTGCTTCTCCCCAAACGCTGTACTCCTTTCATCCACAGCGCCCTGACCCCTGCTTCCTCCCCCATCCCCTTACCTTCCCCTCTCCTTTTACTTATGGAGGCCGTGCCCATTCCTGAAATCACCACTACTCTGGCCTCTGCTCACGGGCTGGCTGTAGCTGCCATCCCATATGCTCTCTCCCACCTTCCAATGCCAAAAGCACTTTCTGATGGCAGCAGACTTCTTTGCTGAGCACACTGTACTGAGTTCCCGCATGTACCCAGTATTCAAATGGCAAATGCCTAAGTACAATTCAAAGCGGCAGGGGGTATATTTTACCTCATCTCCCTCACAGCGTCCTGGTCCCCCACAAATTTAAGAGGGCCTTTGCACACTCCAGGGGCTAAGTAAACTTTCAGAATCAAGTTGGTATTTGGCATAATTAACATTTACACTTGTATTATTTATAACCATTCTGAAGAAAAAGCTAAAATGTCACAATAACCACAAAAGAATCTCCATGAAGCTTGCTATAACTGCAAGTTGTTTTGTATCCAATAAATATTTCCTATTTCATGCAAGCTTAATGGCAAACAACTTTCACCTTACAAATAAAATATGGCCCTTGTGTCTTCACTACATCCGATCCCCTGGCAATGCAGTCATTTTGTGGAGGACTGATTAGTCTCTAGAAGAAACAGTCAGCTTTGCCACTCATAACGTTTGTTAAAACATCAGCTTAACATAGTACGTTTGATTAATGAGAACATGTCAGTGCAGTGCTACCCTTGAAAGCAGGAAAAGAAAGTCTTGGTAGGGCTACTGTAGGTTACAAACACTGGTAGCCTTCAAATAATCAATCAACAAACCCCTGACAAGCACACACTCTTGGCTTGCAGACACACCCTCCCACAGGGCTCTCCAGCTCTCTTCTCGTCTTGCCCCAGTGAGACACTTGAGGCAATAGCCCAGATTACTCAGCTAATGAGAATCCAGGCAGGGCCAGAATCTGGGTCATCTTGACTCTTGGGTCTTCACCCTGGCGGCTTTCACAATGGTTCTCCACTCCAAAAGATGAAGACTCAGAGAGAAAGATAAAAGTAATATGAGTGAGATCAGCTAAGAGATTAACGGTGAGGTACCGACAGGTTTGAGAAGGGCAATTACCCTGGAAGGTTCCAGCCAGACAAACATGGGGGAAAGCCTGGGGAGAAAGAATGGAGGAGAATGTCCGTCCCTGGGTGGTGGGAGAACCAAGAAGACAAGTTTAAAACAAGCCATGTCTACTGTAGTGCCCTATGGGGGGCCCAAAATACTGGTGTCTGAATGGTGCAAATTTAAGCATGGCTGTGGAAATATAGGAGAGCCTGAAAGTCAAAGTGATTTGTTCCCCAATACTCATCTAATCTGTTCACCACATTTGCTCTGGAGGTTGAATTTTCTTACTGAAAGCAGGAGCTCTGCCTTAATTTACCTAGTGCTTTGAGAATAAAATGAGGTCTATGAGCCATGTGACAATTCCATCCCCACTGACGCCTCATCCCAGTGTAAAATTCTTAAGTGTGTTAAAAGCAGAACAACCACTCCTTTCCCGGCAGACTTCTTACAGAACATGAAAATGGCAGTCTGCATCACTCCTTCCAGCACTTCGACCTCACCCAGATCTCCAACTGGTTTCAACTTGTAAAAAAGAAGGGGAAAAAGTCAGCAAATTCAATCTGTTGATGAGTAGTATCTGCACACACCAGTACCTTCCATTCCCAGGGAAGGGCTGGCTGACTAGACAAGATCATTAAAACGGCCCTTTATTGGGTAGTTTTTTTTTCCTTTACGAAAATAACTAGAGGGGCACCTGGGTGGCTCAGTCGGTTAACGTCTGCCTTCCGCTCAGGTCATGATCTCGGGGTCTTGGGATCAAGCCCCACATCTGGCTTCCAGCTCAGTGGGGAGATTCCTTCCCCCCTCTCTCTCTCAAAAAATAAATAAATCTTAAAAAAAAAAGAAGAAGAACTAGAGAGGTACAGAGAGACTTAGTGAAAGAGCCATACCCACTTCAAACTGGTTTGAAATAATTCACCATTGGGGTGAGAACGGACTCACTCATTCCTCGAAGCCACCCCCCCCACCCCCCGCCGCCGCCATGAAGGGAACAGTTTTCTCCTCTGGCCTTGAAAATATTAATGAATGAAGACTGTTAGCCACCTGACTGGAAAAGCCCTTGGAGTACAAAGCTAGACATTAATGAAATCTGTGCAGCTGTTGAAAAACATTTACATTTAACATAGGACTGTCTTAAAGATACTTAAAGGTTTGTCCTTTTTTTAAACTCTACCTATTTTTTTTTTGTCTTTTATTGTTTCACTTCAAACACACGGTAATAAAAACAGTACAAGTGAAACAGATTTAAATTCTCCCCAAAAAAGTAAAACAAAATTTGCTAAAAAGAGTTGAGACAAAGCAAACCCAAAAGTCAACACTTTGCAAAGAGCAAAAACAAGTTCTACTGAAATGAATTAAGAACCAGCTCCAGAGAACCCAAATACTAATTCGTACAAACAAACACACACACACATGTTGAGACAGGGCTGGTCTGCACAGCCAAATCTGAAATCTGAGCACAATCCAGCAGTTTCGTGGACACACCCACTTTACAGTTTAAACGTGGTGTTGATGTGTTACCACAAAACACAGCCCTAGCAACCATGCTGAATCAATCAGGAACCGGATGACACAAACAAGGATTTTTAAAGTGAAAATGTGTGGGGGTGGCAGTGCAGCGGGTTGGGTTTCCCCACCAAAACCTTCCCTGTGCAGATTCCTGGTCTATAGGACCAGTCTGGAATTTTAAACCAAAAGGGGGGGGGGGGGAAATTGCATGAGTGGGGTTGGTAGTGGAATTTATATTGTGCTCCATCTACTCCTCACCCCCTGAAGCATTTTTTATTCAATAGAACTTTCCTGAAAACACATCCTTTTCTCCTTGGTTTTATGGTCTTGATCAATGCCTGAGTCACAAGGCCAAGTCATCCTGCAGAAAGCCTGGAATTGTGCCCAGTGGCCTTGATCAAACTGAACAGGACTGACACAACAACAGCACTTGCCCTGGCTTATACCTTTTGCTACCTGATCTGAATCAATATGTATCTGTTTGCTACCTACAGACTTACGTGGCAGCCTCTTGTTCTCAGAGTTTCTCCGTCAGTCCCTGGTCATGGGTTTGGAGTGGGTGGAAAGAGACTGGCGGGAAGAATGAAGTCAGTTGGCATGGGACACTTTTAGGGTTGGGAAATCAAGGTCTTTTACAGCTACAGCACAATGTCAATGTTTTATGGCCCGCTTACTGTGTTTCTAATGGAGACCTGGTGCCTACAGAAAAAGCCTGAACGGGGAGCCTGGATGGCTCAGTCAGTTAAGCCTCTGCCTTCGGCTCAGGTCATGATCTTGGGGTCCTGGCATCGAGCCCCGCATAGGACTCCCTGCTCAGCGGGGAGCCTGCTTCTCCCTCTCCTTCCATCCTTCCCGCTGCTCATGCTCTCTCTGGCTATCGCTCTCTCTCTCAAATAAACAAAAAATCTTAAAAAAAAAAAAAAAAAAAAGAATTGGGGCACCTGGGTGGCTCAGTCGGTTTAGCGTTTGCCTTCGGCTCAGGTCATGGTCCCAGGGTCCTGGGATCGAGCCCCATGTCAGGCTCCCTGCTTGGCTGGGAGCCTGCTTCTCCCTCTCTCTCTGCCTGCCACTCCCCATGCTTGTGCTCTATCTATCAAATAAATAAAATCTTAAAAAAATAAAATTTAAAAAAAAGAAGAAAAGAAAAAGCCTAAACTTAGCCTTCAAGATCTCCCACACTTTGGACTTTACCTACCTTTCCATAAATATCTCCTACACAGCCCCCAAAACGAGTGCGCATGTGCGCACACGCACAAACACACACACACACACAAACACACACACACACACACACACACACACACACACACTGCAGTGACACTGGGCGGTCATTCCTCTCTAAATACACTCAGCACAGTTCTACCGCCTCTAGGCCCAGGTTCCCTGGGAACACTCAATCTTGATCAGCTGACATCCCTCATGAGACTTCAGGATACAAAAAATACTGTACTTTTTCTCCCGCACCTCTCCCTACTCTGTGCTCCTGTCACAGTGTGTCTGTGAAATAGCAAAAATGAGTATATAAAGGTGGTCTTCCATTTTATCTGCCCATAGGGTTTCTGTCACATTCCCTTCTGTTTCCTTATAGGTCTGAGTGCAGTGCCTACCAAACAGTAGGCGCTCAATCACATATATGGACGGTTTACACACACGGGGTCTTTCAATATCATTATGGCTTCTTTTTCAATGCGCTCTTGCTCCATTTTCTTTCTCTCCCTCAGACTGAACATCCTAAATGCAGTTCCAGTTCCATACAATCTGGGCTGGATGCTTAAGCTGCCAGCTTCCTTGCAAATCTTCACAAAGCCTGGCAGGTCACTTCACGGGCAGCCTCTTCCTCATCGTGATAGACAGCCCACTCCCACCCCAGCACCCCACCTCTGTACTGCCATGGCCGCCCGGGTCCTAGATCTGTCCCCTGGACAACATGCAAATGTAACCTACATTTCCTAGGGCACTTGGAATGCAAGGAAGGAGCAGAAAGGAGGAAGAACTTGCAAGTGACCTTGGGATTCTGATTTCCTCTGAGCTATGAGTGTGTACACTGGGTGTGGCAGGGAGACAAAGAGCAAGGACCCAGGTCACAGCCACTCCCCTGATTCAGAACTTTCCACACCGAACCTGGGATTAGAACTCAGACTACTTGGATGTACTGACTTCTCTCTGACAAGACTGAGCGCAGATGTCTTCAAGCTTCTGGGTGTACCCTAGAAGGGAGACTCAGAGGTACTCTCAGTTTGGATCCACCCGAAACAAGCCTGGGCATCTCCTGACCCCTACTGCTGACCTGCTTCCCAACAAAGTAGACGGAGACTGCCTCTGGCAACAGAAGGAAAAGCATACCAGTGAAGGGGAGGAAAGAATTTTTTAAAAGAACTGGAATTTCCTGATGTAGCCTCTAACTAGAATAGGGTGTGGCACCAGGGAAAATGAGGGAAGTGGATTCCCATGTGCAAAAAAAGAAAAAAAAAAAAGGAGCATTCCATTTCTATTTAATTCTCACAATAAAATCCGGAAGGCAGGTTAAGTCACCATAACTTTAAAAAACACTACCACAAGGCAGGCTAAATACGACATTCAGATTTGTGGAACAGCTAGGTTAAAGGGGAAATGAGCCCCTGCCAAGTCTGGAAACTAAAATATTAATATGGGAAAATGTAAGGTTCAAAATCCAATTACTGTCTATACAATTCACTTATTTGGTCTATTTTTTCTCTCCTCACCAGACTTAAGTCTAAAGAGCAGGTTTTTGGTTTTGTTTTTTTTCAGTCTGTTTTGTTCACTCTTGCATACCCAGTACCTCTATCTTCGAGTAGAACATGATAGATGCTTAATAAATATTGTGCAATGAATAGATGTTCAAAGCAGCCCAGTAGAGACTGGGACTCCTCCTTGAGACAGGGCCACTCTCCATTAACAAAAACTGCCTCAGCAGGCCCACAGTCCTGCACGAGGCTCATGAGTGTGTCAGTGCAAGATCCTAGGCCCAACAGTGCAGGATGAGCCTACAGCCCCCCAAATCAATAGCAATTATAGAAGGATACCTACCTTGCCAGGAAAACTACTTAAATCAGAAATTAGTCAGGACACTAATGGCGATGACAGCCAGCCTAATGTCAATCAATACAGTACTTTAATAGCTCAAAGACACAATATGTTAAATACTGAGACGCAATCCAAGAACAAGCACCTAATCAAAGCCAGTGAGTAAGCAGGATTTCCTGGGCATTTGCCATAGGCAGTGCATTTGGCACTGCGGGAAATTACAAAATCCAGGTCTCCAAATCATCAACTCTTAACTAAAGAAATGCACATTAATGGTCACACCCTTGCACTACAGATGTGATAGATACTTTTGGAGAAACCCCTGAAGTTTTTAGATAATCGATGGACTTGGAAGAAGGGAGGGAAGTGCTAAGCAGGAATGTCTTAACACCACTGGCCAGTGGACTCCTCCCAGGAGTTTGCCTCTCTGAACCTGGCCTCATCCAAGATCCTCCTTCACAATGCCTGAATGTCATAATTATGTGGCTCCTTAATTCCATGGCCTCCCATTTCATAAAGCACAGATCTGTTTAGGTTAACAAGGTTTTCTTGGTTTTTAAATAATACAACTCTTTTGTGTTGCTGAGGATTTCAGGACCACCAACCATTCCTAACTTAATGAATACTGATTTGATTTGCTAGTCTCTAGCTGGGTGTAAGTACACTGAAACAGGAAGGAGGGACAGCAGCAGAAATGGATAAATCTAATGGCTTTTATAATATGTCAGAGAAGAGGGATGCTAAGGACACAGGAGGAAGGTGGAAAAAACAAAGTGGGGGGGAGGGGCAAAGATACAATTTTCCAATTAAAATAATCAGGGCCATTCTTAAAACCAAGGAAAGTTCCAGAATAATATTTCAATGATTTATTCTTCCTACCCACATATCCTCATCCTTTATCCTCCCACCTTTCCTCCTCACTTTTACCCACCCCCCACCACCAAATTAAGCATGTACTATCAATATAGTACTTAGATACAGTGCACGTTAAGTAGGGGTTTCTGGGCTAACCTGGGAACCTAAACACCTTTATAACATTGTTTCAGTGAGAAAGTACATTCTGCATTCCAAACCACCAAGCTCCAGACCAGCACAGTAGCACATATTTCTGGACAGAATCCATCAGTAGAGTCAGTCTGAGCTCAGGGCGCAGGCTCCTGGACTCTAGGATCTTAAGGCTCTAGGTAAAGACCCAGTGTGCACCCATGAGGCCACTGCTCTTTTACAGATTCAGAACACCCACAGCTTAAAAAGGGCAAATCTTAACATAAAAGTGACCATCTGCATTGCATTGGTACGGCACCTGGTGTTTTCAGTGTGCTTTACATATTTATTTTTGAATGAACATGTTTTTTGAAGTCTTCCATAATAACTGTGTAGGTGGAGGTAAGAATTGGCATCCTTAAGCCACTTTCGCAGGTAAGGAAATTGATTTTCTCCTCCTACCTCCTCAACAGCCAGTTGATGGAATCCAGCCCTCCACGCCAGGGGCTGAGACCCGCCACAAAGCTCTAGGAGCAGCCTCGCGGGAGGGGGAGGGGGAGGGGGAGGGGGGCCCGCCCTTTTCTGTACCCTCTTCCCTGACTCACTGCTGCATCACCGGGAGTAACAGTCAATGACAACCCTCTTCCTCCCCTCCCCCCCAAACTTCGGGGACACTTCCTTCCTGACGCAAAAATGGTCAACCAAGTGGGAAACTCCCCAGATAAGCCTGAAATCAGAGGTTGTTCTCCTAGAAGATAATCTAGACAAAGGAGAATGAGCTGAGGTTTTTTCCCCTTTTTTGTTTTGTTTTATTGGGGAGAGAGGTTGCTACTACAAACTCCCACCTCTCATCCTCCCCCCACTGCTTCCTTCCAGATGGTCGGTACAAGTTCCACAAATGTGCGTTGTGTTTTTTTTTTTTTTTTTTTTCAAATAAAGTAATTTAAAACTGAGGGAGGTTACTTTCTAGATGGCCGTTAAGCTTTTGTTAAACGTGGAGGGAAATGCCCCCAAGACTGCTCCGCCTGGGACCGAAGGTTACCCGAGCAACCACACCCTGCCCACCGCGGCGCCCGACACGTCTGGAATGTGGGGCCTCCCTCCGTCCCCCCCGCCCCCGCGCCCGTCTCCGGGCTTCCTGGAAGCGCTTCGGGGGTATGCCCGACGCCCTCCCTCTGCCTTGCACCCCCAACGCCGGGACGCAACCAGTCCCCCTCACTCCTACCCAGCCCACCCTACTACTACGCTGCTCTCCGCAGAACCCCTTGGGCAGACCGTCACTCCAGCCCCCTTCCCTGGACGGCCTCCCGGGTTCCTGTGGCCCAAGGCTCTTTTCAAGGCCGTCTTCCTCTTTTCCCCGCTGCTCCCCGTCCCGCTAGCGCGGCGGCCCCGGGGCCATAGCGGGAGGGCGGGGCGCACCCCGCTTACCTGGGCCCGGCGCCGAGAGCTGCGAGCGTCCCCAGTTGTAGAGCAGAGCTGGCTGCCCTGGGTGGGGCTTTTATAGCCGCGACATCCTCACAGTGCAAGGGAGGCCCGCCCCGCCCCGCCTCCCCCTGCCCGCTCCCACCCCAAGTCAGGGTGACTCACCCTCCCCGGCCGCCGCCTACTGGGGCGGCCTCGCCCTGGAACGTTCCCGAGCCGCGCCATGCAGGAGCGGCCCCCGCGCCCACTGCCCTGCCCTCCATTAAAGCACTGCCGAGGCTTCCTTGAGGCCCATCGGCGGCCTCGTTTCTTCCACCCTTCCTCTTTACTTTTTTAGCGCCATGTCAAGTTCTCAGCCCTGACTTAGGTTAATAAATTAGCAAGACTTTAATAGACGCGGAGCTTGGTTAAGTCACATTTTTTTTTAGGGGTCAATGAAATGGAAGAACTAATTGTTCCAAGAAACATAAATCGAGATTCCCCTGAGCAGGGGCCGTTGGCATCCAGCTCCAGCTCCAGTTCCCAGTTGCCGTCTGCAAACATATTAGCTTAACCTCTGACCAACAGTTCCTGGGAGGAGAGTGGGGCGGGCGATCCGCCTGGTCCTGTCCTGCAAAGACTGGCTCACGTGGGCCTCGCAGCGCGCAGCTAGGCCCGGAGCCAGGGTTGGGATGAGAGGAACGGGTGGGAGGCCAAAGCCAGGCTCCAAGATCCCACACCCCCCTCCCGCCTCGGGAGGAGCCCGTTTTTCCGGAGCGCGGTCCTCTCAGCTTCTCTCCACACCTCCCACAACCGGGCTCAGCACCCTGCGCGCATGGCAGCGCTGCGCGTCCTCGTGGCAGGCCGTCCGGGCTGGGTGGGGCCGGTGGCTTTGAGCCTCGAGTTCCAACAAAGAAGTTACCTCCCTTCCTTCTTTCTTAATTGCCGATCTTTTGCCGCCTCTTTGCTGGCTCCCTCCGCTAGGTTTTGCTTAGTTTCTCGCTTTTCTCCCCTTCTCTATTTCTACGAACCACAGCAGCAACATGTAAGCAAACATGTTTTTGTGTATGACTGCTCAAATACTGTACTCACACTTCAAACTAGCAGGAATGTTTGGCTAAGAATCCTGATGACCTCTCCCTGCACCTTTGAATTCTTTCCTTTCACACATTTCACGGAGCTCTTCTCCTACTCCTGATGCTTATGTGTTTAATCTTCCACCTATCTTGAGGTCTATTTTTACTTTCTAGTTGATCATCATTTCACTCCAGGGAACCATAAAATTAAAGGAAAGCCAAAAGACGTTGGTAGCCATGCTCATGGTCACCTAGCCAGCTAGCCACAAAGGGGGCGTCTCTGGACACTCAGCCCTGAGCTCATGGTTATCCAGTTCATTCACTTGTAATGATACATAATAGGCCCTATCAGAAGGACACACAGAAAATAAACCAACAGTTTCTGATTTTAAAAAGATTTTTAAAAAAGATTTTAAGTAATGTCTACACCCAACATGGGTTCGAACTCACAACCCTGAGATCAAGGGTTGCTGGCTCCACCGACTGAGCCAGCCAGGAGCCCCCTGGTTTACATTTATAGCTCAATTTAGGCTGAAAGTCTTACAGGCAGAAATCGTGTTTATCTGCCTACTCCTCTGAACATTTTGGAACAGAAGGGAACACAGGCTGACTATTAATGGTGGACAGGCTTCTGCCTCCCTTCTATTCCTTTCAGGGCAGGGTACACAGCCCCTTACTCCTACTTGTGTGTGGTGGGCCCTCTACAGAAGATAAGATTTAATTCAAATCATATGGAATGCATAAGAGCCACCAAGTCTTCAAAAGAATGTTTTTTGTTTATCTTGGGACTCTAGCAAATTCAGACATACAGATCTGTGCAATAGCCTGTTTGCTTCAAGCTCCAGAACTTTACACTGATGTTATAAAAATGAAGCTATTAGAAGTCATGGTTTGCTATCCGAGGAATGTGGGGCCAATTCTGCCAGTATAAAAGAACTTCTTAATCTCTTTGTGCAAAGATTCTCTTTTTCCTTTCTTTTTCCCCCATAGCTGGGGAGAATGTTTACTACAATGGATCTCAGATTATGTCTACTATTGTGCATACTGTCCTCTAAAGCCTCTATTTTATTCACACTTTGTCTGCCATATCTGAACACTGCTAATAGTAACTAGCTAGCAATGATAGGCACTCACAAAAATTATAGAATCATAGAATCATTCGCAGAGTAATAGAATGTTAGAGCACACTGAGGTTTTCAGACTAACTTGTCTAATCCTTAATTTTTATAGATGAAGCTGGAACCCAAATAAATTCTTCTGCCCAGTCCAGAGATTAAATAATGCACTCAAGTTACTTGTTGCAGTGTAACAAGTTACTACCAATACTTAGTGGTTAAAACATACATAACCGTTTATTTGCTCATGATTTTGCAATCTGGACAGGATTTAAGTGGGGACAGCCTGACAGTTCCACATGATGTTGGGTGGGGCAGCTCAAATGGGGTTGGAGGATCAAAAGTGGTTTAACCCATTTGTGTAGTGCCTCAGCTGGGCTGCTAGAATGTCTGAGGGCAGACTAGGTCTCTCTGTCCCTTGGTCTCTCATCCTCAAGCTCTTCATCTCTATACCAGGGTAGTAATGGTGTGGCTTTTCAAGAAGAAAAGTGAAGCTACCAGGATTCTTAGCTTGTAGATTATACAAAAACAGTGACAGGCTAGATTGGCATTATGGGTCATAGTTTGCTGATCCTTGCTTCAGGTCTGATCAGTTTTGGGCTTTGCATGCTGACCTCTTCACTACACTGAAATATCTCCTTTTCCTTAAGAATAGCCCAAATTTGTAGCTGATTAGCTCTCTTAGTCTGCTTCATGCCAATAAAAACCCAAAGGTCCAGAAACTTCTCATTCTGTCCTGTTTCTGTGTCCAAAAAAGCTGGCAATTCTTTAACACAATTATTTTTTTAAAAAAATACAATTATCTTTAAAATATGTAGATTTTCTATAAATCTTATTGAGGTTCATTCTATGCTCCAAAAATTTATAACCAATACCATTTTCTCAAAAACATTATGGGTTTTCTGTAAATCTTAATGAGGTTTAACTCCATGCTCCAAAATTCACATGTATTATTCTTTCTAAAAACAGACCTCTCTACTTTGTGCTTGTCAGATTAGAACAATGCACTTAAGATTCCTAGAAGACCTGAGATGGTCTTCAAAGTACCATATTAGGGCGCCTGGGTGGCTCAGTCGCTAAGCATCTGCCTTCGGCTCAGATCATGATCCCAGGGCCCTGGGATCGAGCCCCGCATTGGGCTCCCTGCTCTGCGGGAAGCCTGCTTCTCCCTCTGCCACTCCCCCTGCTTGTGTTCCCTCTCTCACTGTGTCTCTGTCAAATAAAAAAAAAAAAATCTTCAAAGTACCATATTAAATCTCCCTGGAATCTTTTTTTTTTTTTTAAGATTTATTTATTGATTTCATGGAGAGAGAGAGAGAGAGCTCACAAGTTGGGGGGAGGGGCAGAGGGAAAGGGAAAGAGAGAATCTCTAGCAGACTCCCCACTGAGTGTGGAGACCAACAATGCTGGGCTGGACCTCACGACCCCATAAGATCACTACCCAACCAAAATCAAGAGTCCGACTCTTATCCGACTGAGCCACGTTGGCGCCCCTCTGTGGAATCTTAAAAATAAAAAAAGGTTTTGTAGCCCCACACAATTTGATCTTTATCCTGAGGCCATTTCTCACATCTTTTACTGGCTAGCAATTCTGCTTGAAAACCAAACATCTTTCTTTAGTGCATTTTTCTCCTATTATACTTTATCATAAGCAGCTAAAAGAAGACCATTGGCATTTTCAGGATTCTGCCTAGCAATCTCCTTGGCTAGATTCAGAGTTCACTGGGCATATTTTCTATCATCTATCATTCATGTGACCACAGGCAATGGTAATGTTAAACATTTTTGCAATACATAACCTAGGCTGCCACTTCAACCTCCTACTGCAATTTCCTCACCATCCTTTCAACCTCCACCAACCGTCTACTCTCTGGTTACTGCCTGGCAGTGAGGGTCAATGTCACATATTTTAGGTTTTTGTTATAGTAATACTCCACATCAGGGTACTAATTTGTTTCACTTACTATTATTAGGAAATAAACTACCTCCACATCTTAGAGGCATAAAACAACCACCACCATTTGTTCATGATTCTGCAAAGGGCAAAGTTCACTGGGTCAGCTCATCTCTGGTTTTATTTAGCATTGGCTAGGGAGACCCAAATAGAGTCTGGAAGATCCAAAAGGTCCTCTCTGCAGCAAGGTGGTTGATAGTGTTCAGGAATAAAAGTGGAAGCTGCCAGGCCCAGAACGCTTCCTCTGTATTGCACTGGTCAAAGCCAGTCATTTAACCCAGATTCAAGAGAGTCATTTAACCCAGATTCAAATAGATTCCACCTCTTCATAAAGGAAGTGACATGTGTTGACATGGAAGGAATGGTTGGCAACCACTTGTGCAGACAATCTACCATAACCCTTAGACCAGCAAGTGGCAGACCTGAGGCTGGAATATATTTTTTTCTGCCTTTCAAATCACTGCTTTTTCCATCATGCCATATTTTTCATATACTACCATTGCTTTGGTGAGACACAGGCTGGTCTCAAGTCCTCTACATTATATGGTTTAGACTCTCTCTAGCCATATAGCTGTTATATCTTTGAGCCTTGTTATATACAATCAGTATATAATAATGTCTTGTATTTGAAGACTTGGCCAGAAAAGGAAAAAGAACTATTTGTAAAATCCAACATCCAAATAACAGGAGTTCTAGAAAGAAACAATAGGCAAAACTAAGGGAAGAAAATCATCAAGAAATAACTGGAGACAATTTTCTAGAACTGATGGCCATGAGTTTTTATACTGAAAAGCCATAATAGGGGCGCCTGGGTGGCTCAGATGGTTAAACGTCTGCCTTCAGCTCAGGTCATGATCCCAGGGCCCTGGGATCGAGCCCCACATCGGGCTCCTGGCTCAGCGAGGAGCCTGCTTCTCCATCTGCCTCTGCCTCTTCCCCTGCTCATGCTCTCTCTATCTCTGTGTCTCAAATGAATAAATAAAATCTTTAAAAAAAAAAGAAAAGCCATAATAAATAGAACCAACCAACCAAACAAACAAACCCAAGGCACGTCACCATGAAATTTCAGAACACTGGATGCAAACAGGGAGAAATTCCTAAAAGATTCCAGAGATTTTAAAAGGTCATACATGAAGGATAAGAAATAAGAATGGCATTATACTCAACACTCAGATCTTAGTTTCTAAATACCATTCTCCAATAAATGAAAGAGTTTGCCTAGGAGAAAGGGTTGGTTCCAGAAATGGGGCAGAGAAAATACATGGTGAGCTTTGTGCTACACAGCTTATTAAAAAGACACAAAGCCAATTAGAAGGAGCCTCTCCTGGTTAAAATTGGGGTAATCTGAGCATCACACTGAATGAGAGGAATTGATTACATTACATTGAATTGTCTAAACTGGTAGTTTGAAAAAGTACACAAAAGATGGGATAAGGGGACGCCTGGGTGGCTCAGTCAGTTAAACGTCTGCCTTTGGCTCAGTCATGATCCCAGGGTCCCGGGATCAAGTCCCGCATGGGGCTCCTTGCTCAGCGGGGAGTCTGCTTCTCCCTCAGCCTGCTGCTCTCCCTGCTTGTGCATGCGCACTCTATGACCAAAAAAAAAAAAAAGGTGGGCTAAGGAAAGCTCTTATTTACAGAGGAATGCCAACTTATAAATGTATCAGGAAAGAAATATAAAGTCACTATTTTGCTACTAGAATTCCATACCCATCCAAATTATAAATCAAGGATAAATACATAATAAACATTTTTCCAAAATGCTGTTTATGTTCACGTACCCTGTGTTGATTTGCTAAGGCTGCCATAACAAATTACCACAATCCTCATGATTTAAAACAACAGAAATGTATTCTCTTACAATTCTAGAGGACAGAAGTATGAAATCAACGTATCAGCAAGGCTGTACTCCCTCTGGAAGCTCTAAGAAAAAACCCTTCCTTGTCCCTTCCAGCTTCTGGTGGCTGTCAACGTTCCTTGTGGCTGCATCACTCCGATCTTTCCCCATCTTCATGTGGCCTTCTTCTCTGTTTCTGTGCCTTCTCCTCTTCTAAGAACACTTGTCATTGACCTCGGCCATACCAACTTCTTATTAGACATGTCACTGGAGGCAAGGGAAACAAAAGCAAAAATGAACTACTGAGACTTCATCAAGATAAAAAGCTTATGCAGGGCAAAGGAAACCATCAACAAAACTAAAAAGCAATGTATGGAATGGGAGAAGATATTTGCAAATGACATATCTGATAAAGGATTAGTATCCAAAATCTATAAAGAACTTACCAAACTCAACACCCAAAAAACAAATAATCCAATTATGAAATGGGCGGAAGACATGAATAGACACTTTTCCAAAGAAGACATCCAGATGACTAACAGACACATGAAAAGATGTTTAACATCAGTCATCATCAGGGAAATACAAATCAAAACCACAATGAGATATCATCTCACACCTGTCAGAATGGTTATAATTAACAACTCAAGAAACAACAGGTGTTGGCGAGGATGCAGAGAAAGGGGAACCCTCTTACACTGTTGGTGGGAATGCAAACTGTGCAGCTGCTCTGGAAAACAGTATGGAGGTTCCTCAAAAAGTTAAAAATAGAACTACCCTATGATCCAGCAATTGCAGTACTAGGTATTTACCCAAAGGATACAAAAATACAGATTTGAAGGGTTACATGCACCCCAATGTTTATAGCAGCAATGTCCACAATAGCCAAAACTATGGAGAGAGCCCAAATGTCCATTGACTGATGCATGGATAAAGAAGATGTGTGTGTGTGTGTGTGTGTGTGTGTATACACACACACACACACACACAGGAATATTATTTAGTCATCAAAAAGAATGAAATCTTGCCATTTGCAACATCATGGATGGAGCTAGAGTGTATTATGCTAAGTGAAATAAGTCAGTCAGAGAAAGACAAATACCATATGATCTTACTCATATGTGGATTTAAGAGAGAAAACATATGAATATATGGGAAGGGGGAAAAGAAAAAAAGGAGAGAGGAGAAACAAGACATAAGGGACTCTTAATAACAGAGAACAAACTCAGGGTTGATGGAAGGTGGTAGGTGGGGGAGAGGCTAGGTGGGTGATGGGGATTAAAGTGGACACTTCTTGAGATGAGCACTGGGTGGTATATGTAAGTGATGGATCACTGAATTCTATTCCAGGAACCAATAATGCACTGTATGTTAACTAACAAAATTTAAATAAAAAAAAATAAAGTAAATGAATCTGTGTAGAATATTTTCAAAATAAAAATTACAGGAAAACTGTTGAATATTTCTAATGCTGCAGAGGAATTTAGATTTCTAATACTGGGAACCTGTGATATACTCAGGTAACTAGATAAGGGGATCTACACTGGGGACACATGTATGCAGATGCTGTCACTATTGAGAGGGTACAATATTCCTCCCCACTCTGTAAGAGGACATTAGCAAAGAGCAAGTAGTATGGAGCCAGTTTTGTAACCCAAGAGACCAGCGGTGCGTAAGGATGTATAGGAGGACTGCCCAACGACAGTGATACCTGAGGGTCAGGCTTGCTTGATATGAAAAGCAGCCACCGATGGTAAATCATTTGTGCCATTTCTTTAAACAACAACAAAAAAGAGCAGGAGGAAGAGAGGAAGACGACAGAGAAGAGCACTACAAGGGAGGACACTGGGCAATTGTGACACAGAGAGAAACGGATCGAGAGGCCTATCCTCCTGACCCCGGCATATCTGTAATCTCTTACCATCTCCATCCTAGTTTCTGCATCGGGGAACTCCACATTTTAGCCCAGATCATCTGTAAGTTCTTTACTAGCTCTTACATTTGTAAGGTCTTGCTAAAACAGAGTTTCAAATTCTTTTTTTTTTTTTTAAAGATTTTATTTATTTATTTGACAGAGAGAGACACAGCGAGAGAGGGAACACAAGCAGGGGGAGTGGGAGAGGGGGAAGCGGGATTCCCATGGAGCAGGGAGCCCAATGCCGGGCTCGATCCGAGGACCCTGGGATCATGACCTGAGCCGAAGGCAGACGCCTAACGACTGAGCCACCCAGGCGCCCCAGAGTTTCAAATTCTTTAAGACTCTGCTAAAACAATCTTTGGAAGATTCATAATCCAACTTTATTACTCAGGCAGTACAATTCTAGTTCAACTCCTTAACACTTTGGCATCTGGTGCTCCTAGGGTCTTTGAGAAGAATTCCTGATTGGGTTCTAATAGGGTAGAGCTCAGGATGCTGTTAGAAGCAAAAGGTGAACAGATGGGTGAGCTGCTCTAAGCAGTGCTAGTTGCAGTTTTTTCTTTTCTCTTTTTAAATGAGAGGTTAGTCTTCCCCAAATCCCAAGGCTCCACTCCCTAATTTGGATATGAACCAGATGATTTCACTGGTCTTTCCCTTCTCTGGTTTCTATGATTCATCAGCTATAGCAACCAGGGTGGGGTAAAGAAAACAATTCTAATATTCAGTTATGTTGTAGCTCAAAAGGAAGGAATCTAAGAAAAACTATGAAGATTGTAAGAGAATGAAAAAAATGTAACTCATAATACTCCTAACTCAGAAATTGTTCCCAGGAGGTGTCACTACATCCAGTGCCCTGATCTCGCCTCTTTAAATATCAATTACATGAACGTTTTTGTTCATCAAATGTTCTACACATCTTTTTCTATGAAATTGGTAAAATGCTTAATGTAGTACAGATAAATGCCCAGTTGGTTTTGATCACCCATGTCTCTGAAAAAGCTGCCAGTATCTACCTATAAAAATCAAGGAACTCCCTAGACAAATGCACTCTATTTAACAAACACTGAATATTCACCATATGCCAGGCACTAGGGCAGGACTGCACAGCAGATGCCTAATAGGCAAAAACATGGTAACTCTGACCTCAAGGTCTAGTAGAGGTAAATAAGTAATTCTTATTCGACAAATGTATCAGAAATGAAATCAAAGTGCAGGGGAACCCAATAAGAGAATGACTAATTCTGTCAAGGGCAGTTAACCAATAGAGAAAGGAAGTAAGACATTCTGTCTTGGCCAGTGCATTTAGTTACTCATAGCTATTTGAAGTAATTGTGAAACCATAGGAGAGGAAATGTAACATACACCAATGTATTCTATATCCGTGGACAGTGTCAATGTAGAGGTGTGACTGTTTTTTTTTTTTAAACAAACCATTCTAGTATAAAAACAGGTAAAGAGGAATAGTCACTGGAGAAGATATATTATTTGGTTAATTCCACTCATGCGAAAACTTGAGAATATTTTTGGAACTCCTCTGCTTAATTCCCTCAGAGCCTAAGGCAAATCTTGGTCAACTGAGAGGAGTTCTAAGCAATAGCTAAAGGTCATTCTGAGCCAAGGCTCATGACTAAGTGTGCAGAGGATAGTAGGAGTTTCAACTGGGGTTAAAAATACATGAAGCCATGAATAGGACCTCATTTGATTACATTGTTTGATGGAATCAATAGTATTGATTTTCTGGTTTTAAGGAAATTTGATCATTTTGATATGATGTCTGAAGTGGATATCTATCAGTCCAATAAAGTTTTTGGAGTTCTTAAGATACTAAATATTCAAAATCATGTAATACAATCTAAAGGTACTTTTTTTTGGTGAAAATACCCAAAAATATAGTGGGCTGAAATGGAATCTTCAGTAATGACATACCTACGGATGAGGTACTTATACATCAAAAAGAGTTTCAAAAACCAATTCTCCATGGCCAAGGAAATAGCCAACCAAGTTGGTTACAGCTTGCTATGACTGGCATTGGCATCACGTAGGTCTCTATCAAAATGGATTAACACCACCAGTCCCTTTTCAGAGCCAGTGGCATTGTTGAGTATTCTGGATAGCTAGAACAAACTCCAACATGACCCCACACAGCTGAAGAGGAAAGAGGAAAAAGCACAGAGTCAGTGGATGCAGAGTGTGTCCAGAGACCCTTGCCAGCCACTCCTCACAAAGGCTGACCACTCTCCTGGAGTGGCAGTTACTCTTCCTTCATAAACAGAAATCCTTTCTCAGAGTCATTAACATTGCTTCTGTTAGTCTCTTAACAAATTAGTCTGTTAGTAAGTTGTGTACATTATAAAATTGCCTGCCCTGTATTGTGGAAAAAAAATACATGAAGCCTTCATACCCTTTTCAGATATCAAACTGAAAAGGTATGAGGGGCAGAAGGCATGGCCTGAGACCCACCATGGGCTGGCAATGCTGGTCTACATGTTTCGTTTTAACTGGGTAAGCCAATTTTCTCATTCAAAGCTGTAGTATTCATTTTAAACTTTTAAACATTAACATAATTATCACACAAACATTAAAATATTCTGGGGAGGAGCTCATGCATGACTTACTCTGACCCTCAAGTTTCTGAAGGGAGGCAACTTAGGTTTCAGTTTGGGCTTCTGGGCTCAGCTACTTGGCTCATTTCATTTTTCCTTCTTATACCCCAGAGTCTAAGTTTTAAAAGGTTAGGAAAGAGTCCAACTAGGTAAAAGTGACATTTAAAGAGTTAACCATCCTTTTTAAAGTGACTTACTTGGGAGGATACCAACCTTTTTTCCAGATTTAGAGTGTGCTTCCAAATGATACAGAGTTTAATTCCCCAAAGAATAATTTTTGCAAAGGAACCCTTACTCCACTTAACTCTGGGCTGTGGAGGGAGGAGAGGCACCTGACCCAGTTTGCATGAGGGTCTGCAGCACTTACCACTCCATTTCTGACTTGTCTAACTCCCAACAGATTTAAGATCAGCAACTTCTATCTCATGGGCTTGACCACATTCTCACAAATGTGGCAGGCATTATTTGGAATTGCAAGAACAGAGGTGACAGATGGCCAAGTAAGATGGATCACTAGAAGCTTTGGTTTGGATTGAAAAATAGCCTCCCCTGATCTCCCTGCTTTCAGACTTCCCTAGTTTCCATCCTCCCCCCCAATCCAGCCTACATATTATATATTGCCATAGTTTCCATTATGGAAGTTTAACCTTGTTGTCCATCTCTAGTGCCACCCCCCATTAAGAAGCTTCTCCTTATTCCCCACCTCAAGACAATGCCACAGTCTCTAAGTCAATCACAGCTTTTTAGTGACAAGTTCTCCCCAGCACACTGTCTTAGATCCTTTGGGTCCCTTCACCATAGGCACACTGGTCATGTCTTAGCCACACGGATGACCTGCCCTTCCAACATGCTATGCAAGTTTGCACCTCTGAACATTGACTATACTTTGTCCCTGAGCTTGAAATTTCCCTTCCAGTCTGGCAAACTCCTTTCAAGTTTTAGCTCAGATGACATTGCTCATTGATTTGATCTGACAATAATTCACATTTACACAGGGACTTGCAGTTTAAAAAGAACTTTCATATCCATTATCTACTGGAAGGCCACTAAAGCGTATAGAATATGCTGGCAAGGTATAAATATCTGGATTTCACAGATGAAAAGACAGAAGAGCAAAGAGGGGAGAGATACAGCCTTAGCAAATGGAGGAGCTGAGACTCTTAACTCCGTACTCCCCACTTCCCACCCCCTTCCCAACCTCATGCCTCTTCCATCAAACTCCAAATCTGGGCTGCCAACTTCTGAGACTCAACTTCTCATACTTCTCTCCAAGTTGTAGCAGACAGTCTTAACATTCTAAAGACTTCCCCAAATGCTGGATGTGAATTAACTCTAGCATAGGCTCCTGGGAGGCAGAAGGCTTGGCGGACAGCAAACTCAGCACTCCCTTATATGCAAAATAACATTTTGGCCTTAGGCACTTAGTAAGTTACACAGTCCTTGCTCCTTAAGAGTAAAAGTTTTCAGGCACTAGAGTGTAGCATTAAAAAAAGCCAAACTGAATTAGGGACTGACCCACCACTTTATTAGCCTCCCAACATGCATAATATACAGAGATATTCAAGCCTCATGCACTGTGATTTCAGTTTCCCTCACTCTCTTCCTGAACTCAAACGAACTCATTGTGCAATTCTACGAGATTGCATTTTGGAATTGGACAGAGACCACTTCCAGCTGCCCATTGTGGCACTTGGGAAACTATAATCTGCATCACTTTTCGTGGGACAGAGGGCAGACATTATACTTGCAAAATGTATTCCATTATTTATTTTTCACATTAGTAAAACTGCTGTTTGCATATTGTTAGGACCCATGACTAAACAGTTAAAAATAAAACACAAACTCTGTAAAATACATTCTATATCTTAGTCATCTAGAAATGTTAACTTTAAACAGACTGCAATCACTTGATTATTTATTCTGGACTCATTTCTCACTTTGGGTTGAAAACTTCAGGAGCAAATTTAAATATTATCTCATGGATAATAATGCAGTCAGTAAGACTGTCTCTGGGCACAATATCCTCTTTATTGGAGTCTCTCTAACAGGTTAAACCAAAAAACCCTACAGTTTATTTCTGGAGCCTAAGTTGGGTAGAGGTTTGTTGAAAGACCAACTTGAAAAACTGTGGATGACTTACGTTTACTTGGCATTGGAGAACATTACCTGCAGATGATGAGACCTCAAAAGTTGTGTGAAAGAAAAGGCTTTTTTTTTTTTTTGGCCACATCAGGAAAAACAGGTTTGTCCAGACAAGTTTTGGCTGCCAGGTAGAATGTTTTCAAGAGGTTTTGAAATATGGTATCTTTAAAATTGTTTAATCTGAATTTGTACGTCCTCTGTTGTTCTAAAATGAAATAGAGTAACACTGGGTGAGTCAGACAGTAAGATACCACCTAAGTAATGTGCTCTTCCTGGTGCATAGCAAGAAACACACATTGTTGATTTGTCTCATTACTGGTGATACTAATTTTAATCACTTAGTTAAGATAGTTTCTGCCAGATTTCTTCTGGATTAAGTAAACAAGTAAGTATATTATACCTAATAATAACCATCTTCTGGGGAGATTCCTTAATAAGACTACATGAATATTCCTGGGTGCCTGGGTGGCTCAGTCGGGTTAAGTGTCTGCCTTCAGCTCAAGTCATGACCCTGGGATGGTGTCCCTGCTCAGTGGGGAGTCTGCTTCTCCCTCTACCCCTCCCCCCTTCTCATGCTCTCTCTCTCTCAATTAAAAAAAAAAAAGCCTATGTTAATATTCCTCTTTGCCATCAAATTTTCACCCACCATATTTAGCATCCTTTGAGGATTCTTAGCTAAGTAATTATCTCTATAATGACTGTAAGTTGGTTTTTCTAATTCCATCATTCCCTCTGGATTTATTGGTTGGCAATCTACTGTAGAATAGAGTATTTCCTTTTTCTCCATTTATTTATTCATTTATGCCAGCATGAGCATGTGGATTACTATTTTACTTAAAGCATTATAATATGTTACTATCATTCTTTCATGCTCAAATTTTCCCAGACCTAAGAACTCCTTTAAGCTAGTTCCTATGTTCTTTTAACATGCATCCATTACTCTTTGAGCACCTTCTTACTTTCTGGTGCAAGACAATGTTCCAGGTTCATCTTGTATTTTCCCAGCCCCAATCTTGGGATAATATCTCCAAGGAACACTGATTTCTTTTAGTGAAGGATAGAATTTAGAAACCAAGATCTGGGTGCTTGCTAGGTGTGTTTATTGCTATGTGAGTATTACTGCTTCTAGGCACTATCAGCAGAATTAGGAAATATGTATGCATATGTACACATAACACACAGCTGTATCTGTTTCTCCATCTCTCTCTCTATATATATTAAGTGCCACAAATTCACTCTGATACTTCAATTCCAATCCAATACCATGGGGTTTATTCTTGCCTTCCTCTTTCCCATTATTCTCAATATAAAATGTATTTATTTGCTCAGTTAATCTAGTATGTAACCAAACTCCCTGTCCCTTGGCCCTAGTAAAGACGAAGTAGAAGAAAGAAAAGGCCAGTGTGGTCCAAGGCATGCCAGCCCCAATTTCCTGGTTTATCAGCCCAAAGGTAGGACCCAATCTTCCTGTCTATTTCTCTCCTCTAAGTTGTAGACCCACATTTTCAGTTTACAGATTCCATAGGACATTATCACCTTAATTGTACTGTTGACATTTGGTTGAAAATGTAAGTAGTTGTCTTTCTACGCCATCTATATTCTTCCTCTAATATTTTCATTTAAGTCAGTGGCAGCACTCGGGCTAAAAATTTCAGTTGTCTTTGAAACCTCTACTTCATAATTCCAACACACAAGCTACTTCATGTGCCATGACCTTTAGCTCTTCTTTGTATTCCCAAGACCTAGTGTCTATAATCTACTTGTGACTCTATGTTACATGAGGTAAACATTCATTTGGTGGACAGGATCAAATCTCATAGCTGCTAACTAAATAGCTTTCCAATTTACACCTTTCCATCCACCTGCTATTTGTAGAGTTACCAGCTCCTTGCCGTAAGTCTTTCCTCTCTCTAAATAATCCTTTATATTTTAAGTTTCCTAAAATTGATGTCATTTTGCTTGAAAAGCCTTCAATGTCTCCTCACTGCTTTTAGAATCAAATTAAACTATCTGGGAATAATAATCAATACCTTCCACTATCAAGCTCTAACTTACCTCTTCAACTTTATGTCCCATTTATCTTCTTTTACCCTCATGCTTGTTACAAGATCATATTTGCTATTTTTGAAAATCAGCACTTTCCATAGGATTTTCCCTAATGCTATAATGCTCTGCCTCCTTTTTGTCCATATTAATATTTTACTTGCCTTTCTGAACAAGCTTAAAGGTCATTTTTACCATGAGTTTCTCTTATTTCCAAGCACCCCCTTTTTTTACTCCTATGCACTATTGTGCCACTTAAATTCTGCTCTGTATTATAGCTCATTGCACATATCCATCTCTCCAACTAGATTAGAGAATACCCTTAAGACAGAAACCAATACTATTTATTTTTACATCCCAAGAAATTGGCATAATGTACTATACACCCAGTAGCTGCTCAAAAAAGCATTGTCAATTCATTTCCATGTTTTGCAGATCAATTGGCAATGAATTTCATTGTTTCCACTTTACCTTCTCCTTAGTCCTTAATGTTTATAAATCTGATTTCTATACCAGCTACTTTAATGAAACTTCCATAGCTGATGATAAACCCAAGCAGATATAGCTTTATGAGCAAAAGCATGCAGGTAGGGCCTAGAATGGCTAATCTGTGTGTCGGTAAAACCTGGCTGAAGCAGATGTTGTATTAATGCAGTGCTCGGAAGAGAGGTAAAACCCATGGAATCAGTGTAGCATTGCCTTGTTACACTGACTCTTAAGATTAACATGCACATACTCTCCTGTGCTGTACATTTTTGGGCAAGCCAAACCTAGGATAGGGACTACAGAAAAGATTTCCTCCTTTTCCCCTCCAAGAAATGCATATTCTCAAGAAAAGGGAAGGAGGAATTCAACCCACTAATCACAGACTCTTTAGGTTTCTTCACTTTCAAAACAGGAATTAATTCATACTGTGGCTTTTCCTCCGATTCCTTAGAGAATTAACCGGACTATACCATGCATGTACAGCAATAAAACACAACCCTTTTGTAGCTCCTTGCTTGATCACATTCTAACAGTAGTTCATATATTGGAAGCAAACATGTATGCCAAGGCAATAGTACATTATGCCTGTACTGTTTGTATCTTCCTTTTTGATGAGGCAATCTAAAATTCCCATCCTAGAAATAGATATCTGGGCCTCAACTCCTTCAGTAAGATTTACCTAGCAGATCAGACCCAATCCTCAGACAGATGCTTTGTGTGTCTGCCCCTACATACCTTGATAAGTCTAGACATTACCCAAGGGGAACATGGCAAGAGTGGAAGGACCAATGAAATACATCTTTATTCCTACATCTCAAGGAGAAACTTAATAAATCTTGGTATCAAATACTCTTATGGTTTGATTAAAAGGTACCACATACCTGTAACACATAACAAGCATCTTAATATGTGTATCAGAAACTTCAGATTTAGCATGTTCATAACAAAATATTCAAGTGTTCTCTCCCCTCTCCACCCTAAACCCATACTTTCTTGTAATATATCTAAAATGTTTACAGTGTCCAAAAAGCTAGAATCCAAGTAGAATGGAAAGAAACAGGTTAACTTCCTTTGCAATTGCAAAAGAAGATCCAAATAGTGAAACTATTTCCAAGTTTTGCTAATCAATTGGCAATGAAGAATTTCATTGTTTCCACCTCACCTTCTACTTACTCCTTAATGTTTATAAACCTGATTTCCATACTGGCCACTTAAATGAAACGTTTTAGTGAAGTTATATGGTTTTCTCTGGGGCTCCATTCAATATCCTTCTCTCATTCTACTAATTTCTGCTATGTTACCTTATACATTTCTCTCAATCACCACAGACATACCAACAATTCCCAAATCTGTACTGATGAGATCAGGCTTCTCTTCTGAGTTCAAAATTCAAATTATCAACCATCTCTATTAGATTCAGCATATTGGTAATAAGACATTAAACAGTGTCCTTTCTTTTCTCTCCACCCTAAACCTAATTCTTCTTCTATATCCTTAAAATGTTCATGGCATTTGTGGTAGTTAAAAAATGTTCACAAATTCTTCCTTTATTCCTCCTTTCAAGAGGTGGAGCTTGAGTGTGCACTTACTAACTTATATCTAATGAGGAAAATATGGCAGAAGTGACAGTATTTGACTTCCAAGACAAAAAGACATTGTGGTTTCCTCTTTGCTCTTTCTCTTGACTAGCTCACTTTGGGGTAAGCCAGCTGCTATGTCATGAGGATACTCAAGCAGACCCATAAGAGGTACATGCAGTGAGGATAAGGCTTCCTGCCAACAACCAGTGAAAGACTGGCACCACCTTTTTTGAAAGTAGATGCTCTAGCTGGTCAAACCTTGAGAGGAATGCAACTCCAGCCAACAGGTTAACTGTAACTTTGTGAAAGACCCTGAGCCAGAGACACCCAGCTAAGCTGCATTTTCTGATGCAGAGAAACTCTAAGATAATAAATGTTTGTTGTTTTAACTAAATTTTGGGGTAATTTATTATGCAGCAATATATAACCAATATTGCATCCAAACCTAGAATCCAAGGAACAAATATGGTGAAAGGAAATGAACATTTTATTTTTTATTTTTTTTAAAGATTTTACTTATTTGAGACACAGAGAGAACAAGCAGGGGGTAGGGGCAGAGGGAGAGGGTGAAGCAGACTCCCTGCTGAGCCAGGAGTCTGATGCAGAGTTAGATCCCTGGACCCTTGGATCATGACCTGAGCCAAAGGCAGACCCTTAACTGACTGGGCCTCCAAGGCGCCCAGGAAATGAACATTTTAACTTAACTCTTCCCACTTTATCCACACTCATCCTCCTACTTTCTCAATGAGTCATACCACTATTTACCCAGTATCCGAAATGAGAAATTGGGATTTCTCTGGAAGCCTTATTTAACTCTTCCTACCAACTGTTTCACTAAGTTATCATTTTTTTCTCCTGTTACTTGAGCCCATCCCTCTTACTGCTTTAATTCCAGGCCTTTACCATTTTTCAATTATTATAACACAGCTTTCCAACTTTTCTCCTTTCCTACAGTCTTTCCCAGCTCTATTTCATTCTCTAGATTAATGCTAACAAGAGCTTTTTCAAAAGCCTATCTGATCATGTTATTTTTTTTTTTAATTTAAATTCACTACTGATTCCCACATTGCACAGGACAACATTCAAATGTCATAGCATGGCATGTCTGTCCCTGTCCTACAGCTTTTTCTCTCAAATCCAAGTTCAGAGCCTACAATCTGGCCAACTTTCACCTTTGCATATGCTTCTTTCTTTCTGTGTTAAGACATTTCATTCTTTCCTTATAATTCTTACACACTTTTTTTTTTAAGATTTTATTTATTTATTTATTTGACAGAGAGAGAGAGAGAGAACAAGCAGGAGGAGCAACAGAGGGAGAGGGAGAAGCAGGCTTCCCGCTAAGCAGGGAGCCCGATGCAGGGCTCGATCCCAGAACCCTGGGATCATGACCTGAGCCAAAGGCAAACGCTTAAGCGACTGAGCCGCCCAGGCACCCCTCTTACACACTTTGAAAAGACTCACCTCAACCTTCAACTCACTTTCCTTAATCATCAGGTTCAGGTTATATGGCTTTCTTTTATTACTTTATCAGAGCACTTACCCATAGATCAGTATTGTGTCCTCCACTAGAATGTGAGCTCCTGGAAAAAATAAAATCTATCTTTGATACCTAGACATTCATTTAGTCATACATCCAACTTATATTTACTAAGCAATACAAGACAGTAATACCAGGTTAGGTGTTTGTTACATAATTGTGAACAAAACAAATATGTTCCTGGCCTTTGCATAGCTTATAGTCTAATCAAGAAGAAAGATAGTAAGTCAAATAAACAAATACTGTGATATGTGAAAAAAGAATATTATGTAACAATGAGGACCTACTTTAGACTGTGAGGCACACAAATGCAAACATTTATTGAACTAAACGTTTTCCAAGAGGTATGTATAAATTATACCTTCACCATAGGTGGAAGTGGACCAGGTTCATCACATCCTTGCCAACACTGACTCTGCTTAACACAGGTTTGCCACAAACCTTCAATTTGTAAAAAATGTAGTATCTGCAAAGTGCAACAAAGCAAAGTGCAATAAAATGAGGTATGCCTGTACTAAAAATCAAGGGAAAAAACACAAACATGATCAAATACATGTTATAAAAGAGGCTTGATTAAGCACAAGTGAAAAACCAAGACTAGATTTATATATATTATCAGGAACATTGAAATATATGGCTAAGATAATTTCAAAATAATTACTTGCAAGACCACACATTTTACTAGGTAAAAAGTAATATTAAAAATCAAAAGCCAAGTCTTTCTGGTATTCAGAAGTCTGAAGAAATCATTATCTAGCTTTTTTAAAAGAGCAAATTCCAAGGGAATCCCTGCCTCTCCCTTGGTTCACTGCCAAATGATTCACAACTAAAATATTTCTGGGATATGGGAATATGGGACAAAGTTAAAAAAAAAAGATCATGTCCATTAAAAAAAAAAGCATTGTTTTAAAAAGGGAATGGAAGGCGGAGGAAATTATATATTAAAATATATAAAATAGTTTTAATAATTACTTATTAATTTAAAAATATAATGGACTAAAATAATTGAAAACAAAACTTGGTAGTTGAAGATAAAAATACTCAACTGTTACTGATAATAGTTGAGAAGATTTCTTGGACTAGTTTCTTATATTAATATAAAACACATTAAAAAGTTCCAAAAACAAAGCAGATTACAAAACTTGTATTTTACAAATGATGCACATATTTCTGAAACTTTTAATGCACATTAAAGGACAAAGACACAAAAATTAAATAAGTCCATTCTTTCTTAAGTCCAAATTGGCTACAGTAACATCAGGTGATGATAAGCTTTCCAAATTCAGCTATGTGGTCCTAGGAAATTTAATCAGTATAGATGAGAAAAGATATTTTATTTTTTACCACGTTAACCTTGTCAGTTGAAATGATGAGATTTTTCTGGAAAACACACTCATCTCTGCTTTCAGTAGCATTATTTCAACACTCAGCTGAAATTTGTGCCAAGAGATAGAGGGATCTATCACCAAACCTATAACACCACAGAAGGTTTGTTTTTTTAAAAACAAACTGATGGTTGACCAACAAGAAATTGTTAACTTGTGATTTTTCAGGAGCATGAACTTTTTTATTTTTAATTTTAATTTTTGGCTTGTGCAATGGAATTTCATCAAGTTTTTAAAGATGTTAACTTTATTAACTTGCAATAATCATCGTTTTAAAATAGTATATAAAAACTGTCACAATGGGTCAGAAGCAAAGTTTACATTGGCTCAAAATTATCTCTGATAGTGGCAAGATTCAACTTTTTGAGCCAATCTCAACAGACTGGTGATATAATTCAAATTACTAACATTACACACAATGATAAATATTGCTCTTGAAAAAAGCAAATTATTTTCCTATTTAACAGTTTTTGGAAAAGGTCTACTATAAAAATATTTCTCTTCTCTATGTTTCCCTGCCATGATACTGTTAAAACATATCTGGATTCTCCTCAAACATCGTGTTAAGAGTATAACATTCCATTTTAGCTGAAACATTCCTTCACATAGCCAATATATTTTTTCAAGGCACTCTAAGAACTCTCAAGGACACTAAAAGAAAAATGTTCATCTTGTCCACTGATCTTCTAGGCATATTTCCCCTCAAACTTTTCTAAAGTGAACGTTGTTACAACTAGTTCTTCCTCATTTTCCATAGTAGAGTCCTTAAGTTATTTTTCTTTTATTTGGAGCTTCTCCTTCATTTTCAACTTGCTGAGCAGGCAGACTTTTCGTTTCCATGGAAACTGGATTCCTACGGCTGCGTGTAGGCATTCTTGTTCCACCAACCTAAGAGGTGAAGCAAAGAATAGTTTAACATGTTTACAAAATATTTATATATGGTCAACTCTGCTCTGTATTATTTATAATATGTACTAATTACCTTGCAAATCGTCCTTTATATGTTTTTAATCTCCAGCTACCTGGCTGCTTCTAAACAAGCTTTAATCTGACACAGTTTAAGGTACTAAGCAATCAGGGAAGGAATAGGTCAGGGTAGATGGAGAGAAATGAAGGGGAAAACCACTCTGCGTTAAATCTGGAAGAGGCTGAAATGTTAAATTAGAAAATGATGGAAGGACAGGACTTTTGAGCAATGTGTTTGCAATAATGACGCTGAAGGGCAGAAGAAAGGAAGAAATGAAAAATACGAAAGGAGAGAAAGGAAATACAAGAAACAGGTCGGAGGTGGTAAAGAGGGAGAAAAAAATTACAAAATGGAGAAAGGGACAAAGACTAAGAAAGACAAGTCTACAGAGAAAAAGGGGGAATAATAAATGTTGAAAAACAGGAAGGCAAAAGAGAAAATAACCCAAGTAAAAAGGAAAAGTTGAGGGACTAAGAGAAGATTCTTGCAAGAAAGAAAGAGAAAGGGGAAGAAAAAACTGGAAGGAGGCTACAGAGGAAAAAAAGGAAGAAGGGAAGTGGGAGGAAGAAAGTTTGTTGGGGTGCTGGTTCTACCTTAATATCAACTCCTCCTCAGCACAAGTAGCTGCCCACCCTCACTTTCTAGCCCACACAGACTACAGAAATGAGAAGGCGTATTTTTAGGATATAATCCCTTGCTAACTGTGGTCCTGCTGAAGATGAGATCTGGAAATTCTGTCATCTCCTTGGCCACTGAGAGAGCATAGTTTTTAAAAAGGGTAATGGAGAAAGTCAGCCCTTGGAGAGAAGGGCCAAAGCTGTCCAGCCTAAAACCATTTGCCCAGAACCTGTCCATTTCTGCCTCTATTTCCCCTGGCCACCTTGCAACCTTTGTTTCTTCACATCTTGTCCAGTGAATTACAGATCTGGTGATGATAGGTGATATTGTTACTCCAAACACACTCATATTTCCTAATATATCAGACATATTAGCATTGCTCCAAGGGGCTACTGGCTCACTAAGAATGAATCAGACTCCAGCTTCCCTAACCTAATATGTTATCTCTTCAGGGGCATTTTTTGGTGTATGATCAGGTGACCAGAAACGAAAAATTCCAGTTGGGATTTGAGTGTGCTAGTGTGTTTGTCTGAATCTGATGAACTTTTCTAACACACCAATTAGAAAAGAGCTGTGATTTTTAAATTATCTATACTACTGCCCACTCAGCTGGTATTTACTATAAGGCTACACTAACCACCCTCATTGTATCTACTATATCGCTGAGGAAAGCATTTTGAAACTTCCACTGTAAGATTCTGTGTGTGTGTGTGCGTGTGTAAAATGAATGTTTATTACAGAAGTTGTAGAAGGAGAAAGGGATGGGCACAGAGCCTTTGCAAAAGGACTGAAAGTGGAAGAAGTCAGGGGTAGCATAGGAAGCAAATGGGATTCTCCTATTCATCTCTTCTATATGCAGCAGGAGGTAGACAGACTCTACTGGGGTATGTCTCAGGGTTAGTACCCAAGGTACTACACAAAGATGAAAACTGAGTTCAAGCGGACAGGGACTAAAGGATTGTATCAGAGGCAGAAACATTTGTTATATGAGTTTTTACACCATGAAATATGTGGATGATTTTTGTTTCATAAAGGGTCTTACTTCCCCAGGTTTCCTGAAACTTCAGTCTTTTCCTATTGCTGCTAAGGCTAGAAACCCTATCTGTGCTTACCTTGGCTGGACTAGAAAGTCCCATTCCCATGGCCTGGCTAGGAGGAAGTAAGGGAGGAAGGTTGGGTAATTCTCATCAAACATAGGGCTAGATTGTAGGGAGATGTGTAAGAGATCACCAAAAACTTACAAGGGCTTAAAAACATACCAAACCAAGCATTAATTATCTACCTGTCTACTCTACCTAACAGCTGGGTCTTAGATAATATCATTAAGGATTTGTCCCTGGCACTGAATGCGTGAAGTGTCTTAAAAAATACAAATCAGCAACTGCTTAGTGGCATACATGTAATTGTTTAATTTTGAATTTATGTGGCCAAACCCTGAACATATGGCATTGTATCTAAGTATTAAACAAAAAAGGAATAAGTCATCCCCATACAGAATTATATGTCACAGTAATAGACCATAATCAGAATTTTTTTTTTTAAGATTTCTATTTATTTGACAGAGAAAGAGAGAGAGAGAGAATGAGAGAGAGCACAAGCAGGGGGAGCAGCAGGTAGAGGGAGAAGCATGCTCCCAGCTAAGCAGGGAGACTGATGCAGGACTCGATCCCAGGACCCTGGGATCATGACCCGGGCCGAAGGCAGACACTTAACCAACTGAGCCACCCAGGCACCCCACAGAATTTCTAAATTAAAAAGAAATCAGTATCCTAGAAAGAACATAAATCTTTCAAAAGAAGTTTTCAATTATTATATTTAAGAGAGTGAAGAAAATTTTGCCTTAATGTAAGTTATAAAAATCACTATTCAAATGAAATTTAAACTGGAAATAACCAATCAGAACTGCAGATAAGATGGTTTAAAATATTAACAACTTCATCATCCACTCTTTCATTTGTAGCAACTAGTTAACTACATTTATATATTCTCATGGCCAAGTTAGCTAAGAATGTGCAAGGAGTTCTCATTTCTAAAAAGATCCTCCCAAACAGTAACATTAGGGTAAAGAAGTGAAAAACATAACTTCATTCACTGTAAATTATTTTTAGAAATCCTCAATATTTGCATTCCAGCTATTTCTAAAAGGACTTGAAAACATTTACGGATTAATATAACACAGAAAGAAAAAAGAACAGAAGATATCCACAGGATACACAATTGATAGATGTTCTGGGACACACATATTGAGAAGATTAAAGACAATAATTTTTGACTCCAAGATTTTTGGCAGCACAGAAGGAAAATACACTCAGTTTTTATTTCCTGAACACTCAGAATTGTTTGTCTTGAACAAAACTTTTCCTACAGCTAAACCCAAAGTGGAATATTTTACATGATATAAAGAATGAGTGACATGGTGAAGAGTATCTCTAGCCACGGCCTTACAGAAGTTTCAGGCAGGGAAAAACCATTCAATTGGTATTTCTGGGAAGGAGTCTATAAAGAGAGTAATTTTAATTATAACTCAATAAATACTGAGTTATATAATACTTAGCATACAATTTAGTCCTTAATAGTTTATTGCACATTTAATAAGGTACTGCATTCACTAATTACTAACACTTACTTTTTAATTTTTCTATATCCTACTTATCAATTTTTAATTGTATCATCATAATTTTATTGTAAGTATTCTTCTGCAAATTGCCTCAAATATTTAATGAAATGAAACAGTACACATAAATAAGAATCGCAAAAAAACTGCTTTTTACAAGAACACAGGGATTTAACTATGTGGATGCATTACTCATGCTCCCACTGGGCAAGCTAATACAATTTTCTTTAGTTGACTTATAAACATTACAAAAACAGAAACTTCCACCGACAACGACTGGACTCAGTAAAGCATACAACTTTATCTACCCTTCTTATGATATAGTTTTTAGATGATGTTGTGATTAATGTGGACATGAAGTTGAAATATTGTATTGTCAATGACACAGATGAATAATAAACCACCTAATGCAACATTTAATTGCAAAAAAGATCTTACCTTTTGTTGTGGTGTGGGACCTAGTGATTTAGGTGGGAAAGTACAAGGTATTCTTCCATGATGGATATGATATGGTAATAACAGACTGGGATCTAAAGGGACCCAGGGAACTGAGAGACTAGAAGGCACACCAGGAAGGCCGCAATGTGTTTTATGCAAATTGTAGGCTGTCCTAGTAACTTTTCCATCAGAGGTCTTGTAGATCAGGAGTGAAGAATCTTCTGCTGCATGAGACAATAAGTAGGAACCCTCCTGCAAGCTAAATCATACAAGGAAATTTCAACTCACTGGCTCAGTGTCAACTTCAACAGCATGAAAACAATTATGGGAATGGAATACCACCTCTAAAAATTTTTAATGACCAAATAAGATTTAAGAAGTCTTATTTTTAACAATTTTCATGATTTTTAGGCAACTAATTTTAATTGTTATTCCAAAGTTCAGGGATACATAATTACTTTCTTTTTACTGTTACCTCAGTCAATTTCTAAGTATTCAATAATTTAATGGGAAACAAACTGTTTGCCTAATTCTCTAATCCATGTACAACATATACTGAAAAGCATTTCATGAGTGTACATACATAGTATTCCTATACAGACCATTTTAATTCATTCAACAAATATAACTCTTGCTTTGTATCCAGTAATATAAAGATTAAGAGATATAAAAGGGAATGTGGCACATTCACTACACTTAGCTTAAAATAAAGTGGAAGAAAAAAATGGAACAATCACAATACAATATGAGGTGCTATGAGAATAATAACAACAATAGCAGCTGATAGGTACTGAATGTTTATCATGAGCTAACTACTGTTATACTGCTTATATCCATTTTATTATTAAATCCTCCACAGCAAATCTTCAAGGCATATTAATAATTCACCCCATATTACAGATAAGCAATTTGCCCGAAGTTCTGAGTGCAGGGCTTAGATATAAACCCAGGTAGTTCAATCCACAGGCCATACCCTTAATCATGATCCTCTACAATAATCACTTCTGGCAAACATCAAATCTACATTTTCTTTTTCTCCATATAAAGTTTTAAGGAATTCAGTGTATCAACATAAAGAGCTAAAAGGACAGGATTAATATTTTGTGCTTTATTAGGATTTTATATTCCTCTAGCTCAAAGGTGCTAAGGAGAACCTCAGTTCTTTCCCATATCATTTAAAATAAGGACTAATCATACTTTAGTTATATCCATCTGCCTACAAACCTGATAAGTTACATTTCCATTAATTTTTTTAAGCAGAAAAGTAATAGGTGCTGACAAAGGAGGTTCAGAGAATTATTCTTATCCTCTGGAAAACTTTTTTTTTGAAACACTTTCATATTTTCATATAAGGAAATGAGTAATAATTGATTTGGTAGTAGGAATAAATAACATTTCAAAGATTGAGCTTTTATTGATGAAAATCATATATTTTAACTACCCTCACTAAAAATGAAGAAAGCTCTGGTTTACAGAGAATTTATGGAGAAGGCAAAACTTCAAGGAAGAGTATTTTAGAAGTGCCATACAGTGCAATGTACATGGATGGATACTACCCATCGGTGGGCAGAATAATGACCTTCCAAAGATGCCTAGATCCTAAACCCTAGAACCTATAGATATGTTACAGTAAGTACATGGCAAAGGGGAATTAAGATGGAGTTCCTAACCTGCTGATTTTAAAATGGTAAGATTTTCCTGGATTATCTTAGTGGGCCCACTATAATCATAAGAGTCCTTCAATGTGGAAGAAGGAAGCAGGGGGGAGATATAACTATGAAAGGAGTCAGAACAATGTGATGTGAGGACTCAACTTGCCTTTGAAACTTTGAAAAAGGAAGAGGGCCACAAGCCAAGGAATAAAGGTGGCCTCTAGAATTTTACAGAAGTCAAGGAAAGAGACCATACCCAAAGCCTACAGAAAAAAAAATTCAGTCCTGCTGACACATTGATTTCAACCCAGAAGACCTGTTACACTTACAGAATTGAAAGATGATAAATTTGTGTTGTTTTAAAACACCAATTTTGTGGTAATTTGCTATAGTTGCAGTAGAAAATGAACACACAAACTAAGATATTGATAATAACATCTCAAAAAGCATTTGACAAATTTCATGTATAAGTACTGTGCTTCACTTGAAGAACACGATATACAAAATAGAATTTCTGCCATAGAATCACAGAACTGAAAAGTACTTAGGAAATCAGTGAACTCAACACCACCATTTTATAAATAAGGAAACTAACATATAGTTGCATAATAAGTAGGAGAGTTAGAACTTTGAAATTTTTCACTTTTATTTCAGACTCGAATTGTTTTTTAGTTTATCTTTTGGTAAGGGCATAACAGAAGGAGTATAAAAGTTCACATAATAAAACAGTCTGATAAATTATCAGGTGGAGAATCCATATTCTAAGATTTCTCATGGACTTAGTATTTTTTAAGACTAGCTCTATGTTGCTTCCTTATCCTGAAAATGTAAACAATATAGGTATGCTAGGCTCCATAATGGCCCCCAGGATATCCACATCCTAATCTCCAGAACTTTTGAACGTTACCTTTAATGGCTTTCCAAGTGTGATTAAGGTACAATGTGATAAAGGAAGCAGAAATTTGAGTGATACAGTTTGAAGATGGAAAGAGGCCACAAGTCAAGGGATACAGGTTAGCCACTAAAAGGTGAAAATCAAGACAAGGAAACGACTGCTCCCTTAGAGTCCCCAAAAACAATCAGCCCTGCTGACACAAAATCATTTAGTCCAGTGAAAATGATTTTGGATATCTGACCTCCAAAACTGTAAAAGAATAAGTATGTGCTGTTTTAAGCCAATACGTTTGTGGTAATTTGTTACAGTGGCAATTGGAAACCAATACAACAGAGCCTTAGAGAAAAATGTTTAATTGCAAGGAAGCCAGTTACTATCATATTATCTTATTTATATTTTCACAATTTCAACCTTGACAAAATAGAATAAATCTTGCATTTCTAGGTTACATTCTATGATCCCTAATAGCATATATTCAAATTTTCTATGAATTTTCACCCAAGAAAATCACATATATCAATGCAAAATGTCCAAAAAACACTTACCTACTCAATTTCTTTAGAATGTGTTGGAGGATGTTAAATAAACTTGAAATCCTATTAAAAAGAAGAAATTCTTGTAAAATTAAATGACAAAAAAGGTATTCTTAACAATTATAGCTCCTGAGAAAGAGAAATACCCTAAGGAAAAAAAAAACAAAACAATACCAACATAATAACAGAAAACATAGAATACCAAAATCATTTGATTAAATTCTAATGTTTACTTAATTTTTACCATTTCCTGATTTCTCTTCAAAATCATAAAGTACTTGGCCTGTGTGAATCAGAGCAGTTGTAAAGAGATTACTATTTTATATTCAAATTATAAACTTTTAAAAATGTTCAAGAAGTCTTTAGTAGAACTAATCTGCAAAAGAGTTTGCCGTTTAGAGATGGTGGTGAATTAGCTTCCAAAGAACCTGAGACGTATTTTAAATGTGTGATACCAGAGAAGCCACTGACTGGCGGCAGGATAGTTAAAGGGAAATGAAATATATTTCTTTAGTACCTATTCTAGCCCGAAATTCATTCCCCCTATGATTTATTTAAAAATGGGTTTCATTGGGAAAGGTGGGGCAGGCAGTGAGTAATGTACAGAAAAGCTTTTTTATTCATGTAAAGAAAAAGTTACTCTTCAAAGGAGGCAGTCCTTATAAATAGAAGTGGACATTTCTAAGAACAAGCAGAGAATTCAAGATTGAACCTGAGACCCTTCAAAAATTGTGTCAAGCCCCAAAGCTAGAACTATGCAACCAGTCTAAGTCAGGACAATTTCTCATCCTAATGGTGAATCAAACATATTAATTACCAAGGTTGCCACTCTAGCTCAGCTGTGTGCTCTGGAGCAAGTCACTCTAAGTCCCAGTTTCCCCACACATAAAATAGGGATAATACTCCCACCAGTCCTTTCTAGAAAGCTGTGAGATATAAATTAGATATTTGTAAGTTATTTTCCTTTGCATTTAGGTATTTGGAGTCCTGAGCACAATAAACTCATTTCAGTATGATGTATAGTAATATGTGGCACAGGGGAAACTTTTAGAAGTTAGGATGTCTAAAATCCTTAGAATTGAGTCTATATGACTGTCCTGTTCTTTCCCATCCCTGAAAAGGAGTGCTCCCATGCACCTCCCAGACGGTGGGCTCCTACTTGTGCTCTAGCCTCCTTTGTCTGAAGTAGAAAGACTGGTGCCACTGGTATTTGATTTAACTTGAAAATGGACATGATCAATAGAGATGGATCACAAACTGGGTTAGGGGAAGCCTCAATGTATAAAAGGATTAAAAGTCTTGAAAATAAAGGACTTAAACTTAACCAGTATTTAGAAATAAACAAAAATTAGTGATTACATTAACACGTTTTAAAAATCCCACCACAAAGTAAACTTTCTTACTTGAGTGCTGAAAGTTTTTCTTTTAATTCTTCTGAGGTAATTTCTTCTAACAGAAAAAGTTTTGAAGTAAATGCATCAATATGCCCTAAAATAAAATATCAAACTTAAAAACAATTGCAGTATTTAAAAAAAAAAGTTATCCAGTCTTCTTAAAGATGTTTTTACAAAACTGTAACAATTGTAAAGGAACTATACATTCTAAAAAGAGGAGAATTATACATTTTATTAAGTTTATTAAGTAAAGCTGTATTTTATTTATTTTTCTAAAAGATTTTTATTTCAGAGAGAGAGAGAGAACAAGTGGGGGAAAGGGCAGAGGGAGAGGGAGAGAGAGAATTTCAAGCAGACTTTGTGCTGAGTGTGGACCCTGACACAGGGCTCAATCTCATGACCCTGAGATCATGACCTGAGCTGAAACCAAGAATTGGATGCTCAACTGACTGAGCCACCCAGGTGCCCCAAAACTGTATTTTAAAATGACACAAAAGTATTAGTTCTAAAATATTTGCTGAATACAGGAAAGTTTACACATGTGTACACCAAAAAATAATCTCTAAGACCCAAATTTAAGAATAACAACTGTTAAAATATTCGTGTTTCTGTTTCCTATTAGTTTAAATTGCATTTTCATAGAGATTATATTTTTAGAGAAATATGTACCTATTATCAATGAAAATGGATAGTTAAATTTATAGTATGGGCATGCTCTACACATATCTAAGACACGCTTGGTTCTTTTTTTTTTTTTTTTTTTTTTAAGATTTATTTATTTGAGAGTGAGAGAGAGAGAGCATGAGCGGGGGGTGGGGACAGAGGGAGGAAGAGAATCCTGAAGGAGATTCCCTGCTGAGAGCGGAGCCTGATGCAGGGCTCAATCCCAGGACCCCGAGATCATGACCTGAGCCGAAATCAAGAGTTGGCCGCTTAACCAACTGAGCCACCCAGGCAACCCCACACCTGGTTCTTAAGATAAAATTAGATTATAAAAATCCAGTTTAATTATTTATAATAACCAAGATATGGAAACAACCTAAGTGTCCAACAACGGATGAATGGGTAAAGAAGATGTAGTGTATATATACAATAGAATATTACTCAGCCATGAGAAAGAAGGAAATTCTGCTATTTATAACAACATAGACATACTTAAGGGCATTATGCTAAGTAAAATAAGACAGAGAAATAAAATACTACATGGTATCACTTGTATGTGGAATCTAAAAATAAAAGTCAAACAAAGGCTGGGGGAGGAAGGAATAGAGAGAGGTGGTAAAAGGGTACAAACTTTCAGCCATATAGAGTCTGAGAATCTAATGTATAATATGGTGACTACAGATGATAATATTACATTGTATGATTGAAATTTGCTAAGGGAGTAGAACTTAAATATTCTCATCAAAAAAAAAAGGAAAAATATAAATATGTGGGGATGGAGGTATTAATAAACTGGATGGGAGGAATCATTTCACAATGCATATGTATATCAATTCATTATGATGTACACTTTAAATATCTTACAATTTGATTTGTCAAATTATACCACAATAAAGCTCAAAAAAAAAAAAAAATCCGGCTTTTAATTAAAGCACACAAGATTCATCACAGTTAAAAAAAAATAGTCTGCTTAAAGTCTTACTTTCTTACAAACATGACATAATTCCAGAATTCCAAGAAACAAAGTAGCAAATGGTGTCACTTTCATTTTAAAAAGTAATGTGTATGTTCTACAACAACATAGGTTAAGACAGGACACTTAGGCCTTGAAATGTACCAAGAAGAATGATATAAAAGACAGCCCTAAGTTAAATGTTATATAATCAAGTCAATACAAAAACCAGAGTTAAAAACATCAGTTAGTATGACAAGAGTGTAACACTCATCAATGCTGAAAGTATCATTTTTTACTTTTATTTTTGAACTTGTAGTATTTAGTTATCAAAACACATTACCTGGGAAGCTGATGTCAATCACTGGGACAACAAAAAATGCACATAATATCTAATTTTCATATAAAGCCCCCTTTCATTTGCTTTCAGCTCATAAAAAGAATTAGAAACATTTTTACCAGATGCTTTTCTTTAAAACAACGAATCTATTTTTCCCACGCCTACTTATTATTTCCTATGCCAAGTTTTAGTTTCACCTCTACATTTCTAACACTCATTATACAGTGACGTTTCTAATAACAAAGACACATTTTAATGCTTTAGTAACTGTAGAAAGGGAATATTAAATACAATAAAACATATTTAGATACTTACTAAATATGCCTTTGAGATTAACAAGTCTTTGCTTTTTAAAGAAATCTCAATAAAAAATATGTATTATAGTATATGTCAAATATGGTCAGCCAAAAATAACTATACAGAGAACGCCATACTAAGTGCCAGGAGGCCTACTTCTTCAAGGAGTTAACAATTCTCTCAATATTGGCACATTTTCACCTGGGGGCCTCAAATGACTCATATGTGTGGTTGAAATATTTATCTCCCTGGCCCTTGGGGCAGCTGAGCAAGGCTTGGAAAGTTTCCTGGCCACTCCCCTTCAGCCATGAGAAATCTCTTTTGTATATCACAGCGCTATCCAAGTATTTTTTGTGTGTCAAGGTTGGGAAGCACTGCTTTACAGAGTACAAATAAAGCCTTTATATAATACAATTAAAGGCTTTATATACATGCATCCAATCATACATACACACATATATATACATACATACGAACAGGCAGGCCTTGCTTTGCATGCAGTATGGGATGATAAAAATGATACAAGCTGAAACCATGCAAGCTATTTTAATGTGAAAAATGGTAATTCTTCCATAACCTTTAAAACTTTTTGTCAAGGGGTGCCTGGGTGGCTCTGTCAGTTAAATGTCCAACTCTTGATTTCAGTTCAGGTCATGATCTTATGGGTCATCATCAAGCTCCACATCAGGGTCTGCACTCAGTGGGGATCTGATTGAGATTCTCTCTCTCCCTTTCCCTTTGCTACTCTCCCCACTTGTGCATGTGTGTGTGTACTCTCTCTCTCAAATAAATAAATAAATCTTAAATTTTTTTGTTGTTGTTGGGACCTGGGAGGCGCAATTGGTTAAGCCTCCAACTCTTAGTTTCAGCTCAGGTCCTGATCTCAGGGCTGTGAGATCAAGCCCCCTGTTGGGCTCCGCACTCAGTGAGGAGTCTGCTTAAGACTCTCTCTCCTCTGCCACCCACCCCCATGCTCTCTCTCTAAAATAAATAAATAAATCTTAAAAATTTTTTTTTGTCACATTATGAATTCTCCCTCAATTATAAATGTATAGGGAAATGAAAAAAAAGCAAAACTAATATTTATTTAGTATACTGTAATTTAAAACATTAAAAACACTGAAGGTATTTTATTTTTTTATAAAAAAACTTATCAGGAGCAGTTTGAACACTGCTTGTCAAACCTTCTTCTGGAACAACTTATGATAAGAAGCAAGCATCTTTTCTACGTCAAACCTTCTTCTGGAACAACTTATGATAGGAAGCAAGCATCTTTTCTATGCCGTGGATTGTCATACTCCTTCCTAAGTTAGGATCAGCTTCCAACATTGTATCCTTTGTGTTTTATTATGTTTTTTTTAAGATCTTATTTATTTATTTGACAGAGAGAGCGAGCACAGGCAGGGGGAACAGCAGAAGGAGAGGAAGAAGCAGGCTCCACTGCTCAGCCCCAATGTGGGGTTCGATCCCAGCACCCCGAGACCATGACCTGAACCGAAGGCAGATGCTTCACTGACTGAACCACCAGGGAGCCCCTCCTTTGTGCTTTAAATGTCAGGAAATATCTCCTTCCTTTCATGTAAAATCTTATACGGGTATCACTTTTTCATTCTTTATGTCACAACTACTTTCCTCATTTACATCCCTAAATTTGCCTTCATTAAATTCCTGTGGCGGCATATCTAGAGTCTCTTGAACATCAGCAGTGTCAACATTCCTACTATCAGCTGTTTCTCCTGTAACTCCAGTTATGTTCACTTCGAATTTCACTTCCTGCAGTATCACTTTTTATTTCTTTGCTGTGCTTTAATCATTGTTGGCCAACTCTTTGATTATCCACTTTTATAAAATTACATGAGTTTATCACTGGGAGACAAGGATGGAACACAAATACACACTTTGTTTTTTGTGTATGAACTCAGTAACAGGTGCACAGTGACCACTGACAGAGTTTGGAAAATGGGACATGACTGGTGACTGGTCATGACGTGCATCTGTTATTTATGTAGTGATATGTGGACTGAAGAGTCAGCGGTGAAGTAGTCAATACACTGTAGTAACTGAAACTGGTTTTTCTCAGAACTGTGCAAAAGCAAGGCCTGCCTTATGTCAACTATATAGAACTGATATATATATTAAAGGATTAGGAGGTAGATACAGAAGTTGTGATAAGATTACTTTGGGAATTTTCTTTTCTTTTCTTTAAAGATTTTATTTATTTATTTGACAGAAGAGAGAGTGAGCGCACAAGTAGGGGAAGCAGCAGGCAGAGGGAGAGGGAGAAGCAGACTCCCCGCTGAGCAGGGAGCCCAATGCAGGGCTCGATCCCAGGACCCTGGGATCAGGACCTGAGCCGAAGGAAGCAGCTTAACGCCTGAGCCACCTTTGGGAATTTTCTTTAAGGAGTATCTTTCAATGTTTTTATGGGACCTGAGGATAAAAAGAGTACTACAACTGAGGGGAAGAGAACATATTCATAGTAAAGTGAAGCAGACAAACATTAACAACAACAAAAAAAGTACATTTATTCTACCTGAAAAAGAGACTATGAGCTACAGAAGTGGTTCTCAAGATGCAGGCCCCAGACTAGCAGCATCAGCAGCACCTGAGAACATGCTAGAAATGCTAAGTCTTGGGTCCCAATCTAGACCTACTGAATCAGACACAGTAGGGTCAGGGCCAGCAATCTCTACTCTAACAAGCCCTACAAGTGATTCTGATGAGCCACCATGTTTGAGAATTACTGAACTCATTTCCTACAAACCAATGTGCTCTTCAGTTAAAGACAATAATTGAGATCTTATATCACTTTATCTTGTAAGACATGTTTTATCTGAATCGCGCAATCAGGCAAATAAACTCTATCCTCACTGATCTAATGTACGGACCCCCAAATTTGATTTTTGAGGAGAAATTATCTTAAATTTCCTTGAACTCTTGAGATCATAGCCTGGACAGGGAAAAATGACAACGAAATGATTAAGATAAATGGAGGAGTGGCTAGCATTGGTTGAGAGGAAAGCTCAGGCCACAGCTAAGGAAGGACTATGGTGCACGAGTGCATGAGAGAGAGAACATACGTGCTTGGAAAGTTTGTGGTCAAGACTTTTGGAATCCGGTTTCTAAACAGTAAAGTCATTTGTTTTAATTTACATTGATTAATACTGTCACACACAAAATCCTTTACTTTTGTTACATCTGACACCTCCCCGCCCCTCCCTCAATTCTTCCCTAGCCCTTTTTAATTTTATGGCAAAGTTATTGACCCTTAAAAACTATGGGGCGCCTGGGTGGCTCAGTCGTTAAGCATCTGCCTTCGGCTCAGGTCCTGATCCTAGGGTTCTGGGATCGAGCCCCGCATCGGGCTCCCTGCTCGGTGGGAGGCCTGCTTCTCCCTCTCCCACTCCCCCTGCTTGTGTTCCCTCTCTTGCTCTGTCTCTGTCAAATAAATAAAAAATCTTTAAAACAAACAAACAAACAAAAAACTATGACTCAATTCTGGTCCTGCCAACTGATAAACTCTGTATCTATGAATAAGTTACTTAATTATTCTGAACTTTACTTTCCTCTATTGCTTATAGCAGTGGTCTACACACATTAAAAACTGTTCATTAATAGCACTTAGACCAAAATTTTTTTGAAGAACGTAAATAATACACAATGTATAGTTAACTATGGTTTTGAGAAATCTTGGTTTAAAACTGTGTGATACAGGGAGCCTGGGTGGCTCCGTCGTTAAGCGTCTGCCTTCGGCTCAGGTCATGATCCCGGGGTCCTGGGATCGAGCCCCGCATCGGGCTCCCTGCTCCATGGGAAGCCTGCTTGTCTCTCTCCCACTGCCCCTGTTTGTGTTCCCTCTATTGCTGTCTCTCTCTGTCAAATAAACAAAATTAAAAAAAAAAAATCTTAAAAAAAAAACTGTGTGATACATCTATTTGAAGGATGGATTCAAAGTTCAATTCATTTTCTACAGGTTTTAGTGGCTGCCAAAAAGATACAATGATACAAAGATCCACATGCAATAAATGCCTTATTGCTGGGCTTACAAGAATGACAGTGATAGTTTTTAACACCATATACCAATAACACAAAGGTTTTTCCTCTAAATTCTACTAGTAAAAGGCCATCTTCCCTGATGTTAACCAGTTTTTCTTACAAATGTTTTTTAAAAAAAAAATTTTTTTTTTAAGATTTTTATTTATTTGACAGAGAGACACAGCGAGAGAGGGAACACAAGCAGGGGGAGGGGAGAGGGAGAAGCAGTCTTCCCGCAGAGGAGGGAGCCCGATGCGGGGCTCGATCCCAGGACCCCGGGATCACGACCTGAGCCGAAGGCAGACGCTTAACGACTGAGCCACCCAGGTGCCCCTTTTCTTACAAATGTTAAGACAGGAGCTACATTCCTATCCTTGAGGCTCTCTGGAAGATTTTAAGAGATTTTTTTTTTTTTTCCTAATCTGATTCCAAGTTTTTAAAGTATACAGAGGTACAGTTTTTTGTTTGTTTTTGTTTAAAATAGTGGCATCTTTCATTTTTGGCAACAAAATCATACTTAACAGACCCAAGGATGCTGTATGGCACAACTCTGGGGGTGGCCATTCATATGGAAGGAATTAAGCACGCTGTCTCCCTAGAGGTGTGCTATGTGGAGATGATGAAGATTCTTTCAGTATTATATGTGACAGGACTGTATGACAACATAAAGAGAGGGTACCACTTATCAATCCATATACTTAATATGAGTAATGTTTAATTGTTATTTGGAGAAAAAATAAGTTAGTTATATTATTCTCTTCCTACATCCCAATGGTTTATCTTATGCACATCCTGAGACAGTAAAAAGAATATATAAAGTATGTATGTATGTGTGTGTATATATATAGAGAGAGAGAGTATATAAATTCAATGGTTTGGTTTCCACCATTTCTATTCTCCTTGACTTTTACTGTTCCTTCAACCAGTTATCAAAGGAAACCTAACTTATTCTAAACATAATTGAGTATCTCCATGTGTCAAATACTGTTCTAGGACCTTGGGATATTGATAGTAAACAAGAAACACAAAGACAGGCAATAGATAGCATAAGTAATTAAAGTATATAATTTGTTAGTGGCAACCAGGAAAAGGGATTGGATATATAGCTGTGTGGGTTAAGGGTAAAGAAGCCAACAACTAAAAGAAGAAAGAAACCCAGAGATGTGAGCCTGGCCCTTGGGGTTGCTTTTCTCTGGAAAAAGCAACAAAAGGCTAAGAAATGGACCAGGGCTTTCAACAGTCTGTCAGGATCAGAGGAACAAAAACTGGATTTCAGGATCTATCGATGAATTGAACACCTAAGCTCTGAGTTGGGACCTTGTGTAACAAGGGGCTCCCTGGGTTTGGTGATTCTCTAAAAGAGCTCATAGGATTCAGCATACAGTTGTACTCATGGATAAGACTTGTTACAGCAAAAGGATACAAAGCAAAAAAATAAATAAAAATCAAGAGTAAAAGGAAAAGGTGTATGGAGTGAAGTCCATAGGAAACCAGGTGAAATCTCTGGGTCTTTCCCGAGTTTCTGTCTGGGATGATAAAAAAGTTCTTGAAGTAGATAGTGGTGATGGCTTCACAACTCTGAATCTACTTAGTATCACTGAATTGTATTAAAAATGTATGCTGAATTGTACACTAAAATGGTTAAAATGGTAAATTCTATGTTATTCTAAAATACGTATATTTTACCACAATTAAAAAAAAAAGTCCCTTTCCACTGAAGTCGCATAAGATGCACTTAATTCTTCTAGCAACAGTTTTTTTGTATACTGGAAAAGTTCATTAGAGACTCAGCACTCAAGGTTTTTATTGGAGGCTCATCATGTAGGTGTCTTCTGCCTAGCTCATACCAAAGACTCTCAAAAGGAAAGCAGATGTTTAGAATAAGCCACACTGTTTGTACAGTGTAGGTACTATGAGCCATCCTTATCAGCTAAAAACGTCTTATATCAGTACAGGGAAGTTTACTAGCCAAGTTCCCAGATACCAGCTAAGGGCCAGCCTTACAAACAGGTCTTTTCAATGATTGGCAGTGTCAGTCCGGCTACATCCACTCTTATCTGCAGAGACCCTGAATAGCAACACACTAGCATTAAGTGGGAAACGGACTGATCTTTGTAGGGTTCAAAGTCAAGCTTCAAGTTATCTAAATCCCTGTAACAGAATCAAGGTGAATCAAAAGTAATCTTGTCTAGAGGAAGATAACATTTTAACTTTCTCATTATCTCCACAATTTTTCATATACAATAGCTGGCCCTTAATAAAGAACATTCTGGCATACAATGACACAACATGTTAAAAAAAAAAAAAAAAAGAAACACGTTATGAGATGAATTGTGTCCCCTGCAAAAGATATGTTGAAGCCTTAACCCACAGTACCTCAGAACATGACCTTCCTTGGAAACAGGATCATAGCAAACATAATTAAAGATTAAGATGAGGTCATACTGGAGCAGGGTGGGCCCTTAATCCAATATGACTGGTGTCCTTCTAAGAAGAGGAGAGAGACACACAGGAAGAAGATGCCACATGATGAGAGAAACAGAGATGAGGGTGATGCATCTACAAGCCAAAGACGCCAAAAATTGCTGGTGGATATCAGAAGATAGAAAAGGCAATGAAGGATTCTCTCCTACAGGTTTCAGAGGGAACATGGCCCGGTGACACCTTGATTTTGTATTTCTAATCTCTAGAACTGTGAAACAAGAAATTTCTGTTGTTTGAAGCTACTTAGTTTGTGGTACTTTGTTACAGCAGCCCTAAGAAATGAATACACAAAAGATAATAGAAAAAACGCACCAGAAATCTAGATAACAGAGGTAATGGACACAGATTTTAAAAGAGTTTTGCCTAATATGCTAAAGGAAAGATTGAGAATTTCTGTCAAAAACTATAATCTATAAAAAAGAATCAAATGGAAAATCTAGAACTGAAGAATACAATAATTGAAATTAAGGACTCAAGTCATGGGTTAAATAGTGTATTAGAGATAGGTGAAGAGGGAATTAATGAACCAGAAAAAAATATCAAAAATGATACATGAAGAGTCAAAAGGAAAGGAAATAAAGAAAAGACATTAGGGTTACAGTAAGATACACCATAATGCAACTAAAATCCCAGAGAAGAAAGAGAGAAAATGAGGAAGAAGTGATTGATATTTAGTGACATAATGACTGAGAATTCTCCAAAATTTTTAGAAGTCATCAAGTCACATATTCAAGGAGCAATATAAACCCCAAAAGAAATATTTACAGAGAAAACCTAATGTAAGTACATTGAGGAAAATTCTTGAAAAACAGGGAGAAAGATAAAATTTTAAATCTGCAGAGAAAGGAGTTGTATTACTTTCAAAGGAGCAAAAAAATAAATAAATAAAAATAAGATGGACAGCTGACTTTTCAACAGAAACAAAAGAAACAAGAAGACAATGAAATATCTATCCTTCAATAAAGGTGAAATAATAAACAAACCTTTTGGATGAATAAAAACTGAGAGTCTTTGTCACTAAGCTATCTATAATAAAGATAATACTAAAGGGTATTCTTCAGGCAGAGGAAAATGATACTAGTTAGAATCTTAGAGATATGAGAAGAAAAGCATTAAAAAGGTTAAATATATGAATAAATGTAACTGAATATCAAATGTATACACTAATAATAATATAGAGAAAATATAAAATACTATTTAATGGGGATAAGTCAGGGATGCATGTTATGATTAGAGTAGCACTGTCCAATTGAACTTTTTGTGATGCTGGAAATCTCTGCACTGTTCAATATGGTAACCAGATGCAGCTTTCAAGCACTTGAAACTCACACACGGTATGACTAAGAAACTGAATTTTAAGTTTTACTTAATTTTAATAAGTTTAAAATAGTCACCTGTGGCTAGGAGCCACTGTATTAGGACACCTCTAGAGTAACCCTTAAAAGAGTAGTAAAAGAGTATATAATTATGTTAATATAGAACTATCCTGTTAATCAAGGGAAAAAATGCAATAAAAAAATATTCAATTCATAAGAAGGCACTAAGACAAAAAAAGGTCCTTAAAACAATGAGTCAAATAGAAAACATATATTAAAATGGTAGATATAAACCCAAATTATTAGTGATGTGTAGTAATTACTACAGGTACTATAGACATTAAAAGATTTTAAGAGGATATTATACCTTTATGCCAATAATTTTGAAAACTTAAACTGAACAAATTTCTTAAAAACACACAAGTTACAAAACTGATGCAAGAAATTAAACAACTGAATGGCTCTAAAACTAATTTAAAAACAGAACAGATAATTAGAAGGTTCTCAAAAAGGAAAACTTAGGTCCACATGCTTCCTAGGTAACTTTTACGAAACATTTGTAGGAGAAATAACACCAGTTTTATAGAAATTCTACCAGATAAGAGAAGAAGGAATACATCCCAACTCATTTTATGGTATAAACATAACCTTAATACCAATACCTAGGCAAGGTATTATAGGCCAATCTCATTCATAAACACAGATGGCAGAATTAATATTAACAAAATTAACATTAATATTAAACTAAATCTACCAATATATAAAAAGAGCAATATATTATGATCAAGCTGGGTTTATTGCAGGAACACAAGGTTGGATTAACATTTTTAAATGAATCAACAGGAGTCATCACATTAGCAGAATAAGAGAAAAGTCATACCATCATATCAGTAAAAGCAAAGAAAATATCTGATAAGTTTTTTTGCCCATTCATGATTAAAATTCTTAAATTAGGCATAAAAAGGAACTTCTTTATTCTAATTAAAAGTATCTACAAAAACCTATATAAAATACCAAACCCAATGGTGAATTGCTGAAAACGTTCCCTTTTAAGATTAGAAATAAGGCAAAGGCCCATTATTCACCTTGTATTCAAGTGCTAGGCAATGAAATCAAGGAAAAAAAAGTTATAAAGATTGGAAAGAAGAAATAAAATGGCCATTATTTGCAGAAGACATGATTGGTTACTTAAAAAACCTAAATTATTAGAATGAGTAAGTGACTTTAGCAAAGTTGCTAGATAGAAGATCAATATACAAAATCAATATGTAAATAAATTTTATATTTTAGTAACAAACCTTAAGAAAATAAAATGTCAGAAATACCATTTATAATAGCTTAAAAATACACTTAACAAAGTGTACAAGATCTCTACATAGAAAACCATAAAATACTAAGAGAAATTAAAGATATAAATAAAGGAATATGTAAAGTTCACAAATTAGAAGACGTTATTGTGAAGCTATCAATTTGCTCCACACTGAGTCAGTGCACTTGCTAACAAAAATCCCAATCTTCTTCTTGTTGTTGTTAATAGAAACTGACAAGCTGATTCCAAAATTTGTAAACACAAACGGCCAAGAATAGCCAAGAAACTCCTGAAGAAAAGTTGACAAGGTTCACTTTACAAAAGAGTAGAATATTTTATAGTTAGAGTAATTTACAGTGTTTACTGTCTAGCTAGGTTACCTAGAAAAATTAAGTAATTACTCCAGTTAGAGTAATTAAAACAGATACTGCCACAAGGATACATAGGGAGTCTAGAATTAGAGTCACATATATGATTTATAACACAAGTAGCATTGCAGAGCAGCAGAGAAAGGATGGTCTTTTCAATTCACAGTGCCCACTATTGAAAATAAAATCTTGATATTCCATGTAAAATTAAATACCACATAGTCTGTGTATCTAAAAATAAGGGCTAGAAAAAAATAAAGATTCTAGAAGATAATATAGGAGAGTATCTTCATGATCTTGCCGGGGAGGGGGGGGCGGTTTAAAATAGGACAAAAAAAGGATGAATCAGAAAGGAAATGACTAGTAAACTGGTAAGTTCAAAAGATACCATTAAGAGACTGAGAAGGTAAGTTACCCAGTGGGAGAAAAATATTTGTAAAACTTAAAACCAACAAGGAAGGACCAAACAAAAACCTGACAAAAGGGGGCGCCTGGGTGGCTCAGTCAGTTAAGCATTCTACTCTCCATCCCAGCTCAGGTCTTGATCTCAGGGTTGTGAGTTCATGTTGGGCTCCATGCCAGGTATGGAGCCTACTTAAAAAACCAAAAACACACAAAAAACCCCTGACAATAGAAAAATGAGCAAGAGTTAAATAGGCAATTCACAAAATTGAATATCCAAATGATTAATCACATGAAAGGGTGCCCAATTTCATAAACCACCAAAGAAAGGCAAAGTAAAACAATAATGAAATATTAATTATACCTACCCACCAGCATGGCTAAAATTAAGTAAACTGATAAGGCCAAGTGTGGGTAAGGATGTGAAGAAACTGAAACTATCACATATTTCTATTATAAATGTGAAGTGGTTCAATAGCTTTGGAAAACTTTCTGAAATTATCTACTAAATTTGAATGTATACCTAAAGTATGACCCAATAATTCCACTCCTCAGTATATGCCCAAATAGCAATATGTATGCAGCATACTAATAGGCATTTACAAGAATTTTCACAGTTGCATTACAATGGAAACAACCTAAACAGGTTCCTAAAGTTAAATGGATAGGGGCTGCCTGGGTGGTTCAGTTGGTTAAGTGTTTCCCTTCCGCTCAGGTCATGATCTCGGGATTCTGGAATTGAGCCCCTGGTTGGGCTCCCTGCTCAGCAGGGAGTCTGCTTCTCCCTCTTCCTCTGCTCTTCCCCCCACTCATGCTCTCTCTCTCTCTTTCAAATAAATAAATAAATAAAATTTAAAAAAAGAGAAATCCTTTAACTCTTTATCATAAAGATGATTTTCCATATTTTCACCTAATTCTAGGTTAATAGCTTTTTCCTCAGTACAAAAATATATAAAATATTACTTCATTGTCCTGTGGTATCTATTTTCATCAAGAAGAAGTCTACTTTGGGGGCAATATATTAGGTAATAATTATAATTTAAAAAGATCTGTATATACAATCCTTGAAGCAGGTTGAATAAAATATTATTATATTCATTATGTATAGGTCAAAAAGCTCAAGCCTAGGGAGTTAAATGATTCTACCCAAGCAAGGTAAGAGAATTATAAAATGTATAGTAATCATACATATATCTTTTGACTTCCACATTCAGCATGATTTCCACCATTCCATTATAACAGAAAAAGCACAGGATGTGGAATCAGAAAAGATATGGATACTCTTGAGCATTAAACTTAGAAAACCTTAGTTTCTTCCTCTATATAACAAAGATAAACATCACCGGTTTTACGGAATAGTGAAGATTAGCAAAAATGGATATATTGTCATTGTCCCACATTACATGCTTAGAAATATTGTTCTATGGGGCACCTAAGTGCCTTATTTGGTTAAGTGTCTGACTCTTAATTTCAGCTCAGGTCATGATCTCAAGGTAGTGAGATTGAGCCCTGTGTCAGGCCCCACACCCAGTGGAGCCTGCTTAAGGTTCTCTCTCTTTCCCTCTGTCCCTCCCCTTGTGTGCTCTCTCTCCCTCGCTCAAAAAAAAAAAAAAAAACTGTTCTATTATTTTATACACACCCACACCCACACATATACATACATACAAACATATATTTAATAGTTTCTAAGGATAATTTTGGAGCATTTCAAGCGCATCATATAACTTGATTTGTGAGTGGTAGATACATAACGAACCAAAAGGAGAAAAAAAAATACTCAACAATATTCTGTAAGTTGTACCTTGTGAGGCTGGGAGGAGGGGAAGTTGGTTGGAAGGGGGGAAGCTGGGAAGTATCTCTAACCCATAGATACTTTATTTTTTTTAGATTTTTTAAATTTTTAAATAATCTCTACACCCAATGTGGGGCTTGAACTCACAATTCTGAAATCAAGAGTTGCATGCTCTAAACTGAGCCAGACAGGTGCATTTTAAAACATATTCACCCCCACATAAAAAACCAAATCCATTCCCAAACCCAAAGAAAACACAACCATACAACTAAGTTTCTCATCAAACAACTGTAAAAGAAACCAAATACACTATCCTATTACATTAAAATGAATGGCTTCTAAGTGGGTAGGATTTACTGAGGATAAAGAGCACACAGAGCAATAATTACTTAGGACTTCAAAGAATAGATGAAGTAAACCATATAGATGATGGCAGTTTTATCTGTTAAAGTGTACATTAAAAAACAAAAACAAACCACTTCATATTGTTTTAGTCCTGAGTCTATTCTCTTTCAGTACTTTAAAAAGGATTTAAGTGATAAGCTTTTGTTTCGCCCTTTCCTAAAATGAATGTGGCTAGCAATTGCTTCAGAGTAGCTTACGTGAAGACTGTTGGTATGTTCCTCCTTTTGGAGGAACACTGCAATTGCGGTTAGTGGCCAAAAACACAACAAAAAAGTTCCAGCATTCAGTATGAAACAGGAGGAGGGGGCTAGTGCACAACCAAGTACAAAAACCACTTTCTTTTTGAGTTAAGCACAGAGAGCAAATCAATAATACTCTTCTACAATAAAGACAAAATATTGGTTAACCAAAATATGGAAAAAAAATTTTCAAGTGAATAACCTCTTTTTGATTAAGAAAAACATACTCTTAACAGCTGCTTCACACCAGGAATTATGCTAACTGCTATGAAAATACAGTTTCATCGGACACTGACCTTAAACTACTTACTGTCTAATGGGAAGATCGGATAGGTATAAAAAAGAACATTACAGTAGAAAGTAACAAGTTATAAAAGTGGTAAAAAAAAAAAAAAAAAAAAAACTGTGCAGGGGCACCTGGGTGGCTCAGTCGGTTGGGCATCTGACTCTTGGTTTCGGCTCAGATCACAACCTCAGGTTCCTGGGATTAAGCTTCGTGATGCTCCAGGCTCTGCACTCGGGGTAGTCGGCTTCTCTCCCTTTCTCCAACTGCCCCTCCCCCGCACATGCATGTGCTAGTGTGTGATCTCTCTAAAATAAATAAATCTTAAAAAAAAAAAAAAAAAAGACCCTGTATTGAAAGACCAAAGGAAGAAAGTGACTTCATGGAAGGGCAACTTGAGATAGTGCAGATGGACTGAGACATATGGGATGAATTAAAAAGTATGGGATGAGGCATTCCATTGGGAGAGAGCAATATCAGTAACAACTGGCAAGTAATCCTTCATATGAAGTATTTAACTGTACATGAACCCAAGACAAATCAAATCCGTAACCCCCCAAAAAAACAGAAAACTGAAACAAAGTAAGAAAAATTGAAAAATTTTAAATGTCACTAAAATTTTAAGAAAATTTCAGTATGTTCACACCAATAGTTTAAAAGAAGCTCCTTAGAAAACCCTTCTATAGTTTTAGCTTATTACACTGTAAAATAAAATAAGTATTTCAAAAATAAAACAATTATGTTGACATCAAGCACAACTAAACAATAAGAGGGAAATGAAAACATCTGATCTCACTAGTTTCACCCCACCATTTAACTCTGCAGTAGGAATGATGTTTTAATAGGAATGTTAACACAATAAGAGAACTGCAGAAAGTACAGAATGGAAGTATTTACAATGGATTAAAAGTATGTATTTACAATGGCATTAAAAAGGAGAGCAAATCCTCTTGTATAACTTACCAACATAAAATGAGCAGTTGGAATGCAATAAACTTTCAGTCCATAAGCGACAAAGTTCACTTTCAGTCAGAGCTTCAACTCCATAACAAGCTTGATATTCCACTTTTGGTAGTACATAAACTGGAAATTGCTGAAATGCACAGTTATACTTTTTCAAAGCTCCATTAGTTTACTCTTAATAGAAAATACATTTGCCTATAGTTTTGCCACTTTGAAATACTATCAGGTAATCTTATTTTATCCTTTCAAATACAGGAGAATTCAGACAGAAAGATGGAAAGAACCCTTGTTAGATGTGGGCAAGAGGTGGATAGGTAAGAGATCCTGAACCAACAGCTCTCCTCCACCTCCACCCAAAATTCACATACCTCCCTACATATGCACACATTTTATCAGGGAATGTAACTGACAGTAGCATCCTTGGAACAGAGCCTGTGATACATAATTGCCCAAAGGTTCAAAGGGGGATGCTAGAAAGCAAAAGACTTGTTCTACTAGTAATTCGCAGAGGATAAAAAAAGGTAAGAATTTTTTGCACTTTTAAAGCATGAGACACATGGTATCAGGCTCAAATACTCTGAGCAGCTTTTTTTCATTCTAAGAATGAAGGTATAAGCATTAATATCTACATTAACACCTGTGAGTGTCTTTATCTTGATTAATGCAAAGGCTTTGCTCCAAACACTAGGAAAGTAGCCAATCAGAGTTTATTGGTCAGGACACTAAATAGATTAAGTAAAGTAACTGTGGCCATTACTAGTGTAAAGGGAATATGCAAGGAAATACATGCTTGTGAAATAATGTTAGTCATGTTCACTGTGCTCATGTTATCTCATTTCTGTCAAAGAATATTCTACTCTTAATAGTAGTCTCTTCATTTCCAGCTGCAGAAGGAGAAATACATGATTTAAGAAATTTATTCAAAGTGATATAGCTAGTTTGTACTTCTGAAATTATATGAAGTTGCCACTATTCATATACTTGAAAATATTTCATAAATGTTTCAGAATTCCTGATTTTCACCAAGTGGCAAATTTAGTGGGCTTGGAACAATGATGGTGGTAAGAACAATCCAAATCCAGTAAAATTTCTGTTAACCATAAACTTGGTTATATGGTTACCTGTGAATGGTGTAAAACTCTTTTAAAGCAGTATTTCTTCAATTTCAATGTGCATATGAATAACCTGGTGAATAACTTTGTTAAAATGCAGAATCTGAGGTGAAGAACAAGGTTTTGCTTTTTTTTTAAATTGAAGTATAATTAACCTACAGTTTTATATGGTTTTTTTTGTTTTTTTGTTTTAAGATTTTATTATTTATTTGACAGAGAGAGACACAGAGAGAGAGGGAACACAAGCAGGGGGAGTGGAAGAGGGAGAAGCAGGCTCCCTGTGGAGCAGGGAGCCTGACGCGGGGCTCGATCCCAGGACCCTGGGATCAGGACCTGAGCTGAAGGCAGATGCTTAACGACTGAGCCACCCAGGTGCCCCTTTATATTAGTTTCAAGAGTACAATACAATAATTCAACAATTCTATACAGTAGGTTTTGCATATTTGATAAGCTGTTGTTCCAGGGGCCAAACCTTGAGTACAAGGCCTCTAACGGTGTCTTCTCAATTAAAAAAAATTAAATTGTGATTAAGATAATTTTACTGGTAAAGGCATTTTATTATATAATAATTCTTCAGCAATTGGTAATCTGCACTTAACAACTATAAGCTAGAGATAAAGAAATGGAGGTCAAGAGGGTTAAGAAATTTGCTCAGGGACAGAGCCAGTTTATAGCACAGTTGAATAATTGATAAACAAGATATCCTTTTTGGATCATAAGTAGATCTTCCTTGATAATACTGCCTTATATCTATGAAACTAAGTCCTGAATCTGGTTTTAATTTCTGTATGTATTCTACTGCCACCTCCAGGAAGCCAAGGGAAAGAAAAGTCTGAATATTTTATGGTAGTATTCTAAAATTAAAGTGAAATTTTAAATTCAGTCACAGTTTCAAACTATAAAAATTAAGTTTACTATTCCTTTCTCCCTTGAATGGTAACTCCTATTCTCCCTAACTGAAAGCTTTTCTTGGTTCTGTCTTCCAATTTTTCACATAAACCTTTTAAACTTTTCCATACATCCCTAGATAGATATTTCATAGCTAGTATCATAGTATAGTGAAGAGACTTCTAAGTATTTTAAAGCTTTATCTAAACAAGCTGGTTTTTAAGTAGTAAATATTAAGAGAATGCTTTCTTACCTAGAGTTTAAATAGTGCTACTTTAAAATTTCTCAAACTAATACTTAAATTATCCTAAAGTTCCCTTCCCTAATAATACCAGTTCCTCTCATTTACTTATTACCTGTTCATTTTGTTCCTAGGATATAAAACATTTGGGAGAAACAGATAAATAGGACATAATTCCAAAGGAAATGCATTCTACTAAGGGATTTAAACCAAGTGTACTAAACTATTACATGTAATAAAAGGTACAATATGATAACCGTTCACTAAAAATTTTAAAATTTTACTCTGGGTAAAATAATAAAAAACATAAGGCTCCTATTTAGATATTCTTTGGGGTTCAGCTATTTTGATATATTTTGATGAAGAGCGAATTCTCTCCTATAAGGTTTCATCTCAACATTTACAAATTGCACTTTAGTGAACTGAATGACAATGTCCTTAACAGGTTGTCTGTTTCAAGAATTAATTCAGTATCTGATTATTTCCCTAAGCTATTCTTTCTTAAGAGATACTGGCCATCAATAGTTTCTAACTGCTGTGAGCTGGCAGATCAATACAAAGTGGTATGGGTTCAAAGGGTAGAAAGTGAAAGAAATGAGGTTAGCCGCCAAAGAAATCAGAGATACAGCAAGTAAAAGTTAAAGAAATAAAACACTGAATATACAATACATAGCACTGACACTACATATATTCAAGATGTTCATGCAATGGCCATTAAATTGATCATCATTAAATATAAATGAGATGGGAAAAATTAGCAAATAAAATAAAATCTTTTAATTCAGACAATATTAGCATTTATTTAGGATAGGAGCAGACTAATATAAAATCTTTGGTATTTTATTATTCCTTGACTTTCTCTTATAAAAAACACTACCCCATATATTTAATTCAAAACCATTTGGTTTCTAAAATTTAAAGTTTGAATCACAGATAAAAACCAAATTATGAGAACTAAGAATTTAAAAATGTATTTACAATCTTCCTTCTATTCGACAAAGGATAACGACATCAAGCAAAAGATCCTCCTCCAGGTCCACTGGATTCTGGTGAACAAAGATCCTAGATCCTGATGGGTTAGCTTTAGTTTTCTTCATGATAGACCCTGCTACTAGCCACTGAGGAAGGTTGGACAGCCCGCCCTGCCTCCTTTCCTTCCTTCCTTCTTTTCTTTCTTTTCCAAGTTATTCCTTAACATGACAAAGCAGTGTCAGGGACTTGATTCACAAGGGTTAATGCTGGAACATCACTACTTTTGAGCACCTGATTCCTAGCCCCAAACATACTAACATTCTAAAGTAGTCATTGAGGATTCTTACAGGTAGTAAGTTAGAGAGCAAGAGATAGAGACACCAAAATTTAAAAAATAATAATATAAAAATATAAATATAAACACACACACATACTGTGACAAATGTACACCACAGAAAAAATTCTCTTAAGTAAAAATGAAAAGAAAGACATCAGTATAATCAATTATAATATAGAGGCTCCTCTTTATTTACCAGAATTCAGTGGTCACACACAAAAATCAAACTAATCTGAATGAGAACTTCAAACATCAAATATGGAAAACTGTATAAAGAACCAATTACTCAAACTGTAGCAAGAACTTTTTAACTGAAAAATATTTTTTATATCAATCCCCCCCAAAAAACAACAGGGGAAAAAGAAAGGAAAACATTTGGTCTTCTAACAATTCTGGGAAGACTTCAAATGCATGTGAAAGCCCACCTTTGAAAACTTGGGACTTCTAAAATGAGTCAAGAAGATCCCCAAAGTAAGAGAAAAAGGGGCTAATAGGTCACAGTGGAATTCCAAACTTACAGAAAGTAGGAATATATATGCCAGTCCAGGTCAAATCTATGATGGTGCCATTTTTCATTAAGTTTATAAATTCCATGTAACAATGTTACCGGCATTCAAGAATTTTATATATAACACTTTCCACTTCCCTTTATTAAAAGTGTTTTCAGTATTTTACTAAAAAAAACACAAAAATCAAATAAAAAGCCCCAGCTCAACCTGGAAAAATTCCAATAGTGATCAACAATTTTAAATTAAACTTCATAACAATGGCATGTTAAATATCTGCTGATTATCTACTTAAACTACCACATCCTAACTCCCCAAGTAACAACTTACTCTTCTGATTTTCTTCCGTTTTTTAGAACGTGGTCTGGTCTCTATCCTCTGGACACTGCATCGCACAAGTAACAATAGGTCTTGTAGGCTAAATAACTTGTAAACAAAATTTCCTTCCTGAGGAGCTACATATTCTGATGTATCTTCAACATAGTCCTGTAGTTCATACGGCAATCCTTTAAAAATAATTTTATTTCTCATTATTATTTAAAAATACATTAGCTCTTTATCGATCATAATTCAAGAAAACAATTCAATTATCTATTTTTACGTTTCTATCAACTTTTTCTATTTTCTCTGAGTTGAACATCTAAGTATTACCATTTCTGTTTACTTTTAACAGAACTGCAGCCAAGAGCTAAGGTTAAACCTTTAACTACCACCTTCACTAACCCTAGACAAAGTTTAAATTTATGAGACAACATATGAAGAAGAAAAAAAGTTTTAAAAAAGTGATGTTTTTCCTAATCTAGGCAGAGCTGGGGTACAGCTTTATATCTATCTCAGAAAGTGAAAAAGTATAAAACTACAGTCCAACACCATGAATTAGTAAATTTTGGACTCATAAATGTTTATGATTATTTTTGATCACTTCCCCTTCATCAGTTCAGTGAGCCGTGTTACCTGCAGTTACAGTAGCCACTGTACATCTAGATAAACAGAGGTTACAAAGATCCGTACAACTTTGTGTACATATTTAAAGAGAAGATTTTGGAAGCTGATATACTGATCAGTACATTGAAAAATGAAGTATCAATGACCATGTAAATATTATAAAACAGGTCATAACAAAGAGAAAGTGAGGGAATAAAGGAGAAAAACCTAAGGATAAGGAAGAGGCAAAATAGTTAATATAAAGGTCCCTATAAATATTTACTTACGTCCTTTTGGCTTCTGAAACGCAGAAGGCCATACAGATTTTGGCCAACCAGAGGCATCTGAAGGAGCAGAGGACTGCTCAGAAGCAGGAGGTTGTTTAGAATTTTCCAAATTCATTAAGGGCAATTCAGGTATTTTTCTGGAAATTGGCTTTAGGAGTTCATCCTGCATTTTTAAAATTTCTCCAACTGGATCAAATTTTTTATATACTCGTTTGATAGGTTTTTTTAAAACACATGACTCTTCAGGACTACAGGTAGCATTAGTCTGGTTTCCGACAGAAGCCTGTGCTGAAGAAGAATTGGGGCTAGCTGGTTTAGAACTTAAATTAGAATTCATATCAGTTGTCTTTCCATTACTATTATTTTGACACTCTGTATCAATGATTAAACAGTCTTCATCTGTATCACTATTGCAAAGAATTACATCTTCACTTCTTACTGCTTCTGAGGTAACAGTCTTTTCCTTTGAATTGTCTGAGTTCTCCACAACATTTAGTTTTTCAGGGGCATATACCATATCAGTAGCCAAATCATTTTTATGAGAGGTTTCAATTTCTGTAGAACTTTCTAACTGTAAGGAATCAGATGTTTTCAAGTCATTATCCTGCATCAAAAACTTGTCAGAATTTGATGCCTTTTCATCACATGGTACAAATCCCTGATCATCTTTATTTTTGCACTCTTCAGGGCCACCATCCATACCAGTCACCAGCTGTTTCTCCTTCTGCAACTGTTCCATCAGAATCTGAGATAAACTTCTAGAATGAGCAGAAATGTCTGGTGCGGTTGGTACCACAGATGTGGCTGCTGTGCTGGGAGCTGTGGGAATATCTGTTGTGTTGGGTACTGTGGAAGTGCTTGCTGGACTCGGTGATTTTGATGGTTTGGTGGTGTTTACTCCAAAAGTTTCAAGTTCTGTGACGTCACCATCAAAATCCAGGTCCAAATTTTCAAGGGTCTCAATTTTTCGGCACTCATTAACTTCATAAGACATCTTAAGAAAATATATTGGTAAACTATTAGCAGGTATTCCAGGACACCCGTCACCTATCTCTTAATGCCCCTACCCCTCACAAAGATAGTTCATGCTCTTTAAAAGCAGAAAGAAATGTCTAATGGCTTTGGAAGGTTCTTGCTTAAGATAATGATAAACTAGCAACTAATTTGTTCAACCTTATCTTCTCATTGAAATGTTTTTTTTTTTTGCGTTCAAGAGTTTAATGGATCACTGATTTTTTGTTTTCAAATTATTTTTTAAAATTTAAATTCAGTTAATTGACATATAGTATATTATTAATTTCAAGGTAGAGTTCAGTGATTCATCAGTTGTATGTAACACCTGGTGCTCATTACATCACGTGCCCTTCTTAATGCCCATCACCCAGTTACCCCATCTCCCTCCCCCCCTCCCCTCCAGCCTTCCCACTGAAATGTTGATGAAACACAAGACAAATCTGCCATGTTGTAACAGCACAGGAAATAGGGAATACTTGTGAACCCGCATATCCCAAAAGGAATTTCCACTAATCAAAAAAATAGAACCACAAAGAACAAACGTGGGGCCAAATAGGAAGGCAGTAGATTTTCACTGATACCCACTCTATTACACTCTTGCAGAGACACCTGTATTTAGCTGACCAGGAGGAAAGCCTCTTTGCCACTGTGAAGAAGCTGCTCTCTAATGCAGCTCGGGAAGGGTCATCAGCCTCTGATGTATCCCTAACATTAACAGTGATTTTCTACACCTACTCAGAGAAAACAACTCTTAGTAATATGGACAGGAAATGATTTTATTGTATTCTGGGACATGAAGCCATTGAGGTTGTAGTTTTTCATGTACTGTTTTGGTAATGGAAGAACTATAGACAGCTTTAATTTATTCAAGAATAAACGGTCCTCTCCCCAAGCAGCAATAGATCTCTCCTCAATCTAGCAAAGGAATTTGGATAAATACTATAAATATCTGGTTACAAACTATACACACCCACCAGCCGTACAGTTTAGGATCTGAGGGAGGAATATTGTAACAGCAATCACATAGTAAGAAAGAACAACCTATGTAAGTTATGCAACCTCTCTGAACCTCAATTTCTTCATCTCTAAATAGTGATAATAGGGTCATCGTCTTGGATTTGTTCTAAGGATTAAATGAGAACTTGTATATAGAAAGTTTCTTGGCATAGTCCTTGGCACATAGTAAAAAACTTCTCAGTAAATGGTAACTCTTATAAAGTTGACCACCAGATTTAGTAAAAAAATAAATAAATAAAAGTTAACCATATGCTGTTTACATGAGGCATTCTTACACAGAAAGGTTAAAAACAAAACAATGGGACATAACGTCAAGAAATGGAAATAAGAGAGAGCAATATTACGTGTTAGACAAAACAGAATTCAATGCAAAAAGCATCAAAGGAATCCTATACTGAAAAAAGATGAAATCCATGAATGGATAATAAATTGTGACATGCCAAATAACTTAAAAACATGTAGTCAAAATTGAGAAATAAAAGGAAAATTTGACAGAAACACAATTGTACTTGGTCAACAGTACACTGTCTCTGAGTAGAATAGGGATATAGGAAGTACATATACTATTAAATGAAACCAATATATATGAATGACTGAAAACATATATATAGACTGCAAAGATATACCTTTTCCCTCCCAAGAATCCAAGGGGTATTTCCAAAGATGGACTATAAATTAACATATAAAGAAAACATCAATATAGCACAAAGCAGAATCTGCTAAGATCTTACTCTCTGTTTAGAAGGAAATAAAATTAGTAATCTTAAGAAAAAATATAAACAACAACAATAAATCCAAGCACTTGAACCTTAAAAAACCCTCCTAATTGTTGGATAAAAGAAGAAATTAAAAATAATTGCAGAATAGTTAAAAAGCAACAGAAAATAGAACACTAGACATTAAAGATCAGAAATATCATTCACAGCCTTTTCAAGAAATAAGAAAATACTAATATAATTATAATAATAAAATGAAATTTAATAATTATAAAACCAAAAATTAATGAATTAAAAAACAATGGTCTCATCTCGAACAAACATAAAATTTTAAATATCATTCATCTGTAAATACTTCAGTATGCAGCTGTAAAAGGATTCTTCTCTAAAACATCTGTTATATCAATAAAAATTAATAATTCCTTAATGTCATAACATATCTAATCAGTGTTAAAATTTCCAAGTCTGATAAATGTCTTCTTACAATTGTTTACTGCAATCAGGATCTAATCAAGATCCCCACACTGTATTTGGTTGACATATCTCTCAATTTGCTTTAATTTGTCAAATGCCTCTCCCCCATATTCTGTCAACTCCCATATCACCAGATATTTGTAGGAAAAAACAAGTTAGTTATTCTGCATCCGTCTGATGTCATTTAACACATTCTTCTATTCCCTAAATTTCCTATTAAAACAATCTAGTAGCTTTATTAGATTCGGGTACAGTTTTTTTTTTGTTTGTTTTTTAATCTGAATATGGTGGTACTGTGTACTTCCTACTTCAACCAGGAGGCTAATGATGTCTGGTTATCTTTCTTCTTGTGATATTACAATTGATCTGTTGGTTCATCAAGTGTCCTCAACTTAATCTATCCATTATGAAATTCCTCATTGATCTAATGATTTTAATAGCCACCACTGATGGTTACTGCTTAGAGTCACTATTTCACTAGGAGCTGCAAAATGGTGACAGTCATATTCTATCATTACCCTAAAATATAGTTTGTACTAGAAAGGCAAGACAAATATCTGGTATTTTTTCTTCTTACAAACAGTTTTTAGAATGACTTTATGTACTAGCACCCTCCAAAGGTGACTAGTACTTTTTTTTTAAGTATCATTATAAGTTCAGGGGTTTTAACATATTTCATATGTTTTAATCCATTGCAGTCATTCTTTGTCATGTCTAAATGACACATCTCTGGTCAATAGGAAACCCTCCAATTGGCTCTGGCATCTTTTTGATACTACTCCGTTATTATTATAGGGCTTTTATACTTAACTTCTTTCAAGATTTTATTTATCTGTCAGAGAGAGAGAGAGCGAGCACGCACAAGCAGGGGGGAGAGGCAGAAGAAGCAGGCTCCCTGCTGAGCAAGGAGCCCGATGTGGGACTCATGACCTGAGCCAAAGGCAGATGCTTAACCGAATGAGCCACCCAGGCACTCGAGCTTTTACTTAACTTCTTGATTGGCATTTATCTCTCTTCTATCTCTGAAATTCTGGGTTCCTACTATACACATAATTACTTGTTTGTGTTATCATATTATCTAATGTGTTGAAAATAACAAAAGTAATATCATTTCTAACAATAGAGTTCCTAAAGGCAGTTTAAGATTTTTTGGCAGTTCTTTTTGTACTTAGGATATAAATCTTTAGGGATGCATAGTCAAATTAGTAAGTCTCTAATCATTTAAAATAATTCACTGAGTGGTTAAACCACTAACTTGATATACAGTGGATTAATTGTTTCATTTCAGCTTAGGTTGGCTTTTATAACATTTCAAAAATTTGTTTTATAGACATGTAAAACATGTATATGACTCAAAAGTCAAAACTGTAAAACAAAATACATTTAGAGAAATCTAGTTGACATCTCTGCTTCCTCTACTTTGTTTCTTCCTTCCCCCACAGTTACACATTTTCATTAGTTTTAGGTTTATTCTTTATTATGTAGGGTTTTTATTCTTTTTAATATAAGCATATATAAGCAAATAAGTGTATGTGCGTAGTATATATTTGTACTTGCCCCTTCATAAAAAGTAGCATATTACAAAAAATGTTTTCTTCCTTGTCTTTTGTTTTGTATTATGATTTATTTACAAAAATATGGAACGTTTCATGAATTTGCGTGTCATCGTTGTGCAGGGTTCCAATTTTAGTATATGTGCTGCCAAAGTGAGCACCTTCCTTACCTTTTTCACTTAATAGTATATCTAGGTATCACTCCACAGCTGCCTATCTATACCTTCCTCATTCCTTTTAATACCTGCATGGTATGCTACTGAGGATGTACAGGTTATTTAATCAATACCCTATTAAGGGACATGTGGTTTGTTTCTAGTCTTTGGCTACTACAAACAGTGCTGCCATAAATACCCTGCACATGCATTTTGCTTTTTTCCTAGAGTACTTCTTTTTTTCTGTTTGTTTTTTTTTTAAAGAATTTATTCATTTGTCAGAGAGAGAGGGAGAGAGAGAAAGCGTGCATAAGCAGGGGGAGTGGCAGGCAGAGGGAGAAGCAGGCTCCCTGCTGAGCAAGGAGCCCAACTAGGAACTCAATCCCAGGACTCTGGGGTCATGACCTGAGCCGAAGACAGACAATTAACCGACTGAGCTGCCCAGGCGTCCCAGTAAGATTTTATTTTTAAGTATCTCTACACCCAAAGCACGGTTCGAACTTACAACCCCAAGATCAAGAGTCACATGTTCTACCATTAGAGCCAGTAAGGCACCCCACCCTAGTGTACTTCTGAACTACATTTCTAGAATTGAGATTTCTAGGGCAAAGGATGAACCCATTTCATGTTTTGTGGGTGTATCTCTCTTCACTTGACTATGGAAATGTTATAGCAATTATCTTTTTTTTTCTCTAGTACTTTTATAAGAGCTTCCATCAACAATCCTCTTCTGTTTCTCGTCTTTAAATTAGATGGGTTCTCCTGCTCCTACGGGAGGACAATCCTGTGTAAGGGCATGCCAAGACAGCTTTCTGAACCTCATGGCTCTAAGTTCATGCTCCACTGTTACCACAAGGTATGTATTTATGTATGTAGGTAGGTAGGTAGGTATGTATGCATATAAATTTGTGTGTGTGTATGTGTATAAAATCTTAAGTATATTCTGAAATCTGCTTTCTCTAGTCCCCTCTCCCTCAGTTATATGAAAACTTCTCTTTTCTTTACCTTTAATGTCCTTGTTTTGCTCAATATGAACTCTACTACTAGTCTGAGTGAAGACTTTTGTTTTGAAAGGGGCTTTGGTTGATTAGTTTCTAGAGTTTTGAGGGCTCCGGTCATCTCAGAACTCTCTTAATTTCCTGAGGCCCCTGGACTCACCTACAAATTAGAGCCTATCCACATTATTTTCACTTGTTTTTCTTTATTCCTTCTTGCATCTGTACCATGCTCCTTCTGTCTGGGATTATTTTCCTTGTGCCTGAAGAACATCCAATAGAGGCAGTCTTCTGGTAGCAAACCCAGTTTTTATCTGAAAATATCTTTAATTTTTTATGTAAGGATATTTCACTGGTTAAAGAATTTTAGTATGGGGTCATTTTAGCACAATACATTGTTTCAGTGTCTTCTGGCTTCCATTGTTGCTGTTGACAAATTACTTGCCAGTCTAACTCTCAGTCCTATAATGGTAATGTGCCTTTTGTTTTTCTGGTGGATTTTTTTTTTTAAGATTTACTTATTTATTTATTTTAGAGAGAGAAAGCAGGGAGGGGCAGAGGGAGAGGTGAAGAGAGAGTCTCAAGCTGACTCCAAGCTGAGTGCAGAGCCCAATGCAGGGCTCAATCTCATGACCCTAAGATCACTACCTGAGCTGAAACCAAGAGCTGGACACTTAACTGACTGTGCCACCTGGGCACCTGGTTTCTGGTGGCTTTTAAGAGTTTTTTATTTCCAACTATTGCTTTGGACTGATTATCTCTTTTACACTATTCTTCTGGATAAAACTACACCTATGTTAGATGTTCTCACTATATCCTCTATATCTCTTGCCCTATTCTCCCTATTTTCTTTTTGTTGTCTGTGTTTCATTATGGATAGTCTTTTCAGACTCATCTTCCAGCTTATCAATTCTCTTTTCAGCTTTATCTAAGGTGCTAATAACCCCATTTACAAAATCCTTAACTTGCTATATTTTTCAGTTTAAAATTTTTTCTTTAGTTCTTTTTCAAATCTACTATCTCTTTTAAAGTTTCTAGTTCCTCATTGAAATTTTCAAGCATGGCTTTAACTTCCTTGAATGCTGTATAATTAAACAGAGTTGGCTAACAGTTTGCGACTGATAATTGCAGGATCTGTCTCTGTGAGTCAATTTCTTTGGTCATTGTTTCTGATGATTCTTGCTCACAGTATCTAGTTCAGTTACCCTTTTGCTTTTTGGACGCTTTAAAAAGTTAACTGTAGAAATAATTTAAGGCTCAAAATGATGTTATGTTCCTCTAAGAATTATTTTCATCGGTTCTTACTAGGTGTCTAGAGACACTAGAAATCCAAGTTCAAGGCCTGAAAACTCAGGCTACAATCTCTGAGAAAGTGGATTTATTTCTAGCTCACCCTTACTCCTGGGGTGCAGCCCTGTAGGGTTCAAGCCCTTGGTAGAAAACCAAACTTTGACTTTTGTCCCCCTAGTCTTGTGATGCTGCCAAAAGCATAGTTCATTTTTTGCTGCCCCTTCAGAAATGGCAAATACCATTCAGGGCAAAAATGACTCTGAGTGAAAGACTTACCTCTCTGGATTCTGGTCTTCTCTAGTATCTCAGCCCTGTAATTCCTCACTATCTTGTTAGCTCTTTGATGATTCTAAGAAAGAAATTTTTATATTTTGTCCAGCTTTTTTAGCTGTAATCAGTAATGGCAAAGGTCCACATTACTTGGTCTGCCATTACAGAAAGAAGTTACTGTCACTTTTTATCCCTTTTAACCTACTTCATGTTTCTTCATAGTGCTTGTTACTTCCTGACATTCACCTCACAACAAGTGTAAGATAGATTTAAAAATGTAAAAAGGGGCGCCTGGGTAGCTCAGTCATTAAGTGTCTGCCTTCAGCTCAGGTCATGATCCCAGGGCCCTGGGATGGAGCCCCACATCGGGCTCCCTGCTCGGCGGGAAGCCTGCTTCTGCCTCTCCCACTCCCCCTGCTTGTGTTCCCTCTCTCGCTGTCTCTCTCTCTCTGTCAAATAAATAAATAAAAATCTTTAAAAAAAGAAAAATGTAAAAAAGAAAACTCAAACTTTGGAAGTGCTTTATGACATTACACTATAAATATATTAAAGACAAATGGCAGAGAAAAAAATAAACAATTATGAAACGCAAAAGGTCAATATTCTTAAAATAGTATGAGCTCTTAGGTATAAATAAAATTTAAAAAAATATTTTTCTATTTTCTAATTTTGTTTGCTTTTTCACTTTATTCAAGCCTCTGTTCATATTTCCTGTCCTTGGAAAAGCCTTCTTGATCATCAGTTTAAAATAGTCTCATTCCCATCTCTTTACCCTTATTTTTCTACTCTATTTTTCTGCATAGCATTTATCACTAGCTGCTTGTTCACTATGGTTTTATTATCTCATCCTCTATCACTAATGTAAGCTGTAAGAGAAAAAGAGACTTTATTTTTATTCACTGCTGTATCCTCAGTGCATAGGATAGTATCTGCTCAATAAATATTTGTAAAATGAGTAAAATGAATGGATAAAGTTTTGTCTAAACACAAAATAATAAAAATAGTATTTATGGAGTGCCAAGCATTGTCCTAAATGCTTTACTTGTATTAACTCATATAATCCCAAATAATCCTGAGTTAGGTACTGTCATGAAACCCATTTTACAGATGAGCAAACCAGAGACAAAGACAAATTACGAAGCTTGCCTAAGGTCATGCAGCTATTGAATATACTGAAAAGGATTAACAATCTGGCGAAATACTTTCTGCACCAATCAAACTCATCTATTCCTTTTCATACTTAAAAACTCTTGAATATGAATGAGGCCAATTAAATAAAACCACTATCATGATTACCACCACCATTGACTAAGTTTTTACATATATACTAAAGACTGTACTCAGCATTTTACATATAATATCAAACTTAATCCTTACAACAGTCTTTTGAAATAGGTATTATCATCTTTCTTTTACAAAAGGAGATAACTGGGGCTAAGGGAGGTTAAATCAGTTGCTTAAAGTCTAGCTTGACTTGGGGTTCAATTTTAAGTTTTAATCTAAAGGCTTTATTTCTAACTACTAGATTTAAAGGCTTGCAATAAAACTTTATGCTTCAAAAAGATAAAGAAGTACATTCCCTTAAAAAAAAAAAAAGCAAGCATTACATACTTCCATTTCAGACATATAATCTTCTGGTTTGTCCATAAATACTGCAGAGACTGGAACAGATGTGTTTTTGGACATCATGAATTTTAATGGAACTTCATGGAAGATTTGATTTCTCTCTCTCATTGTCATTTTCTTTTGGGGAAGTGGTGAATTAATATAAATTACTTTAACTGGTTTTGAGCCTTAAAACAAAAACAGAAGAAAGAGGGTGATTAGTTTCTAGAAATTCTATTTCAAAACAAACAAACAAACAGGATGTAGGACAGAAAGATCACCAAACAAAGAAATATAGCATAGGAAAGTATAGCACGTCTCATGTATTTGCCACCCTTGAATCTGTGATCTTCAATGTCCCTTACAGATATAAGGGCAAGAGAATTTGACTGGCAAGAAAAATATGTTCTCTTTCTAATAAATTTTAAAAAAGGTTTTCTGCTTTTTATTTCATATAATTTTACTGTCATTATTACTCAGTTCTTATACAACTATGCTTTCAAAAAGTGATAAAACTCAACCACAGAGAATATACTATATTTAACTCTAATCTGTAGTTTTATTTCATTAGATACAGTTCTATATTTACTGTAATTGTTGTATATAATAAAATGAATCTAGAAGGTATTAACTTACTGTCCAAAGAAAAACTATCCTATGCTTACAAGTATAGACCTATTTTAATTCTGAACTCCAATACCAGACAAGTAAATGTCTTGGAAACTCACTCATTTGAGGTTGTCTAATAAAGTATTACATTCTTTTCATTTCAATGAAAGACAGAGAACCTCATTATTTCATGTATTTTTGGCTACCCTAAACCATAACTATTTCTTTCTCACCGCCCCCAATATGAATACAAGTTTTATAGATCTAATTACTCATGTATGAGTATGAACCTTTAGTAGTATTATATATTTAAAGTTCTACTAAATGTAAATTTAAAATTCACATCCTTCTTAAATCAAAACCTAAGATTTTTTTATTTGACAAACGACCACCTATGTTTAGACAGCTGAAATAGAATTGTTCCAACTCCTCTTTTCAAAGTATTACTTGTTATGGCAAATCACAAACCTGCAACGGGTATTACTTGAATACACACAGGAATTTCCCACTGTTCCTTGTAGTTTGGTCCATGATTATTTAATAATGTAAACAATGACTGACTGGTTAGAGCTATCTGAGGGTGATATCTTGAAACAAGCTTCTCTGCATTTGGATCTTTACTAATATCCTGGAAAACAACATATAACTTGTTACTTCATTATATGTATTGGAAATTTCTTTGATGAAAAGAAGGGAGACATGCAAAAAGGGGACTTTATTTTTTTTTTTTAAGATTTTATTTATTTGAGAGAGAGAGAAAACGAGAGAGCATGAGCTGGGGGAGAGGTAGACTCCCTGCAGAACAGGGAGCCCAACGCGGGGCTGGATCCCAGCACCCTGAGATCATGACCCAAGCTGAAGGCAGACTGACTAAGCCACCCAGGCACCCCAAGAAGGGGACTTTAGAACAGGAAGATCATATGTACTTTATGAGGTATAGCAAATTACTTGGGAAAATCCAAAGTACTTTCTTACTTACATAATGCATAGCTGCAGCTGTTTTTTCTGGTGTCTCAGTGGTAGATATGTTATCTTTTGAGAGCTGCAACTTCACAGGCATTGAGGGAAATACAGTTTTCACATATTTTACACTGCCCTAAGTAAGAAAAAAGGGAATGTCTTATTGCAAATACCACATGTATTTTTTCCCCTAAGTATCTTTTCATCATATGAAACTCTTAACTTAAAATTCTCACTCTAGAGCCTTCTTAAAGCCATGATTCCCATGATTTTGCTTGACAACCTACATACATGTTTTTTTCAAAAACGGTCCAAGACAAGGGTGCCATGCCATTTTCCTTACCACTTTACATTCTAACCTCTCATTTTATGAGGTACACATATAACAGAAACTCTAAAATATCCTCTCTACACACACTTACTTCCAATGATTGTGAGTACAATCATTTAAAAGAAAAAAGCTTCTCTGCTTGTATTTTGGAACATTAAGAAAGATGAGAAATGAAGAAAAGAAAACCAAGAAATAAAGTTAGTAGTGACATTTAAAAAAAAATCAAGCATTGGTATCCATAAAATAAAAAAAAACACATTTGCATTGCATATTTTAAAAGTTACATCTCATTACTGTTCAAAACCTAAACATAAATATTGTCTATGTGAAATATAGGTGATGTTTCAGAGAAAAGTAAGTTTATACCTTCATTGGTAAGCCTTACCAATGCGAGAAGAGTTTTTTCTAACTTTAATCCCATCTCTATTCTGAATGGGAAGAATCCCATTAAGCTCGTGACTTCATGAAGAGTATAGAACTCTGGATACTTTTTCACTTGTTCAATACAAGCTCTTAAAATTTGCTAGGAAATAAAAATTAAGAGAAATTCATTTGTATCATAATTCCATAATAATACAACAAAAATAATTTAGTTATATGTGACTATATAATTATTCATTATAAATATTAGCCTCATTTCATTAATCAAACTTCTAATAATCCAAGCATAATGTATATTCCTTACTTAAGTTAATCTCTTATTTTCATAGTAATACTTTTTAACCTAATTTCTTAAAAGATTGATATTTAATACTAAAATTAGCAATAGTATTAAAATTTAAAATTAAATAGAAAAGATGCATCATATTTTCTGTGCTATTTAAGAAACTGTCAAGGAAATAAAGCCACATGAAAATTTCAACACGTTTCCTTGCAATAAAGTTACATGACTAATTAGAAATAAGTAAGTTTAATACACTAAAAAGATTCCAAAGCACAATGAATTAACAAAGTAGTTATCTTACAAATCACTCTAATCTACAACCTAAAAAATAAGTAACAATGTTAAAACTAATTAAATGATGGAGTATTTAGTATTTGCTTCTCTCCAAACTTTTCAAAATACTAATAACTTACCAGGAAATCTAATCAAGAAGGAAATAAGATACACAGCTTTACTCAAGCAGAATATATGACATTGTGATAACATGTAAATAACTCAAAGATGCACAGTGGTTTTGGGTGGGAGTGGGGTTATAATTAAAAAACATATGTATATCATCTTCTAAGAAACGTATTTTTTCTTCTCCTGTCAATGAATCTAATCTGAAGCTTTTAGAATTTACTTTATATCACAAAAGTAAATTAGCAATAAGCATATCTTTGTAATCTTTATATTCTCTTTCCCTCAGACATTTATAAAATTTGTCAAGTTACAAATTAATAACTTTACTCCAGTCTCTTTTCATCTAATTTCATATCCTCTTCTCCCCTTCCTAAATCCTCATTTCCTGCTGTCTTTCACATTTTCCCCCCTCTATCCATTCTTTTCAATGCTAACTTTGGTATTTTATTCAAATATTACTTGCAACTAAGGCAGATGTAGGTTAACATGGAAATGTTTTGTTTGTTTTTACAAATCCCAGTCAACTGCAGTCAGATCTGCGTAGTATCTTTGCTCATTTATATTAGTTAACTTCTACCCCTAACATTCCCATCCTATAGCAGTCATTACAAGAACTTAAACATACACGCAAAAGAAAGCAATATATAAGAACTATATGACATACAGAGTATTCTAGTTAGATATTTGCTCACACATCTTTCTTGGTAAAACTCTGTTGGATGTTAGTGTTTCTTAGTTTCACTTAATTCAGTAATTAGGGAAAGAGAAAGTCACAGGAAAATCTAACATAGTTTTACTCTTATATTCAGATACATTACTATATATTATTAGAGATATTTCATAACTGGTAGGTATTAAGCAACTAAAGGATCATTATTTGATATATTTAAAAGGTTTTTAACTAATAATTTGTCTTTGAAAAACAGCTATGAAGGTTAAGAGATTCTGGCTGTTTCCCATCACCCAACCACCGAATCTTATTTAATATTCAAAATATCTTGAAAACTAAACACACCAAAAGCACATGCATGTACTTAATACAGATCTATCATTACAAAGAAAGGTGAAAATGACTCTGCTCCCTAGATTTTATTTTGGGCCAGAGGGGAAAAATACGGTATCATTCATGTTTGAAACGTAAAAACATAATGGACACTACTTCTGGCAGTATAGCAGAGTAGGTATACTTTGAAGAGAGAGCATTTCTATCCAAATCCCACTAGATATTGGATAAATTACAACTAACAATTTTCATGCATTACTGGGCTTGGTAAAAAGCAAAAAGAATCTCAAGGACCATAAGTAAATAAATAAACCTCAGACACCTAGAGTGAGAAGAAACAGGAGCAGTGAGCAGAAAACCCATAAAAGATGAAGTATCTTGAGGTCAAATGCCTCCACCAGTGGGAAGATCAGGTAAGGAGCTGAACATGAGACTTACATTTAAGATTCACAAAACAGAGATCTGAACTGATATTTGTACACCCATGTTCAAAGCAGCATTATTCACAACTGCCAAAAGGTAGAAGTAACCAGAGTGTCCATCAATGGATGAATGGATAAGCAAAATGTCCAAATACATACAACGGAATATGTATTCAGCCTTAAAAAGGAAGGAAATTTAGAAACGTGCTAGAACATGGGTGAATCTTGACGACATTACACTAAGTAAAATAAGTCACAAAAAGACAAATACCATAAATTCCACTTATATGGGGTTACCTAGAGAAGATTAAATTCAGAGACAGAAAGTAGAATGGTGGTTGCTACAAACTGGGAAGGATGGGAATTGAGAGTTATTGTTTAATGGATAAAATAAGAAATATGTATTTGGTCTTTGTCCTTGGTTCCTAACACAGGGCACTAATACCCTAGGAATTTCCTGAATGACAAGAATGAATGTCTTTTGTATGCTAATGAGATGACTCATGGCCCCTAGATAACTTCAGGATGGGAGATGGTTGCCACAAAGACCAGGGCATGATTAGAGGGCTGGAGATTGATTTAATCACCAACAGCCAATAATTTAATCAACCATGCCTAGGAAACAAAGCCTCCATAAAAACCCCTAAACTATGGGGTTCAGAGAGCTCCAAGGCTGATGAACACATAGGTGCTGGGAGGGTGGTATGCCTGGAGAGGGCACAGAAGCTCTGTGCCCCTTCCCCCATTTCTTGCCCTATGCATCTCTCTCTTCCATTTGGCTGTTCCTGAGTTGTATCCTTTATAATAAACTAGAAATAGTAAGTAAAGTGTTCTCCTGAGTTCTGTAGCAAATTACTGAACCAGAGGAGGAGGTCATGGGAACTCTAGGCCTACCGTCCAGAGAGTTGGAGAACTTGTTTTGGTGGATAGTGGTGAGAATAGCTGCCTTCCAGAGAGTTGGAGAACTGGTTGGTGTGGGGAAAAAAACAAAACAAAACACGTATTTGGTATCAAAAATGTTGTTAGCAGAAACAGTTCAGAAATGGGTAAAGAGTCTCAGTTTTGCAAGGTGAAAAGAATTCTGGAGACTTGGCTATATAACAATATGAATGTACTTAATATTACTAAACTGCACACTTAAAGATAATGACAATAGTAAACTTTAAGTTATGTGTATTTTACCACAATTAAAAATAAATTCTAAAAAAGGGAAACTCTAACACATCCTACAACACAGTTGAACCTTGAAGAATATAATATGCTAAGTGAAATAAAAATCACAAAAGGACAAATACTCCACTTATGTGAGGTACCTAGAAAAGTCAAATTCATAGAGCTAGAAAGTAGAACGGTGGTTGCCAGGGACTGGGGAGAAGAGGGAATGATGAGTTCTTATTTAATGGGTACAGAGTTTCAGCTTGGGAAGATGAGAAAGTTCTAGAGGTGGATGGTAGAATTATATTTAAAACAGTATAAAAAGTATTTTATGCCATTCAACTGTCCTTAAAAATTTATGTTACGTATATTTTACCACAGTTAAAAGGGGGAGAGAGGGAGACGGGGCAGGGGATGGAATGGAAGATAGACTGAGGCCTAACCTAGGGAATATGGGAATCCCAGAAAGACAGAGTTGAGAAAATGAAGGAGAAGCAATAATAGAAAATGGCTGAGAATTTTCCAGAACTGATAAAGGATAGGAATATACAGATACAAGAAACATAATGAACCAAGTGTGATTTAAACACACACACATTGTAGTCAAACTGTAAAATACCAAAAATAAAGCAGTCAGAGAGAAAAGACAGATTCCCTAAAAGAAAGGACAAACAGATGATACACTTTTCAAAAACAGGAGCCAGAAAAAGTAGAATTATATCTTCAGACTGAGAAACAAAACAGTCAACTTAGAATTATGTATGGAGTAAAACTATCATATAAGAAGGAGAACAAAACAAAAAAATATTTTCAGATAAACCAAAAGATTGTTCATCACCCAGAGACGGTCATCAAAGGAACATCTAGAACACAAAGCATTTCAGGAACAATGAGGAGGATCTCAGAATGTAAATTTGAGAAGAAGAAATGGAAAGCCAAAAATCGTCAGAATTTGTAGATAAATTAAAACATTGTTCATATAAAATAATAACATAGGTTTTAGAGACAGCATTAAACAACATCAGTCAAAATGCTCTATGGTCTCTGTAGATACATAGACTAATAGATAGAAACAGAATAGAACCAGGAAACTGACCCACACATCACTAATGACAAGGCAATTCAGTGAGGGAAAAAAATCACTGTAAAAATTCAAGGGTAACCATTAGGAGAACAGAAAAACAAAGAATAAATTCCAAATCAGTAAGGAGAGAAAAAGAAGGAGAAAAAAAGTCAATGCCCTCAAAAGAAGTAAAATTAGAAAGAACTTTAGAAAAAGACAAATGAAATCACAAACAAGTCCATGTATGTCAATTATCATAATGAATGTAAATAGTCTTTCTAGTTAAAAGACAAGAGATGTCAGATTTTATTTAAAAAGAAAAGGAAGAAAGGCAATACAGCTAAACACTATTTTAAAAGATATCTGTAAAATACAAGTTCTACAGATGCAAAGAAATCCTATTGAAATCCCACCTAAATCTTCTGTAGAAATTGACAAGTGGATTCCAAAATTTACATGGAAATACAAAGGACTAAAAAGAACCAAAACAATTTTTAAAAAGAACAAAGTTGCAGGACTTCCCCCACATGGTTTGAAAACTTACAAGACCAGGTGGTAGTGGCATAAAGACAATTTTATAGATTAATGAAATAAAATAGAGTCAGGAAATCGACCCACACACATGACCCACACTGGTGACAAGGCAATTCAATGAGGGAAAAAAATAGCTTTTTCAACCAATAGTGCTAGGCAGAGTTTCTCAATATTGGCACTTTCCACATTTGGGACCAGGTAATTCTTTGTGGTGGAGGGTCATCCTATACACTGAAGGATATTTAGCAACATCCTTCACTCTACCCACCAGATGCCAGAAGTACTCCTTCCTCAGTTGTGACAACCAAAAATGTCTCCAGACACTACCAGATGTCCTCTGGGAGGCAAAATGACTCTCAGGTGAGAATCACTATGCTTGCACTAGATATCCACATGAAAGAAGAATGAACTTGGATCCAAACCTCACATCTTGCACCATAAAAACTTGAAATGGACATTCACATTCAAGTTAAAACTATAAACCCTCTTGATCAGGGTTTCTCAACAGAAGCATTACAGACACTTTGGACTGGATAATTCTTTGTTGTGGGAGATGACATGTGCATTGTAGGATGCTCAGTAGCATCCCTGGCCTCTAGTCAATAGATACCAGTAGCATTTGCCACTTGTGACAATCAAAATTGTCTCCAGACATTGCTAAAAGCCATGGGGCAGGGGTGAAGAAGTAAAAGTGATCCCAGATGAGAACCAGTTGGGGTCAGCAAAGATTTCTATGATAGAACACATAAAAGCACCAACCAAAAACATTTTGAAAAATGAGACTTCATTGAAATTAAAATTCTGTTCTTTGAGAGACTCTTTTTTTTTTTTTTAAAGATTTTATTTATTTATTTGAGAAAGAGAGAATGAGAGGGAGAGAGCACATGAGAGCGGGGAGGGTCAGAGGACAAAGCAGACTCCCTGCCAAGCAGGGAGCCTGATGCAGGACTCGATCCCGGGACTCCAGGATCATGACCTGAGCCGAAGGCAGTCGCTTAACCAACTGAGCCACCCGGGCACCCCTTGAGAGACACTCTTAAAAACATTAAAAAACATGTCACAAACTGGGGAAAACTACATATATAATAGACTTGCATTCAGAATATATGAAGAACTTTCAAGACTCAATAAAAATAAAAACCAATAAAATCAGCAAAGATTTTAAAACATCATCGCTCATTAGGGAAATGCAAACTAGAACCATAATGAGATACCACTACACACCCAGGAGGCTGTTAAAATGTAAAAAGATTACCAGTATGAACTGGTGCAGCCACTCTGGAAAACAGTATGGAGGTTCCTCAAAAAGTTAAAAATAGAACTACCCTAGGATCCAGCAATTACATACTAGGTATTTACCCAAAGGATACAAAAAATATATTGGAAGGGGTATATGTGCCCTGATGTTTACAGCAGCATTATCAACAAGAGCCAAACAACGGAAAGAGCCCAAGTGTCCATCGACTGATGAATGGATAAGTAAGATGTGGTGTATATAAATATATATATAAAATACATATATAAGTATATATACACACATATATGTAACATACATAATACACACATAATGGAATACTACTCAGCCATCAAAAAGAATGAAATCTTGACATTTGCAACAATGCAGATGGAGCTGGAGTGTATTATGCTAAGTGAAATAAGTCAGTCAGAGAAAGACAAAGACCACGACTTCACTTATAAGTGGAATTTAAGAAACAAAACAGGTAAACATAAGGGAAGGGAAAAAAAAAGAGAGAGAGAGGGAAACAAACCATGAGAGACTCTTAATGATAGAAAACAAACTGAGGGTTGATGGAAGGAGGTGGGTGGGAGATGGGCTAAATGTGTGATGGATATTAAGGAGGGAACTTGTAATGATGAGCACTGGGTGTTATATGTAAGTGCTGAATCACTAAATTCTACTCCTGAAACCAGTACTATACTCTATGTTAACTAACAAGAAAATAAATAAAAATTTGAAAAAGAAAAAAAAAAAGAATTGCATGGGTGCGACTAAGGTCATCAACAGGAAGGAACATGAAACCTGAGGTCAAAACTTTACTTTTCTAAAAAAAAAAAAGATCACCAATACTAAGTGTTAGCAAAAGTACAGGGCAACTAGAACTTTTAAACATTTGTGATGAGTGTAAAATGGCACATCCATTATGACAAAGTTTGGCAGTTTCTAATAACATTTAACTACACTTGCCATATGATCTGGAAATTCTACCCCTTGTTCTTTACCCAAGAAGAATGAAAACATATGTTCCCCAAAAACCTCATATAAGAATGCTCATAGTAGCTTTATTCATAATTGCCCCAAACTGGAAATAACACAAATGTCCATCAACAGCTGAACTGATAAACCAATTTTGGTGTATACAATAAAAAGGAATAAAAAGGAACACACTATGCATATTTGTGTCAATGTGGATGAATCTCAAAAAAAATGCTGAATGAAAGAAGCCAGACATAAGAATACATTGTGTGTGACTCAGTTTTTATGAAACTCTAGAAAAGGCAAATCTAATCCATGGAAACAGAAAGCATACTGGTGGTTTCCTAGGCCACGGACAGAAAGAGGCATAGAGATCATTTAAGTGTGATGGAAACATACCCTATCATGATTGTGGTCATGGTTACACAGGTATACGCATTTGTGAAAACTCAGTGACATGCACTTAAAATGGATCATTATATGTAAATTATATATACTTCAGTAAAATTGATTTAGAATTAAATATGGTAAAAAGGAAGAGCTTATTTAGTATGTAATAATTAATGCTCTAACAACATAGATAAAGTACAACCTTTTTTAAAAAAAAAAGTAGGGGAGGGGTGCTAGGTGGCTCTGTTGGTTAAGCATCTGCCTTCGGCTCAGGTCATGATTCCAGGGTCCTGGAATCAAGCCCCACATCAGGCTCCCTGCTCAGCAGGGAGTCTGCTTCTCCCTCTCCCTCTGCCCCTCCTGCTCGTGCTCTCTAATAAGTGGATAAAATCTTAAAAACAAAAAAAAAAGTAGGGGAGAATAGGGAGAACATACAAAAAATTTTTCCAAACTGTTTTCAGTATCCCATTGATTGATAGTACTGTTATTCTAAGGTTGTTGTGAGTATAATGTGGTATAAAGTAAATGAGATACATGTGGTATTTTTTTCTTTAAATAACTATTTCCTAGCTCCATCTACTGAAATATTCTCCGAAACAATGACCAATCCAGGAGCAATGAGCATCCCCAGCACACAGACTGTAGACTTGAAATAAAACTTGCCACTGAAAGAAACAAGGGCTCTGGAGAATTGCTGATTCCAGGGTTGAGACAGGAAACGTACAAAACAAGCCTCAAAGACTACCACAGTGACTCAAAAAGACTCAAAAGCCAGTATGAAGAGCGGTCACTGGCTAAAGCTGGTATTATTTGAGCTTCAAAAAGAGTAATTACAGTGGACTAAAACCCATAATACTTTTAAAAAAGAAAACATTGACCAACATTGGAGAAGAAGGAATCAATTTTTTCAAAACTGGCATATAAAGGGAAAGAATCTAGCAGTTTTTTCTGCTACAAGAATCGGGAAACCACATAGATGAGGGAAAACATATCTTAATAAAATTATTCCAACTAATAAATACAAATAAATGATGCAACTAGAATCCTACGATTTTATAAACCCCAGTGAATGACTAGATCTAGGCATTGAACATGAACAGCTGCAACCACCACAAAAAAGAAACAACCAGACGTATGTGCCACCTGATTAAAGAATACAACATCTATGTGTTGGATCCATTTGGCCAAGACTAATTCTGATCAAGCTTCCAGATCCCATCAACAATTTGTAAGAAATACAGAGAAAAGAGGAACATGTTGAATGTCACTGTGAATAAGCACTCATCAAAATCTAGACCATAGGAAACTTCACAGGTCAAACGACCCAAGTTCTTGAAAAGATAAAGTTTAAGGAAAAGAAAGGAATTGAGGGGAAATTTGTAGATTAAAAGAGACCATTTTATCAAATAAAAGAAAAAATTTCCAACATACATAACCCATAAAATTTGTATATTTCAAATATACAAAGAACTCCCACATATCAACAACAAAAAATCCAGTAGAATATAGGGCAAAACTTGAACAGCTGATTCATAAGAAATAACCAATCAGCATATGAAAAGATGCAAAGTCTTATTACATATATAATACCATATCCTCTAGATTGGCTAAAACTGAAATGACCACCATGTATGTATTAACTTGAGGATACAGACCAACAAAACTCTCAAAGGTAAACTGTAAAGTGGCATAACCCTTTGGAAAAGTTAGACATTATTTACTAAAGTTAAAGATATGTGTATACTCTATGACTCAACAATTCCATTCCTGGGTATATACCCAGTAGAAATGTGTGCACATGTGCACCAAGAGACATGTTATGAGAATTTTCATAGGAGCACTGCTTAGAATAGCTCCAAACAGGAAACAACTCAAACTATGATCAATAGAATTGTAGTTTATTTATGTAATATAATAATGGACAGAAAAGAAAATGAATGAACTACAACTACACACATACATGCAGATGAATCTCACCCAAACATAATGAGTGAAGGAAGAATTCTGTTCACATAAAACTCAAAAACAGGCAAAAGTGAGCTCGAAGAATTACCAAAAAAAGTGCATGAAAATTATCAACACCAAACTGTGACAGTGATTACTTCTTCAAGTAGGGAGAATGTTATTATTAGGAGGGATATACAGGGAGCTTCTGGGTTACTGGTAATGTTTTATTTCTTGACTTGTAAGAGACTTACATAGGTGTTCACTATATAATTATTTGTTAAGCTGTATATATTTGTTCTATATACTTTTCTGTAAGTATACTGCACTTCATAATATAAAATTAAAATTTTAAAACACTAAAAAATCAGAAAAATATCAGTGAACCTTTAGGGTGGAGAGGTAAAATGTAAATCAGACAAAATATATTGCCAAGTCAATCTGACTAAAAAACAAGACTTAATGCTGATTAGCTATCACACTCCCTATCAAATAATGTACTTTGTTAATAAACACTTTTATATTCACTAAATAATTACAATGAGCACTTGAGAACTTAATGTTTGTCTGGCATTACTTAGTCATTGGGAGCACAGCAGTGCACAAAAAAGCACTTATGGGGGTGCCTGGGTGGCTCAGTCGTTGGGTGTCTGCCTTCGGCTCAGGTCATGATCCCGGCGTCCTGGGATCAAGCCCCGCATCGGGCTCCCTGCTCTGCGGGAGGCCTGCTTCTCCCTCTTCCTCTCCCCCTGCTTGTGTTCCCTCTCTCGCTGTGTCTCTCTCTGTCAAATAAATAAAATATTAAAAAAAAAAAAAAGCACTTATGTATAGGTGTTGTGGGGAAAGACAATAAAAAAGAATAAAACATGGTAAAGGGAACCCTGAAAGTGATGCTATTTGTTACAGGGTAATTAGGGATATCCTTATTGATAGCTGGCATCTGAACAGTGAGAGACTTAAATCAAGGAACTAATCCATGCACTTATCTGGGGAACAGCTTGCCAGAAAGATGGGAAGAGCCTAAGTCCTTAAAGCAGGACCATGCTTGGAGTATTCAAGTAACACAAAGAGGCCAGTAGACTGGAGGAGAACTGAGAGGGAGCTATGTAGAAGATGAAGCAGGCTGGGCTTGGGGGGCGGTGGTTGAGGGAGGGTGATCATGTAGGGCATTGTACAACTTTGTAAATACCCTCTTTTTTTTTTAATTTTCTTTCTTTTTTTTTTGCCCTCTCTTTCTGAGTGAACTGAGAAACCATTTTAAACCAGTGACATGAGGGGATATGACTTACGTTTTAGAACCATCATTCTGGTCCTTTCAAAAGCACTATTAAAATAGGAACAGCTACAATTCCTTTTCCATATGGAAAAATAGGACACTTGGTTTGAGTATACCATATGTAGATTCAGAGAAAATAAAAATGCAATTCTTCCATTTGCTTAGAAGAATCATTCTTCTGGTTCATATTAACACCAAAATTTCACCTTAAAATATGTTTAAAAAATGGTAAAATTAACATCCTCTGCTGCCCCTAAATTATAGGGACCAGTTGTTTTGTTTTGTTTTGTTTTGAATTGTGGTAAAATACACACGAAACTTACTGTCTTAACCATTTTACATGTAGAGTTCAGTAGTGTCAAGCGGATCACACTGCTATATAGAATGATTAGTTTTAAAGACTTTAAAAAAATTCATACTGATGTTGGTGTTTGTAGATAAACTCTAATACAATAATACATTTTAATAGTTACCATTTAAGTAGTGTATTCTGAATTTCTCCTAAGCCTACTGAATGATGGTAGGGTACAAAGTACAGTGGTTTACATGCTTTGCTGATACATTTGCATGAATGATCTAAGTATCAAAAAATGAACTCACAGTTGAAATTCTTCCATTTGGTAGCTGGTTACCATGAAGATAACAAATACAAATTTATATGACTAAGTACTAAATGACCATTCAGATTTTTAAGGACCAAGGTAACTCCTTAAACACCCATTCTGCCACAAGGGACATCCGTGCATCAGATCAAACCATCCATGTGAATAAAATATAATTCAAATTTGGTAGTTGGATCAGTAGAATAAAAAAAACAAATATGAGTATTCTACTAGTGTATATGATTTTGAGGTGCTAGTATTTTCATTATTAAAATACATGCTGAATAAAAGACCTACACACAATTTGGTCTCTAAATTGATAATACTGATATCTTTATATGATTGTGGCAGGATCATCACACATTTTAAATGCTGTTATTGCCTATTACTTGCCAGTTTAAATAAATGATTTTTTTTTTTTTTTACCTCCGTGAAGAGACGAGCATCATCAGAAAGCATGTTATAATCCTGTGCACATTTCTTTGCAGAATTCTGCAAAAACTTTAGGAATTCAGTAACTTCTTCATTCACATGTTTTTTCATATCCTGATTTTTAAAAAAGTAGACATGTCATGGAATAAGCTTGATTAAAAACAATCACTTCTCAATCACTGCTCTAATATTTTGGACTTAAAGACTAATTAAAGTCTCTATCCAAAGCAGAAATCAGAGAAAGAGTAAACACTGTTATGTAATAATGACAAACTTATTAAAAACTCCAAAATGTATATAAATCTTGAATCACTGTGTGGAACACCTGAAACTAATACAATATTGCCTATCAACTACACTTCAATTTAAAAAAAAACCTAACTCTGTAAAAAGAGCAAATGACTAATATCACACTACCTATTTAGGAATTAATAAGCTTTTCCACAAAATGCTCTTAATTAACATAAAAGACAAACATTCAAATGGAAAAATGTGCAAACAACATGAATAGGCAAGTTACAAAAGAAATAGAAATGGCTTATGAACACATGGAAATGGCTTATTTTCATTAGTAAACACTGTAAATTAATATAAAACAAGGCATCACCATTTTTTCCATATCAAATTAGAGGCAAAAAGGTAATATCCAGGGTTAGTGAAGTTTTTTTGGTTTTTTTTTAAAGAAAACTTTCATGCAATAGTGGTACAAATTGGCTTAAACTTTTTGCATAACAATTTTCCCATGTGTAAATGCAGATCTAAGCCTCAAAAAATATGTATAGTTTTTGATCTGGCCATTTTATTTTTAAGAATTTATCTTAAGGAAACAATTATAGATATGAACAACGAGTTTGCAACCAAGATGTTCAACACAGCATCATTTATATAATTGAGAACTTGAAACTACTAATTAAAGTAATCAAACAAAAACTTAAAATTGGTTCAATGAGCAATGTAAAATTGTTCTGCTAGTACTTAAGATGAACTGGAGTGAAATATGCTCAGAACCAGAGCAAAATGCCTGAACTATAATAGAACCAACAAAAGAATGAAAGCACCAATGCTCTGTCAATTAAACTCCTTAAATTTTCCATTTTTGTTAATACAACTGCACCCAGAAACATAAAAGCAAAGTTAAAACACTTCCTAACTTTTAAATACTGTTTACTGAAGCTGAAGAATAGAATACATACCAAGTACTGCAAGTAGTCATTTTTATTTATTCCAACAGCTTTGGAATTTGCAGGAATTTTTGCGTATTTAACCAACAAGTCCACATAACTCCTCTGCTCTCTCTGTGAGAAACGAGAGAAACGAGGATAAGGAACTCTTGGTTTTGGAAGAAGAACCATTCCAACTGTGGTTTTAACTTTTTCCTTTGCTTGAGTTGCTGAACTAACTGCCGGCTCATTTTCTACAGAACTTGCTGATGCATTCAAATTTTCTCCTATACGTCTGGAAAAAAAAATACAATTTAGAAATATGTGCTTTTCACATGAAGATTACTATCATGGAACTTCATGATTCTCAATCACCAGGGAGAATATAGCGTGATTAACATAGTAAATTCTGGATTATTATCTAACTCTGCCACCTGCATTTTGATGTTTAGCCATTTGGTGTAAATTAAGTATTCTGCAGGATAGGATCATACTACAAGTTTACCTTCAATTATCTGACAGAGAGGAAGAGGCAAAATCCTGAGACAAGTTATTCAATTTGGAACTTTTTCCCCTTTATTCAACAGAGGAAAACTGCTCTTGCCATTATAGATGCAAGTATTTCATGTTCACCTTTATTACAATGCAAGTCGTTTTCAAAAGCTTAAGTTCTTCAGTAAGATGTATTAGTTAATATGGTGAACAAAAGCCACTAAAAGCAGGATATGCTTAGGTCACAGGTTCACAAATTGAGATTCTATATTTTCTAGTTTCCTTTAATTATCTCAAGATTTAAAAAGAAAATTCGAACACTGTGTGCCATATTTTATGGAAGCAATAGTGGTTTTAGAAAAGTTGAACAATCCTCTATCACTCATACATGGCTGAGTCCATGGAAATGTCTTTATGCTTTGAATGAATGCAAAAGAGAAAATGTGACATATCTACAAAGAAATGCACTAGAGGAGAAAGTAGTAACTAGAGAACCTGTTACCATATTTATGAAAAGATATCCCCAATTTCTAAAAAAAAAACACCTTTCTGCAATAGTGAGGTACATGAATACAAAGTTCTTATCTTGTTCATAATTTGTCACTATTCCTAGTATTCAATTGTAGTAATCTACATTTTTAATAAGAGTTTTAAGCATACAAATACATACATACACACACAACTACACTTCCTTAGCCTCCACAATTCTAATTTCCACCACAGTAACTGTTCCCTATGATTTAGTTCCAAATTAAACAACAACAGTAACATAAGAGAAGGGAAACTAATGAGGAGGATGGAGGTCTGCTGATTCATTCTTCATCCCCCATTCATTAATATTTACTAAGTGACTACCATGTGTCAGCCTTGTGCTGGACATGGGAACAATACAGTCTCTACTCTCTAAAACTTTACAATCAAGTGGATCAGACAAATAAATGGGGAAGAAAGATAAGTAAATATGTATATATGTATATCAATAGAGTGTAACTATGGAGATCTCAGGTTTCCAAACTGAACTTACTGAATAGGTGACCAAGAATCCTAAGGATAACATGATCAGGGATTAAGAGGGAGAAGAGAAGTGGGGTGGGGGGGGGGGGGGGGGCATGGCTGGGTGGCTCAGTTGGCTAAGTGTCTGTGCTCTGCTCAGGTCATGATCTCAGGGTCCTTAGATGGAGTCCCGCATCAGGCTCCTTGCTCAGCTCAGCGGGGAGCCTGCTCTTCCCTCTGCCCCTGCCTGCTGTTCCCCCTGCTTGTGCTCTCTGTCAAATAAATAAAATCTAAAAAAAAAAAAAAGAGGGAGAGTGGGGAGGGGCTCAATTGTGACAGTATTAATTTCTTTAGGGAATTTTAGAAGACCGTGGTTGCATCTGGGTTGTCAAAAAAGAAGGGGAGAATTAAAGGCACGTAGAGGTGAGGAATACTAGCTGCCTGTAATGTAATGTATGGGAGTATACTACACAACTTTCAAAGGTTCCTTTAGGCTTTCTTTTAATCATATACAAACAAATCTGGTCTGTTATTACTTATCCTAACAATACATTTTATTCTCTTTTATTTTTATGATTCTTCTATGGCATAGTTCATGTTAACTTCTCTTAAATCCAACCTTGTTGGGGTGCTTGGGTGGCTCAGTTGGTTAAGCGTCTGCCTTCAGCTCAGGTCATGATCTGAGTCCCGGGGATTGGGATCAGGATCGAGCCCTGCATCTGGGTCCCTGCTCAGCAGGGAGTCGGCTTCTCCCTCTCCCTCTGCCACTCCCCCCCGCTCTCTCTCTCTCTCTCTCTCAAATAAATAAAATCTTAAAAAAAAATCCAACCTTGTTCATTTTAGCTGGTGCATCTGCCTACTTCATTATATCTTCTAGTACAGTAGTATCTATGCATTTACATATTAAAATAAATAGTATAAATTATTTCCTTTGATTTCACATTTATATATCTGAGACATTTTTAAAATATTATTATCTATGAATTTTAATTCAGGCTAGCAAAGGAGTTATATTATTTCTCATACATATTTGTAACAAAAAGTGGGAGGGTGTTGGTCTGATAAGGCTGAGAATTATCAATCTAGATCTCTGTCTTGACAAAGGCTGCGCCCCATCCAAAACTACCGATAATTTGTTTTAAATCAGCTCTATAATACTAGAATAATTACGGTAAAAGTGCCAAGATTCTTAGAAAAAAAGTTAAGGCCCCCAAATTAAGCAAAATATCCAGCCCCCCCCCCCTTAAAGAGCTAAACTAAAGATGGAAAACTAATCAAGAGAGCTGGTTAGTGAATGGGAAAAGAATTTTGGAAATTAAATTAAGGATGCTTAAATTGGCTCTGAAAATAATACAGGTGAAAGAAGACATACTTAGCTACTAAAGTTTCTCCAATAACTGTATAAAAATAAGCATATTTTAGGTTAACAAAATGAATATTAACTGCTGATCTTGGGAGAAATGTATTACAGCAAATTGATTTCTCACTAGAAAATGTCTTGAGAGCTATTCAAACCTAACAGTATTGTGTCCGCAACTCTTAACAATACTGCTTCACAGCTGTCTCTCTGAATATGAGAACATGTCTGTCCTTGTGGCACAAACTGGCAAATTTAATTAAGCTGCTGCAGCAACAAGATGCTGACTCAGATATGCCAGAGTAGGAATGTCAAGAAATTCTAGCAGTTTAAATTGGCTACATTCAGCAAAGAATGAAATGGCAGCACATCAAGATCATTTCCGAGTGCAGTGCTGTCAAAATCTTCATCAGGGTGCAAGCCAAAAGCATCTGACAGGGTTTCTCTATCCACATTTACAGCATTATATTTTATTTTAGTTGATGGTTTGAAGTATTCCCCCTTCCTTTTGTCAACCACCCATTCTCCTTTTTGGCTTAACGTTTCTAAAAAAAAAAAAAAAGGCAGAATTCAAACTTTTAGTCTCCTACGCTTTAAGTCTACTGGTTTGGGTGGCTTCCTTAAGTGGCATTTGGAAATGGTGCTTCTAGCCCCCATCTAAACTCTACCTGTACCTCCTAAATTTGATTTATAGTTTTCTATATTAAACATGTTGAAATTTCATAATTTTTATTTGAAGCTACTTTCCCCATTGTTGGCTCAAAACTCAGTTATAAGTGTCTACAACCAAAATTTTAATTTAAAAAAAGGTAAATGTTTACCTTCCAGTAGAGGGAGAAGGGTTGAATAAAAACCTCCTATTGCAGAAAGCAGTTGGTCAAACCAACTACTTGGATATCAGACCAACATATTCCAAAATGCTTTAATTTCCCAAATATGTTAGAGAACACAAAAAACACAAAATTAGGGTTAATAAAAATTTTACATTTTTTTCTAAATTTTCCATCAAGAAAATACCTGTAAATTAATAGTCTGAAAATCCATTCCTTAACAAAACTTAATAAAATTTAATGTGAGCAAAAAAGACTAGAAACATATGAAATCAATGCCTTATATCTTTATTTTTTCTATGCCAAAAGGTAAATTATACTATTATTTTGTGCTATACAGAAATCTAAAGGATATTCTAAGAAGAAAATATTTTAGAAGCTGTACCAATTGCCAGCAAGATGTCATCTCCCTTACATAATTCAGACTATAACCCACACCTACGACATGCTGACTAGAGCTAAACTTGAAAAGAACCATTAAAATAATTAAGAAGCAGTGGCAGGATGAAGATTAATATTAAAAATTTTTAGTCTGAAAAGATGAAGGCTGAGATAAAAGTATATAGAGTGGTGAAAAGTTTTTGTTTTTTGTTTTTTTTTAAAGATACATGTTCCTTTTACCTTTAAAAAAAGTTGTAAAGATATACATTTTTACCCTCCTCTTGCAGGATACTAGAATTGGTAGGCATTCTTTGATTCAAATAAACAAAGGCAATTCTTTATTTGATAGTAAGTTTTAAGAAATTAAAAAAAGAAATTGGTATCCTCAAGAAATGGTCTAAGTTGAATAACAAAAATAGCTTTAAAAATCCACAGATGCATTTATATGGGATCTACTCAACCTTCTATAGGTGGTATTAGCAAAGACATTACAATTATGCACTTAGGCAAGAATGTTGCTTTTAAAATCGCCTCTTTACTACAACATCTACTTGCTTTTATGTGAATTTATTTATTCATCTGATGAATCAAAAAAGCACTTTTTAAAAAATGTTTTTAATGGCACTCTGGTAGTATCTATGGGGCTCAGTCGTTGGGCGTCTGCCTTTGGCTCGGGTCATGATCCCAGGGTCCTGGGATCTAGCCCCGCATCGGGCTCCCTGCTCTGCGGGAAGCCTGCTTCTCCCTCTCCCACTCCCCCTGCTTGTGTTCCCTCTCTCGCTGTGTCTCTCTCTGTCAAATAAATAAATAAAATCTTTAAAAAAAACAAAAAAACATATACATACCTCCTCTTATATGATTTATCCTACTTATATTATCAGCATATAAGGATAGCATAAAAGGATGCTCAGTGTTTTAATAGGAAAGGAATGGAAACAACCTAAATGACTATCAGTGCGGTCAATTAATTGATTCCACAGACATCCTTAAAGGTTCAGATTCAAAAGCATAGGTTGAGAGTACAAAATCAGTATTTCTTAAAAGCTCCAGAGAGTATAATGAGCCAGTATGGCAAGCGTGAAAATGAAGATGGTAAAAGAGACAGAAATACCACCATCACCAGAGAACTAGGAGAGTGAGATATCTTTATAGTCGAGAGGTCACTGATGATATTGAGAGAAGCAGTTTTAGTAGACTAGTGAGGGTGGAGGCCAGATTAGAGTGGGAAGTTCAGTGAAAGCAAATGTAGTGAGATGTGCAGTGAAGTGTTTTATCCTGTTTTATTAATCCATTCTCCCAATCTGTCTTTTGACTGGACAGTTTAATTCATTTAAAGTAATTATTGACAGGGAGGGACTTATTATTATTGTCATTTTGTTAAACATTTTTTGCATGTCTTATAGTTTCCTCCCAGCAAAAACATACAAGTTTTTAAAGAAATCTAAGTACAAATAACAGAAGAGGTAAGAAAGTAACAATGGAGTCCAGGGATTGAGACAGGAAAAATTTGAGCACCTTTAAACACCGATCAAGAGAGAATGAAAATATAGCAGTAGGAAGAGATGCTAATTGACAGAAAGGGTACTGAGAAGGCAGGAACAGATGGGGACCCATTCCAAACAGAGGCTGGAAATATACTTCCTCAATTGCAAAACGAGTGGAGAAGGATGAAAGTAAATGTTGAGCTCCTCTAGAGAAGCTCCCCAATTCCTCACTTGTCATATTTACAGTCCATTCTAGTAAACCCAATTACTTGGTTTCAAGACTCACCCACAAGAGAATAGAAATAGCCAATCACAAAGGAAAGAAGAGCAGTTACAGGCAGGCAAACAGTGAGAAGGGAAAATTATCATTCAATAGGCATGTTCATATCTGAGGGAAAAAAATCTCTGGCAATTTGGCAGTATCTATTAAAATATAAAATGCATATGCCATCTGACTGAACAATTCAATTTCTACGAATTTATCTTATAAAAATTATTACAAGAATTTCATCAATGTATTGTTTATAGTAACAAAAAAAGAGGAACACATTTTGCAATATCAGACTAGGTAAATGAATTGAAAGTATATCTACATAATGAAGCATTATGTAACAATTAAGAAGATTCAGCTATATAGAGAGGCATGGAAAGATACTTGAAATATTATTTTAAATGAAAAAGCAAACTGCAAAACAGTTTTATAGTATTTAATATTATTTATAGTATGATCCCATTTTTGTTTTTATATCTATGTGGAGAAAGGTCCAAAAAGATTTGTTTATATATATCTATATCTATCTGTCTATATCTATACCTATATATATAAATACACATATACCAAAGACTAGTCATTCTTGGGTACTGGGTTCTTCCATTTTCTAATTTTTACATTTTTATAATTTGAATGTTTAATAGTGGATACAGATATAAAACTTCAATTGCGAGAAAAATAACAATCAAATATGAAAATAAACAACCAAATAAATAAATATATTACCTGTTAGATAAAACACATAGTTCTTTTAAACTTGGAGCCATGGAATGGTCTTTATAATTTTCTCGAGAGAAAAATGTCTTAAGGCCATTTTTTGAGGAAACATCCCTGTGAAACAAAGTAACTTACTTATATTTGACAATTCAAAATCTCTGCTAGACTAAGCAGGATAATGGTACAATTGTAGTTTACAACTACATGCCCCCATAGCCCCTTTCCTAGACAATCACCTCTTCATGATTTTAATTTCAAATATCAGATGTTTGAGTTTAGATGTTTTACTTGGATAGCTTTTAGCCTAGGCTCATTCTGAAATTCTCCAGTTCAAATAATCAGCCTTGCTTTTCCATTAATACCCAATTAAATATCAGAAATACTTAAGAGTTAAAGATAGAAAAGACTGAGGTACAATAAGATTCTGTCAGGGGCAGGGCTCACCTCAGGCTCTGTGGTATAACATTAAGATGTTTGGTTGCTGAAAGAAAATGCTTCCCAACTTAGTTTTGTTTCATGCATTATTGTGCCAGGTCACGAGACACTACAAAGACTAAATATCCTACCTATTTTCATTAACTTGGTAAATGTGATAAATGGTGTGCCTCTGCTAAAACCACTTGTAAGGTCTTATATGATTTTCCATAACATCATAATTAGAGCCTAACATATTATAGTCCGTGGTGGAACCACTGTGAGGAACCAATAAATGCTGGTTGAAGGAATTAAAAACAATGAGAACCGCGGTGCCTGGGTGGCTCAGTCATTAAGCGTCTGTCTTCGGCTCAGGTCATGATCCCAGGGTGCTGGGATCGAGCCCCACATCGGGCTCCCTGCTCTGCGGGAAGCCTGCTTCTCCCTCTACCAGTCTCCTTGCTTGTGTTCCCTCTCTCACTATGTCTCTCTCTGTCAAATAAATAAATAAAATCTTTAAAAAAAAAAAAAACTAATGAGAACCATAACCTAGAAAGGACAAAGATTATTAAGATTCTGTGGGAAAAGGTACTTCCAAGGGCTGTAAACTACATTTGGTTTCACAATGTAAATAGCATTTAAGAGCATCTGTGCTGCATCTGAACACGTTCTTTTTTTTTTTTTTTTTTTTTTTTTTAAAGATTTATTTATTTATTTGACAGAGAGAGACAGCGAGAGCAGGAACACAAGCAGGGGGAGTGGGGGAGGGAGAAGCAGGCTTCCCGCGGAGCAGGGAGCCCGATGTGGGGCTCGATCCCAGGACCCTGGGATCATGACCTGAGCCGAAGGCAGACGCTTAACGACTGAGCCACCCAGGCGCCCTGAACACGTTCTTTATGACAAGGAGCATAAATGTATACACCTCCTAAAACTTACAAAAGAACAATCTATTAAATGGTAACTTCTGGTTGGCCCATTCCCAAAACAGAAAATTTTAGCATATTTGCTCCATACTCATTGCTTTTAAAGGTGTTTATCAAAAAACAAAAAACCCGCAACTATGGTTAAAGTATAAACGATAAAAATTAGAATGTCTTACTTGCTATGCAACAGTGTAATTTCTTATTACTTGTTATGGTACTGTATCTGTGAAAGCTCATTAAGTTACAAGATTTTTGCATATCATACAAAAACAAATTCATGGGCTCAAAGACAGTGAGCTCCTTGGGGTAAGGGAGCACTGTTGGCAATATAAAAAAAAAATACTTATTGAGCTCATACTGATTGAATCTTATGAGTCAGGCACTATTTAAATCATCTTTGTAATCTCTTGTAACTTTAGTATTCTCTTTGTCTAGGAAAGAGTGGATGCTCAGTAAATTTGTGTTAAATTGATTTAAAGCAGCACATGTATTAGATCCCTACAAAACTACACTTACCAAGTGTGCTATTTGTGAAGTTCTCATACACTTCTAAAACAGTCTATGCATTTATATTATCACTTGATGTAGATTCTAATATAACAAAATGAAGCTTGTCTATTCTTAAAGAGGGTCTTTCTATTAGCTGTACGGAAATGGGCAAGGTTCTTGGATGCAAGAGAATTCTAGCCTCTCTCCTTCACTAAGAGACCAACAATAAATAATAAATACATGATGGAGTTATACCTAGTAGTAATCTGAGTGATGAAGTTTTGTCATTTTAGGAGAGGAAGTGCAATCAGCTATGACTCAAAAGTGCTCAGTATGTGAAGGTAAGACCAGGGTACATTCTGAGCCACTGAACTTGTATCTTCTTTTTGTTTCCTCCAAATCTCTCCAGGCCAGAAACCCTCCTTTCCTAATCCAGCCGCCAGTCCCACTTCATTCCTCTTTAGATTTCAAACAGACATAACTCACCAGTTCAGCCTTGGTTCACCCATGGCCATCATGGAGGTCATATTCCTAGATTTCTGCTTCACTCTAGCTCACAATTCTGCTGCCTCGCAGTGCACACTCCAGCGGAGGCAAAATTTCTCCAGAATCTACACTCAACTGAGGAAAAACAAAAGGTCAAGATCAAAAGCAGGTGACTGGCTGGGCCAGGGGCTGTTAACTTAGGTGTGGAAGAACGTGTAACACCTACCCTCAACTGACAGGGACACCTAAAACAGAATACAGCACACAGATGAAATTCCCAAGGTTCTTTGTAGCAGAACAGCAATGCTGATGTAGGAATCCTTTTCCATTTAACTTACTCCGGTAACGTAACTTTCAGGACACTCACTGTGGAAATAAAGAGTCAAAACTGAATGGTGTTCTCATTGCTTACATACTAGATCACTTAAGGGCATGGGGCTGTTAAGTCTTAACTCAGCTCCCCTCTATTCCCTTACTGCCCAAATCTTGCTTCCGTTTTCCCAACCATACACGGTTATGGGACAAATTCTGGCAAGCAATGCTGGACAAAAACTCTCTGGATATCAAGAATCTTTCAAAAAGAACCTCACTTTTGAGGAGACTGAGGTCCAGGTGACTTAAATGACATGTCACAGAATCAGAGGAATCACCAGGACTGCAAATCTGATTTGACCACTCTATGTTCTGTGCTTCTCCTGTCATCCCAAACGTACTGATAAAGTGGTATGTGAGAAACTAGCAGTCAAATTTAGAAGTCCGTCTCTCAGTACCTGACGGGCCTGACCTGCCCCCACATAGTCCCCCTCTCACATTATGACCCCATCTGGGGCTGGGGCTGGGGAGGGAGAGTTGATGAAGACAAAAGGAATGGCTGAGGGAAAAGGGACGGTAGGAGAAACAAGGTTCCAGTAAGGCAAGTAAAGGGGCGAGCAAAGCCAGAGGGAGGGGGCCGCGCCAAAACCTGGAGCGTAGGGTCCTGGCCCGACCGAGGGGGCCGCCATGTTCCCTCCTCCCACCCTCACGAGCGTGCCCGCCTGCAAGGCAGCGCCCTCCCTTCCGCGTCTCGGCTGCAAGGCATCCTTTCCTCCCACCTCGTGGTCCGCGGCGGCTCTGACCCGGGCCGCGGCCCCCACTCCACACACGCTCCACCCCACTCCTCACACTGTCGCGCGCGCCCTCGGAAGGCCTTATTTAAAGGACGTGGCCGCGCCGCCTCGGCCCTGCGTAATGACGTCACCAGCGACGCGGCGGGCGGGGTCCGTGCGCTCTTCACTCCCGCACTCCGGGAATTTCTTCAGGAAACTGCGCGGCTAGCCCCGCGGAGGGGACTAGGGGCTTTGTGTTGTCCTAGAAACATCTTTGAGGTGATGAAAGATGAGAAGAGGGACAGCCGACAAGTACAGTACTGGGAAGACCCAAACAGACTTGGTTTGACCTAGGCAAATGTCTTAGTTTCCCTAACCCTGTTTCCTCATCTGTAAAATGGAAATATTATTAGCACCTACTTAGGGTTTTTTAAAGGAGTAAATGAAATAATGGATGAAATAATGGATGAAGTTGTGCTCAGCATGGTACTTGGCGCATAATAGCACCTCCACTCCATCCCCACTCCATTTCCAGTTGTCAGCCACTCTGGTGGCTCCCACTAATTTTATTTTCGTTCATTAAAGAAATATTTATTGAGCACTTATAATTTGTGTTTGGTGCTGGGTACACATAGAACTAAGACCCAATACCCTTTTCTCCAAGAGCTTTTGATCATTGGGATTCTCATTCACATTAAATAATATAAAACAAAATAGAAACTAGTAAGCTCCTTGAGAGAGATTGTATGAGTTCAGAGAGGGAGAGAAATTACTAGTGAGAGGGACAGAAAGCAGCTTTGAATAGCTAAAGATATGTATTGAATACTTACATGTCAGTTACCACATTGGGCACTTGACATGGCAGCTCCTTTGAAGACTTTGAAATATGTAGATGATGGGAAAGGGCATTCTAGAAAGAGACCAGCACAAGAAGCTGCATAAACCTATTGCATGGACAGAGTCCAGTTTGTATGCTAGCAGGAAAGCATGTTCTAAATTTTACAGTGATTTATGATATTGTTTAAAACTATGTTTACATAGAAATTATACTTCCATTAAAAATCTCCCTTGAATACAGTGACCCTTAGGTAATTTATTTTGCCTGGAATGCAAGGACTATAAAGTGGTAGAAGAAAAGGGTTTGAAAAATAGATTGGGACTAAACCACAGAATATATAAGCCAGACTTAGGATTCTGACTTTATTTATAAGAAATGAAATGCTGGGCTGGGGGGTGGAGGTTGCTTATCAGCAGAGGAATGACATAGAGTTTCTACATTTCAGGAAACTTTATCTGGCAATGTATTGAATGAATTGTAGGGAAGAGGCAGGTTAGGAGAATACTTGTGAATACTTGCAAATCAGCTGGAGCAATGCCTGGCGCTGTGCAGGTAGCATTTATTAGGTGAGTAATGTTGACAGCCTGTGCTAGGACAGAGATGGACATCAAGGAAGTGTAGAATTTCAAGTGTTGGGTAGTATCTCATAAAGCATGCAGTCAGAGAGAATTGGGAGTCCTGTCCTACTCTTTAACAGCTGCTTAAGAAATAGCACAAGAAATGTTCAAGCACTTATGCTGCTGGGATCAGCCCATGGTAGTGTGTTATGGTAACATCACCAGATATGGCCTGTGTTGAACGTGCGCTGGTTTGGTATATTTGATTTCCAGTGGTTGCAAGATGGCACATAGAATCAGAGTTTTTAGAACCACAAGGAACTTTGGAGATTATCTAGTCCAACTTCTTATTTTCCTGATAAACTGAAGCCCAGGTTGTCAAATGACTTTTCCAACATTAAATGATCAGTGATAGAATGGATACTAGTAATCAGGTCTTAACAACTCTTGCCATTACAATACGTTAAATATATGTATCCTTTCTTCTTTATGTTCTACTTGTGAACCAGAAGCACTTTAGTTAAAAGTACATGGATTTTTGGAGTCTAGCTTATATGGATTTTATCTCAGTTTTCCTGCTTACTGCCAGTGTGATCCTACACATGTTGTACCTCCTCTTTGAGCCTTGATTTCCTCATTTGGGTAATGGAGACAGTAATTTCTGACCTACAGGGTTGTTATGAGGATTAGAAGTAACATGTAAAAAGCACATTGCAAAGAGTAAATGTTCAACATAAGATAGCCATTAGTATATAGGGTTTTTTTTTTTTCTGCCTTCCAAAAAAACACAAAAACCCACAGTGGAGGTGGCATTGTAAACAAATGATTATAATACAAATAAGAAATGGTATACACACACACACACGCATACAACACATGCACACATACACACATATGACGCACACATACACACATACACATACATCGATTCTATGGGAACACGATGAGGAAGGAACTTATTCTGATTGAGACAGCTAAGGTACCACTTCAGAGAAGTTTAATTTATATTGCGTCTTGAAAGATGAGTAGGAGTTCCCTGGGTAGAGAAGGAGTTGTGGGTTTTCAGGTGGGGAAAAAGTGCAGAAATGTGAAACAGCACTGCATGTTCTGGGAAAGGGAAAATCTATTGCACCGTTGTGTTTGTGGGAAATGAAGGCCATTGGACTGGAGAGGGAGAAGGGGATCGAGTTTTCATGCTATGTTAGAGAATTTGGACTTCAGACTTTACTCTCTGGGTGGTGGAGAAACCAGCATGTATGTGTGTCTCTGTGTGTCTCCCTGTGTGTGTCTGTGTGGGCATACTTTTAAAAACAGTTTTATTGAGGTGTAATCTATGTATCATAAAATTCATCCATTTTATTTGTATCATTCACTGATTTTTAGTAAATGTATGGAGTTTTGCAACCGTCAGTCAACACTGCCAAGTTTTAAAACATTCCATTACCCTGAAAAATCCTTTGTGCCTTTTTGCAGTTAATCTCTCTTCCCACCTTCCAGCCCTAGGCAAACACAAATCTGCTTTCCATCTCTATAGATTTGCCTTTTCTGGACATTTCATATAAATAAAATTATGCAATACGGATTCTTTCTCTTGGCAGAATATTTTTTAAGATCATCCATGTTGCAGTAGGTGTATTGTTGCTAAATTGTAGTGCATTTATGGATATGCCTCATTTTGTTTATCCATGCAACAGTTGACAGACATTAGATGGTTTCCACTTTTTGGCTATTATGAATCATGTTGTTATGAGCATTTGTTTACCGATCTCTGTGTGACGTTGTATTTTCATTTCTCTTGAGCAGAAACCAAGGAGTGGAATTGTTGGACTGTATGTAAATTTATGTTTAACTGTTTTCCAAAGTGATTGTACCATTTTATTCTGTGGATTTTTAGGCAGAAGAAAGATTTGGTTTTCCATTCTTGCTAAACTGAAAACCAAACTCAGAAGTTGAATGAGAAATCAATTTCATTTTAAAAGAATTTATAACAGTAGGTACTTATTTTGAGTTTATAAAATGTTTCATTGAACCAAATTTCAAAAAGAACTCTTAAAAACAGCAACCACCTGGCTAAATGAAGTTATTACAGTTGCTTCCAGATGTGTCTTTCTTCTTGTGGACCAGGTTAAGACAGAGAAATATTCATGATCATCTATTTTTTATTAGAACCAAGTCATTTTCCTACCCTTCAGCTAATGAGCTTCCTCTGCTTGATTTGGGATGAGCTAAGCCTTGGAGAGTTTATTGTGTGGCAACTACTTCACTCAGGGAATTGTTTCATGAACTTAAAATCACCCATAAGGTCCTCTCAAAATGAGAATTCAGAAATAGTTCTCTAGGAAAGAGGTTTTGATCTAGGAATTGATTCAGAGCTATTGGGGGAAATACTGTTGCCAACAGTAGTTTGTTCAAACCAGGCTTTTCAGCAATAAATGTATTTCAAGTGGGGAGGGAATTATCATTACTCCTGAAAACCAGCATAATGCTCCGGCCCAGGCTATCCTGTTTCAGAGGAGAATGGCTAACATGTTCAAAATTTTCCACTCAGAAGATGATATTTTGTGAAGTATATTTCATAGTGTTCTGTATTACATGGTCTCTGCATTAAAAACAAACAAACCAAAATAAACCGGGAACTAACTGTTCAGCTGAATGCTGGTCTTTTATGGGGAGCCTCTAACTCTCCCACAGAAGGAGGGAGAGAGGCTGATGACTGAAGAGGTCATTTCAAGTAAGATAAGCAATTATTTAGATTCATCTTTAGAATACAGTATGTATTTTATTGGAGGGATAAAGAAAGAATGGTAGAAAAGGTGGATGTGAGATTTGTTAGGAGGTTACTATCATAATTTTGGGCGAGGCTAATCTTAAAATTAGTTTTTGTTCTCTAAGCACAGAACAATAAATAGTTGAAGCAACTTCTCCCCCACAAAGAGGAAATCATCCTGGAATTAAAAATGTTGTTTGAGAAGCCCATCAAGTGGATAAGCAATAAATGGATTGCTGAGACATGACTATATTTTACTGGAGACAATAGTCCCCCTCCTGAGGAGAAAAAACAAACAAACAAACCCAGAGGCAAAGTCAATGTATTAAGGCTAGAGATAAATGACATTAGAAAATTAAAAAAGGACTTTTCTCCAGCTCACAGCTAGTGATACAGTGAAATTACAGAGTGCCTGTTAATTTAGCAGTAGGCTTCTGCCAATATTGAGAGTCTAGGCTTGCCTTAAGAAAAGTTGAGGATCCATCAGTATGATTCTTCTGGGATCCAGGCGTGTTCTCTTGACAAAAATTCCCTGCTTCCTCCCATGTTCCTGAAATCCCCTAGGCAAGAATGTTTTTATTCTTGTCTCTGGCGACTTATATGATATTAACGGTCTCTTTTAGACCATGGCTTTGAACAGTACTGGGCCCCAAGTCCAGTTTCTTGTTCAAAAGGGAAAGTGAATGTGCTGAGCTGCATCTCAGCACATCAGCAGTTACCTTCCCCAGCACATGGTCTTTTCACAGACCTGTCATGAGAAGCCGAGGCCTGCTCTGCATTGGTCCATTTGATCCAAGGGCACATTAGAAGTGGAAGTCTAATCTTGGGAGGCTAGACTGATCTTGCCTCATGAGACAAAGCTTAGTAGTAACAGTACCAACCAAGACACACTGTGGTCAGGTCTTACTATGATTATTGCTTTTGCTTTTCCCCAAGAGGTTATTAACCTGACATCTGTTTTCCTTTCTAATTCTCCCATGAGATCATTATATACAGAATGGTAAGAAATCCCTCTTATGCTCCAGTTATAGTTCCCTCTTGAAGCTGGGCAAGTTAATCCATGATGGAGAGGTGAGTGTAAACCATTGTTTTTATCAGAAGGAGCTTAGGCATGGGTTTGGCCAAAGGCCTGGAGGTGATGGGATTTCATAACTTGAACTCCATTATTTTCATTAATTTCCAATTTCCTGAGATACTGGAATGTGGTGAATATTTATAATTATATAGAACTTGACAGTCTACAAATATTTCACATGCATAATCTCATTCTTCCTCTTCTGAGGCAGTTGGAAATAAAAGCAGGATTAGGGACTGTCACAGGAAGCAACTTCTGGGATCAGTTCAAATATTTATTTTCCCGAGTGCAAGAGACACTTAGGTATTGTAGTATGCATGTGGAGGAAAATGCCAATGCAGTTGTCTTTATTCTGACTTCAGGATATTTTATAATTTGGATGTCCTTGACATTACTTTCAAAATAATTTATGATGAGGTGTTCTGCATCATGAAAACAGTGTGATACTTAGCTGATTTAAAATTTATTAGTTTACGCCTATATAATCTATTCAAGAGGTGGTTGGGCTGGGGTAGGGCAAAGACAGCTCAGGTAAAGTCAGATTTTTTACAGTGTTTGGCATCATTTCTGACATTCCATTTTAATGATTTCCAAAGCAAAGATAACAAAGTATGGTATGCATTCAGGATTTCTCTCCTCCCATATATCAGGGCAGATACCACTAATCAGTCATGGCATCCTTCTTTGAGACAGCAAGCAGCCTGAGAATCCTCAGTTCTGCATTTCTGGTGGCTATGACCAATCAATAGATATTATCTCACAAGTTAAAACTTCTTTCTTTGACTTCTCTGATCCAAAAGGTAGCTCGATCCTTCTATACATTTCTCCCTCAGCAAATGGATTATTTTTGAAAAAGTACTGTACTACGGACCAGTACTTCCCAAACTTTAGTATGCAAACCAGTCAGGGATCTTACAAAAATGCAGATTCTGATTTAGTAGGTCTGGGAAGGTGTCCAGAATTCTGCATTTCTTTCTTTCTTTCTTTCTTTCTTTTCTTTCTTTCTTCTTTCTTTCTTCCTTTTTCTTTCTTTTTCTTTCTTTCTTTCTTATTAATTTATTTATTTATTTATTTGACAGAGAGACAGCGAGAGAGGGAAGAGAAGCAGGGGGAGTGGGAGAGGGAGAAGCAGGCCTCCCGCCGAGCCGATGAGGGGCTCGATCCCAGGACCCTGGGATCATGACCTGAGCCAAAGGCAGATGCCCAACGACTGAGCCACCCAGGTGCCCCAAGAACTCTGCATTTCTAATAAGGTCAAGGTTGTAGGTAATGTTGGTGCTACTGATCTGTGGACCACACTTTGAGTAGTAGGGTTCTACTAGCCCATTTTCTGGAGACAAAACGTGAGCTAGAAAACTATGTACAAGGCAACAACCAAGAAAAAAGAATAAAAACAAGGCAAGTGTTCCATTAGAAGCTGAAGTTTTATTATAGGATAATAGTACATAAAGCACATCTAAAATTGATGTGTTCAATGCACTTTTAATAAAGGTAATGTAATATTAAAGGTACAGTTTCTAAGTACAATATAACAACATTCATATTAGAATGAAAATCGGAGTATTTAAAAGACAACATTAAATCTCTCTTTTTTTACAGCTTGTATTTACAAAATGAATCAAAATATTTTTTTTTTAAATTGAGGACTCAATAAAATAACAAACAAATGGAAATAAGCAGACTACTGTTAGAGTGAATTGAAAAGAAAACCCAATGTAAGTGAAAAGTTGGATGATCCTCTAATAAAGATCATTAGCAAAGTTTTAGTACAATACTATTTTTAGGATTCCCATAAATGGCTTGCATTTTTAGTGTGGCAGAAAAGGAGTTTTTACATACTGTACACAAAACAGACAGCATATATTTATAGGTACAGTATTACTGTTTCCAAACTTGCATGTATATTTACAGAAGGCTGAGTTCGTTACTCACAGAGTTTTGTGAAATTTGTGTGCTTAATCTTCAAGACCTACACACAATTAGAATCAGCATTTCATGTGGTCTTTTTAAATGTGGCTTTAATACTTGATTGTAGAAGAAATTGTTAACCATAAGGCTTGACATACTTTATAAATTTACCAAAAAAAAAAAAAAATCCCAGGAAAAAATTTTAATTTGGGCACACTTGTCATTTAACAATTATCAAATGCTGACATGTGCTGGCCATCGTGTAGACACAAAGAGATACAATCTCTACTCTCAGGAAGTTTAGGATACTAAATGGTGCTTAAAGAACAAAAATAAAAACAATAGGTTTCAATCTCTAAGTGAAGCAATAAGGAATGACGTGATTTGTAGTAAAAGAGATTTCTCCCTAAACTGTAGCCAATTCACTTCAAAAGGTTAACTATTAGCATTCGCTCTCATTAACCACATGATTGCATTTATAACTAAGGTAACAGCAACTCTTCCATAAAAATGGAAAATGTCTAGAATTGTGGGTAAATATGCAGTGCATGGAAGCCAATAACCATGGCTTGAGAATTTATCACCTTCAATTACAAAAAGTGCAGTAAACAGAAACATTTGCTCTATATTTATAAATTGCTCAAAAATCTTTGCTAAAGATCTTACAAATTCAGTAATATTACAGAACAATTCTAATCAATATTTAATAAGGTTAACTACATCCTTAGTTAGATATTTGATATACTTTGATTTTTAACAATGCCAATAGGTCTTGGGAGAAGAGGTGAAAGAGTTTAAGCTCATTATTAAATGACTTTTAAAACGAAGGTCTTTCACTCAGTTCATGGAACTGGGTTGAGGTCATATTGAAACAGAACGTCCCTTGTCAAATTTGCTTTCTGCCATGATAGCGGATGTCTCCATGCTTCTCATGGCTCAGGTAGGAGGGGAAAGGTTTATTCTGCCATCAAGCCACCAAGGATATTTTATAGAAATGCCTATTATCTATAATAGGAGCTAAGTACACAACTCTGTCAGGTGCCAATAATATAATTCCTTAGTAAGAAAAAAGAAATATTACTCCATTAAACTAGAGTGTTTCTTTAGATCTCGAAGGCCTGGCAAATTATTTTTCAGCTCAGGAGATACGGTATAAAGCCAAGTAGCAAACATAAAGTAAATGCTAAGTTTTCATATATCCATATTTATAAACAAATTCACCCTATAGATGTCAAATATCCATACTAAGGAAGTAATTTTATCCTAATTAAATACACTCTAGAATAATTTATATAATGATATTATGTATTTAAAGAGAAAAGCATGTCCCAAATCCAGCACTCTGATACAGCTGCTAGTTGGGAACAGGTAGATATATATTTATGTATATATATATACAAATATAGAGTTATACTCAGTGAAATTAACAAGACCCAAAGGTGGTATTGTCTAGGAATAAAAGGGACTTTTTTTTGTTCACAAAAGTAACTTATCTAGCACCACACATCAGAAAAACACAAAAATAGCACACTCTAGTTCTAAACAGCTATGTCTAAAATAGATTATATAGTAAAACCAGTATTATACAGCATATTGTGGATTTGATAAACAGATAAATATTTGCACTGAGTAGGCTGTTTATAATATAACATTTTCTTATCTATACAGAATGAAAGCCCAAAAGTTAACTGTATAGAGATGTGCAGAACAACATTAAATATTATGACTTAAAAGCAGGGACAAAGGTAAATTTGAAAGAAGAGTAAGAGAGAAAATGTGTACAGGCCATTACAAGTTCTTAAGTTAATAGTAAATAAGGAATCAATTGCTCAAGTTGAAGAAAGCAGTAAACAAGAGATTGCATTTACATGCAGATGTCTAAGATTTGTATTTTTTTAAGTCTATGCACAAAAGTCATTTGTTTTATTGCTTGACATTCAGTTATGGCTAGATTATTTAACCTATTTTTTTTTTTTTTGTACTTTGGAAACAAGAATATTGTTAAAGGTGCCATAAAAATGGACAACATTGAAAACGGTTTGCAAATAAACCACCTAACACTGCAGTTCTTTATACATATTAAAAGCCTTGTCTGGGGTTTGTCATATGTTAAATATATTTAAACTGGGAAAATATGTTGTAGCTTGAAGCCTCCCATTGGCCCAAACATCCAATACAAAAACACATCTCCACAAAAGGAGCAGGAAGACAATACAGGTACATTTAAAGAAGCAGCCAGCTAATGTCCTAATGTTTAAAAATTTACCACTGTTTTATATGAGATTTCAAACCACTGTGGATAAGAGAATTTTGGATTCAGGAAGATGTGTACAGTACATACGGATTTTTTTTGTGTGAAATCATATTCACTATATTGCTCGAGAATTATCTGCATTTACATATGCAATCTGTTCAATAATAACCAAGTTCCTAGAAATAGTTTTCATCCACATTAAAGTAATAATGAGTGAGAAAGGAAACACACGGGACACTGGAGAGAATTTATTTGCTCTTAGAGAACAACATAATGGTGTGTGCAGTGTGTCAAAGCTAATAGCAAGCTTTCATTAGTTCTCAGAAGGAAAAAAGTAAAAGAAAATGTGGCAGACACACTAAATGTAAACAGCAAACACGGATTCTATAGGCATCTATTTAAAATATTCATATTCACTTTCCTAACATGCTTTCCTCCATGTTATATTGCATTGCTGAAAAAAACATTGTTCATTTGTTTTGAATATTCTGTCATTCATTTATAAATAAGTAAATGACTGAATGTATTTATTGCTCTAAGATCTGAGGGTCTGGTTAAACATGGAGATCCCTCCATCTATATTTCCTTGGTATAAAGCCAGGCTTCTGGATTACTTTAAAAATTATTCTGAGAGCCTGACAAAACTGATCTTCCTTACACAAACAAGCAACTAACCCAGAAGTGAAACCGATCGCTTTGTAAAGACATTGTTGTCAGCCTTCTCATATCTTAAGAATAAACAATAATAGGAAGGCCTCTTTAATAATACTAGTGTTTAGGGATAGAATGAAGACTTGTATCATAGACTATTAGCAATAGGTCAAGATTTACTGTTGCGATTATATTTCTGTTAATCTGATCCATAGTATAAAGTTGTTTTTATAGGGTTCTGTTGTAGCATATCTTTATAAGATGTGGCAATCACGTGCTACAGTATGTGAAAATGTCAATAACCTGTTTGTGTGTGTGTATATGAATACATATGAATATATGTATATATATATGAATACATGTATATATATAGGTGGAGAGAGAAAGAGAGATTTCTGCATTTTCCATAGTCTTTATTATCAAAAACAACAAGGTCAAAGTTTCTTTTTCATCTAAACAACATGGAAAGTTTTCCCAAATTATACTCTGCTATGGTAGTAAGAATATATGTAAAAGCTTCTTCTGAATGTGTATTCCAGGTATGGAAGAAAAGCCAACAATTATACTGAGGTTCACTGACCTTATGAAAATACATGGAAACATGAGAACGAAGCTATATTGCAAAAATGTCAAATGTAACCCTAAAAGCCGGCCTGTGGCGCTGTTACATAGGTGGGTTTTGTTTGTCTTTAAACATTAGCTCTTGTATTAATTCAACAGACGAAAACTGTAAGTGTAGAAGTAAAAGAACTGTGTTCCATAAAGGGATTTTTTGGTTTGCTTCTAGAGAACACAGTGAAGATAAGTTATTTGCTGGCATTTGAAAAAAATGTGTTCAAACTTTCACCTCTTTTACTGCACTGATAGGCAGGGATCTTGTCTCATTACTGGTTTAAACAATTTTTTGCATACCATGTAGAATTGGAAAGTTTCTAATATATAATGCTATGAATATATTTAGCATGAATATTTTAATTATTAGAAGTAAATGGAGTAGGTAGGACTGCACTTGAAGTGATGCTCTCTGTTGGTATACTGCCTATTGATTTATCTCGCGAACATATTGGCATAACTTTATACTGCTTTGGAAGTTATTCAACATTTTTAACCACACGGGACTGAAGAACACATACGTTTTTGAACTCAACAAAATGAGACGATAGTGAAGAGTTTACACACACACACACACACACACACACACACACACAGGCAATTCTATACAGTTCACTTGTGCCTTGAGGGATAGTATCATTATCACTATTATTAATAATAAAAAACACAATTTGTCCCAGTAGTACTGGCCACCCTGTTTGAAGAGTTTTAGAAGATCCCTGAGCACATTGTTTCTGACTCTTAACCCCAACTCCAAAGTGATAGGGCTTCTATTGTTGATATCAAGATGGATTGTCATTCACAGTAAGTCAATCATAAGGTGCTTATTTACCCTTTTTTTTCACCAATCAGCACAAAGAACTGTCAGAAAATAACTTTTTATTATTATTATTATCTTAAAATAATAGCACTGGAAGGACACATGATTTAAACAATCAATGTTTGAAAACAGTGGCTTTAGGATTATTATCTGGCTGCCCCTCAACAATAACAAGTGATTCAATCGACATTCCTTAGCCAAAAACAAAAGGCAAAAAACAAAAACAAAAAAACAAAAAAACAAAAAACCAACCAAAAAACCAAAACTGTACAAATATGTATTTTTTTCCCTGAGGGATCAAGGTACACCCGCAAGTGCTCTATGTACATATTGCACTAGAGAGGAATGAAGAACATGTGCAAAAAAGCAACAATGAGAGAAGCTTACATCCTACTTAAACCTTTTCATTAAAGATTCTACTAGGTTGTTTTGCATTTTGGAATGTCGGAACACAAACAGCTATTCCTTAGTCTAAAACTAAAAACACATATTTCTACTATGGCACATTCAATGAAATAAAAAGTTTTCCAAAGACAGATAGACAAATTCCATCAAGAAAATAATACAAAGTTTGTTTGTTTGTATTTTTTTTTTTAGAAAATTACATTACTTTCTTTCTTTGTTTCACATTACAAAATCTTTTTTTTTTCTTTACACAAATCACATTTTATTGCAGGAATATTTCAAGTGCCATCAAATATTTATAGAAGGGTTAAAAAAATAGAAGTCTCTCTAAAGTGGTCCAGACAAGGCTTTGTATAGAATAAATCTTTTTTTCCCCCATCTTCTAGTTTTGATTTAAGTATTTTGAATACATTTTCTTTTCCATTGACACTTAGTAGCCTAGAAGCGGTCCGACACACGCACATCATACACACGAAAACCACACACACACACACGCGCGCGCGCGTGCACGCACACACACACACGCTCCCTCCTCACCTGGCCCTCAGCCCACCCCCATATGCTCACAGAGATCTGGGTATCCACACTCTATAAAGAACAACCAAACTTAGAAGCAGTGTCTTAAGTTATATTTTCCTTAAGTTAGGAAGGGTGAATTAGGATGCTGAAGACTTTTTAAAAAATCCATAGCTTTAACGCAAATTAGGATGCTGAACACTTAAAAAAAAAATCCATAGCTTTAACACAATTTGCAAACTGTCCAAAAAAGCACTTTCATCTGCACTTTTGTTTTCATTGTGACCAAGGCCAGGTTCTTCAGAATATGCCACCATCTGACACCACTGTAACCAAAGGTATTCAGGCTTCGTACAAAAAGCCTTATGTACCCTCTATGAAAAAACTATATAAAAGGGATCATAGCAGCTGGGATAACAATGATGTGATTCCATCTTTAAAAGACTACTGGATATTTAAGTTTAGGAAACTTTAATTATAAGAACTCTTAAACAATCATTATTCTGTATCACCAAGTAGTTTGTGTCATCACACAGGTGTTTCTATAAGAAGAAAATAAAAACGCAAAGGTTTTCACATCCTTTTCTATAGGTCAATTTTTTAAACTGAATTTATTGTTTAACTTCAGATCCCAACTTTGATCCAAATAATGGTTGTTCCCTCTGTTCACTGAGCATGCCTCCCCTGCTCTGTCCCTACACTGGCAACGTATTTTGCTCTTAAAGTCCTCACCTTGCTTTTCTTTCAGAAAGACCTGGTAGCAGCATCATGTCAATGTATGTTGGTTTATTTTAAAAGCAATGTCACCATGTCGTGACGACTACTGAGATCAAGCATCTTTTTTTTTTTTTTTTTTTTTTTTTTTTGCATTTGGTACATGCAAAATCCTTTCTGGGAAAAGGAATTTCTTTTAAGCTCAACATTATGCTCTCTCTCACCCTTAGAGAAGTTCAATTAACTCTTATCACTTCACAAATGGACACTGGAATTCGGTTTAGTTGCTCTTTAATGCGCTAGCACCTGAGGCTGGTCATATTCAGAAAGCTTTGGTTAAAAAGAAGTTAATATACTCTAATAAAACCATCCCCAAATTTAGTGACTCAGAATGACAAAAAACAAAAAACAAGAATCAAACCAAAATAAAAACACACCATTTCCCCCCTCCCCAGGAGAAACAATAGGAAAAAAAAAATGGACAAATAAATAACTGAACTAAGCTTGGTACTCTTTTCAGAGTATAAATACTATTGATCTTTAAAGGAACTATGCTTATTTAAATTAAAAAATTTGATTTAACCCTTCTTGCCCAAATATAAATACTATATGCTGATAGTTAACCTCTCTATATAAACACTCACATAAAGTTTAATATACTTGTAAGAAATTTAAGTAAATATTACTCTCGTCTTCTATTTATGGTTAAACCCTTACTATATTTTTGAAAAAAAAATTAAGATGTTATTTAGGCTTCATACACACTTCTGTGTGAAAAATTCCTTCCTCTTTTCCAAATCCCCCAGGAAACAAGTCAGAGAATCAGTTGGAGTTAAAGCCAGAGTAAAGGGCTCTGGGAAGCCCGTGCTGTGATCCACGTGACATCAGGAGCCACAATTCCTAGGGAAGATTCAGGAGGACCCTGGTGGTAGAGACACTTTCTCTGCCATAAAGGCTGCCTAGAAACTCCCACCTTTATGCTATGGGAAGATGTTCCCTTTTCTGTATAAACATGGTCTCTCATGTCAGACCAGAAGTTTGAATCCCACCCCGACTGACTAAAATCATCTTCTAATGCCTACGTTTCCAAAGGGCACTTATTTTTAAAATATGTGCACGTGTATATCAGACTGTTCATTCTCCCTTCCCCCGCTGGGAATTATTAAAATAAAAAAACCCTCCAAAACATGAAATTAAACAAAAACATTCAATATTTCTCACCTGAACACAAAAGCCAAACAATCTTCTAAATATTTAATAAAATAAATTACAGTCCACAGTTTTCTAGTGAAGACAAATACAAGAGTAAATGTTTGCGGCTAGCATCAACTTCACTTTGAATGCTTAAAATATTTAATATTTAAATAAGAGAAACTGGTTCAGTGTTACATACCTCCCTCGCCCTTCTATCCATTGTCTGTGAAATATGGAGCGCAATATTCTAGAATTATAGCATCTAGAGGCAGCTCGTCTAGAGCTAGTTCACTCTGAGATATACTCTTAGGGTTCCTAGATTATACCAAGAACATAACCGTTCACAAAGTAAATGCTTCATGTCCTCACACGGGCAGTGTGTGTTTGCTCCAGATATAATCTTTGGGTCCTTCTTATAATAAAAGCTGAATTCCAATAAATATTTGGGTTACTGATTTGTTCTCAAAGCATAAGAATTCCAAGTGGAGACTGAGTCCATATAAGTACTGAATTGTGTGAAATGAGCCTCCCCTCCCTCCCCTGCCTCCATGAGGTGGCATTTAAAAAAGCTTTTTTTAAAAAAATAATGTGCATGATGGTATAAGTCCATAGCACCAATCGATCATTCAACTTTGTATGAAGCATAAACACATCTATCCTTAAGCTTACCAAGAAGCAAAGTATAATTTAGGGAGAGTTCCATTTCTAATTGCGAATGAAGTGTAAAAAAAAAAAATAATAATAATAATAATCCACATCGTGATTTCTAGATATGACCAGCCAGTCTTTTCAAAGTCATTTGTAAACAGCAGCATAAATACCTCCTGACGTTCCTTCCAAGCCTTCTCAGTTAAACTTGTGTTTCTGGTGCACATGCGACACGACAGTGAACACGCTAGCATTTCATTTAAAGAAAAAGGTGCAAAATGAAAGTGCCTTATCAATTCAACAGGAAAAGCTACACCAGTAACTACATTTTATATTAATTAAAACAATATATAAACAATATCTCTTTTAGCTATATATAGTCTTCATGCCCATTTACCCTGTAATATATTATAATGCTATTGTTGCTAGTGCTATGGACCCTTTTCATACCATCCTGCTGACTGGCAATAATCGGTGGAAAAACATAAAGACTTCCTTCATGAAACAAAGAGCAAGTTGTGCAAAGTCAGGCCGCCACCTCCGCTTTGCACACCAGGTACCGATTATTGCAGGGCTCTCTGTTGGTACCAACAGATTGGTGACTCTGCAGAAAGTCTGTGGGCAGTGAGCTACAAAGAAAAGGAAATCCTCCCACTTTAGTACCCTCCTACAGTTGTAAACAGAGGTCAATGATCAAGAAGTTGAGACAGAAAAAGGGTCCATATCTGTAGGCATAATGGAAATCATATGCATGAGAAAAACAAGTTCAACTTTTATTTGTTTTCATTGTTTCCCCTCCTTTGCCTGACCCCGATCACCAAAAGATGTGCAGTGTGTTGGCGCTCCAGGTCTGTGCAGGGCCATATAAAGTGTCTCGGTTAATTTTGTTGTGGTTGTTTTTCATGTTTTGTACTTCAGACATTCTAGAAGTGCTTAGGTGATACATTTACCCATCAATTTGCATTGCTGGCTCAAATTCTGAAGTGAACAACTCCTTGTATAATGGAGGAAAATGAAGTCGCACAATGTCTGGGTATATTGCTTTAAATGCCATTAGCTTTTCTGTATGTCGTCCACATAAGGCTCTTAATGTAGACACCTTGCATATTAACTGTAAGTGGAAGAAAGGACACGTTGTGAGGGGAGAACAGACATAAGCATCAAAAATCAGGGAATCTGGATGATCTTTACAACGTTGTTTACAAAGGTGAAACACACTCAAAGCTGCTTACGTGTTCTGCCCAGAAGGAGGATTGGTAAAAACAAATTTTAGGCATATCATGGAATACCAGGTATACATTAAATACAAATTTGAAGACAAATAATACAATAATCTGAAAAGATGTTCATGAGCAAACGTGGCAGAGGTGAGATAAGAACCCAAGCGTCTCACCTCCTTCTCCTATTCCAACATGCTTTCTGCTCTCCCATCCCCAACCCTGCCCTCCACCGCTGTGGAGGAAGAAGACATCTGGTGACAAAGAGGACAAGGAAGCAGTCATGGGCAGGTGAGGTCACTGCAACTGCAGATAAGCACGTCCCCTACATATTTTATGCAGAACCATGACTAGCCAACTCCAATGACAACGAGTTTCTTCTTGGAAAGACCTTGGCCTGGACAAACCAATTCTGGGTCTGAGTAAAAGGCTCAGAAGAAAGAATAGTCAGAAGGCCTGGATGGAAGTCTCAGCATTGACCATTTACCAGTTGAAGACAGTAACAGCCTGAAACAATGCTTTTTAAACTCCAAAACACTGTACAAACGATGTATTACTTCAGCCAAAATAATCCTAAGAAACATGTTTGATGGATCTTGTCCATGTGCTAGGTGCTCTCCAAAATGAAAGAACCTAACTGTATCCTTGCATTGGGGCAAGAAGATGGAGAAGAAGGTAAGGGTCTGGAGAGTTCTTTTGTTTTCCATTCCTGCCTCAATCTCTCATTGAACAGGTGCAAAATAAAAACAAAGCAGCAATTAACCCCCAACTTCCCCTCTCTGACCTAATCTAGCTATCAGAAGAAAAGAAAAGAAAGCAGGAAGAGAAACCCAAACCTCTCAAATCCATCTTCTTGAACAACAAAACACATAAAATAGTCTAAGAAAGAATAAGGCTGATTTTTCAAAGACCAAATACATACCACTAGTGCTAGCACTGAAGAAAATTAGCATATTTTAAATTGACATCCTAATTAGATTTTTATTGCAAAAGGTAATAATTAGCAAAAATGAAGCCTTATGCTTTGAATACGGGGCAGTAATGGGAAATTGATGAAGAAAATACAAAAGTCACTTTCTGTTGATTACTAATGAATGTAATGGAAATAGAACTAATATTAGAATATGTGATTATCCTGCTTGTTTTAGTCCTTCATAACTTCCTCCTTCTAAATTTGAAGATTCTTTCTCTAATTTATATCAATGCAGAACATTAACTCTGCTTTATGCACAACTTAGATGGAATAGGAGGAGGATTTCCAGAATGTATTCACGCTTAAAAAAAAATTTCTACCATTGCCCTATTATTGCAGGACACTTCACAACCAATAATGGTAAGTAGAACTTAACCTGAATTTTGGCCCAACCAAGTTTTTTGAAATGGAGATACTTCTTTTTTTTCAGTAGCCTATTGCTTATGGATACCTCTGGGGGCTGGTAAGATGACCTCTAAGGGTGGCTGGCAGCAAGACCTGTGGCAAGGGGTAGTTCAGGCCATGCCAACTGGACACCTTTCCCTCTTACCTTTGTTAGTATTCCATCTTCTCGGTGATTCTTCTGCAGGACATGTTGAAGAGCTAGCTGAATTTTCTGTTGCAGTTTTTCAATTTTTACCTTTTCCTGCAGCCACGAGCGATCTAAACATGAAAAATGATACTTCTTAGTATTTCTCCTACGTGGTATCGGGACACCCCAATTCCTCCAGACTCTTAGACACAGATTATTATGCCGCAATGCAAAATTAGAGAACAAGAGGCCAGTTTTACTCCTTGTTCAAGATTTGCTCCTAAAGCAGTGAAAAACTGATCTACGATAGAGTGGTAAAGCTTTCCATTTTTACTGATACTTAAAGAAGGGGAGAGTCCTCTCCTTCCAAAAGGATAGACATTTAAATCTAAAGCCATACACAAGGGCAAATGAAACCACCATGGATGCTCAAATCTTTCTAATAAGTATATTTCTGGATGAAATACTCATAGCAATCCTGCTAGCCTTTCTGGCAAATATGAAAATTGCCTTATAATGCAAGGCAACTAAAATTGTCAAGAGCATTCCAAATGACTTAAGGGTTGTGAATTTGGTCTTTATGTGTAAGAATGCCAAACAGAAGACAGTAAATTTGCAAAACAGATTATCCCCAGGGGGCAGTACTAGTTGAAAACATAGATTAAATTCAGATAAACTTGTGGATGACATCCAAATGAATCTTAAGAAAAAGTAGGATGTCTTAAAAACCATGTTCTTTTGGAGATTTGTGTTAAGAAGGGCAACCCTACTCTCCCAGAGCATTTCTCATGATATCAAGAGGTTAATTGTGGACTGGGTTTTACTCAACTTTCATTTTTTAAGATTGTATCAGAATGGCATGAGATCTTCTTAAACGGGTACATGTATGTGTTGGGGGTTGAGGGAGGCTTGCTGTTTGATAAAACTTAAAATTAGATTCAATAAGGGTGACACTCTCTCTTGGTAGGCACCTGAATATTCTATAGCCATTACAACTTATGTACCTTGTAGAAATTCTTTACCTGGACAATTTTTAAAGCATTTCATTGTTATTTGGTTATCTTACCTGCTGACATTAGTACAAATGCAGAAAATAATGCAATTTCATCTTCAGTCAGGTGCATAGAACATAAACTCTTTCCAAATTCAAATACAAAGCTAATAAAATCTTCACAACCTGCCAAAGTTAAAGACAGTTTAAGATTTTGGTTATTATCCTTGGAGAAAAATATGGAATAAGGTGAAGAGGGATCTAGTAGTTGAAGATCCAAGGAGATAGGAATAACATTTCTACAGTTTAACAGTTTGAAATCTTAAAAGAAAAATCTGTTTAGCCATCATCACTATCACCACCATCCTCACTATTCAAAATAATGAGAGTGAACTTTTGTTGCAAGGTTAGCATGCTATTAGGTACCACTCTAAGAGGTTCCTTTGGGTACCTTATTGCTTCACAACAACTCTATGAGGGAGGGATTATTAATTAATTATTCCCATTTTAGAGGTGAGTAAACAGATTTGGAGAGAAAAATTACTTAAGTTCAGACAGGTAGGAAGAAACCACCTGAAATTCAAAGCAAGGCTGCCTGACTTCAGGACCCACAATCTTAAACAACAGACTCAAACATCTACAATCTAACTGAGATGTTACATTCACTGATCTTTTTGTTTTCTACTCTATCTGATCTAAGCCACGCTTAAAAAATGATAACCAATGACACAGTATGGTGGTAAAATCATTATAGCTATTACAGAACTGAAAACATAGAATGTGAAAGTCCCATAAAATACTAATCCATCCTCAAAAGATTGGTTAAGTTTGGGGATGCCTGTGTGGCTCAGTTGGTTAAGTGTCTGCCCCTAGCTCAGGTCATGATCTCAGGGTTGTGGGATGGAGCCCTGAAGTTGGACTCCCTGCTCAGCAGGGAATCTTTTCCTCCCTCTTCCTCTGCTCCTCCCCACTGTGTGCATGCTCTCTCTCTCTCTCAAATAAATAAATAAAATCCTAAAAAAAAAAATCGGTTAAGTTTGATGTCTACTCTTTCAGATTTGCATATTATGTGTATGTATCTAAATGGCAATGAGCTTTCCTAAAGCATATAGACCTTCTGTCGTTTAACTGTTTTCAAAATCACTTAACTTTATCTTGGATACTGTTTCATTCTTCTTAGTGATTATATCCCACTTTATTTAAATTATAGAAATCCAAAATAATTTTTATAGTATATGTCAGTTTCACTTAGCTATATTTTATTTCTTTGATATCTACATTTCATTCTTATTAATGATTGTTATTTGAGAAGTACTCTTTGCTTGATTTTATGTATCAAATCACATTCTGTAGTTTATCTGAATAATTTATCCTATGAAAATCTGGTTCTTAAAATCTGCAAGGGAACTGGAAGGTTAGACAATATAAATTTCTTCGATTACAAACTAGATAAAACAAAACACTAAACCTTTCAATGTACTATAAACAAAAACTGTTTGAGCTGTGTGAATTTTCTTCAGCGACTATAAAGTAACATAAGCATAAAATCCTTTAATTTTTGTTTCCAAATAACAGTTTCCGTTCTGTTCAGTTAGCTCTTTGGTGGGGCTCCCGTATTTTCCTATGGCCCTGATTTAAAGACAGAGCACCCAGATTTCCTTACCCAAGGATTTGAAGACATCGGGGCTAGCATATTTCCCATCAAAGTACACGGTGTTGTTCTGAGAGTCGAAGGCACGGCACATTCTGATAAACACCACCTCTAGAGAACCTAAGCGAAGACAGAAATGGTGTGGATTTTCTTATCATGGTGAATATTTATCTATTGTGAAGGCATTAATGTAGGGACCCCCTTCTGATTCAGCACAGTGGGGGCTGTCTACTCTCAGTCACATCAGCTCTCTATATTTAAAGGGGCACAGTTCACTAGCGTAATTTAGGATTTATGCTGAAGCTAACTAAGGCCTGTATTCCTGAAGAGAGACAGGGTTAAAATTACTTCTCTGGCATTCTTCTGTCTTGCAATAGAGTCTCAGGGTTGCCAGGAAAACATATCAATTCATATTTATTAAAACAAACCAAGAAACCAGGGGTCTTCCTTTGAGTTCCACAAATAACGTTCCTAACAACTTACTGTTACCTCCCGAGGGTCTGGAGTGATAGAAACAAAACACAGGTGATGGTAAGATGGGGGAATGCGGGTGTCCTTCAAATTAATCATTTCACTCAGAGGAGAAGCAAAATGGAGGGAATGTTGCCCACAGATTGCTCAAAAACCTTTAAAAAGGACTCAGTTTCTGCTAAAAGAAACCCGAGCTATTAACACTGGGGGAGAACTGTTCCCGACACCTTCCTTACCAAGCATTTCTTTAATAGGCGGGCGAAAGCAGGTGAGGAAAAGACCTCAAAATTCACTTGCAAAGCACATACCTGCTTTGAGAAGCACAATTTGATCATTTTGACACAGTTCCATAAATCCGTCAATGCGTTTGGCAAACTCCACCACGTACTGTATCGCTTCTGTGATTTTGATGGCGCACAACTGCCACATCACCTCCCTCTGCTGCGGAGGAGCAAACGCACGTCAGCACACGCGGTCACCCACCTCCCTCTGCTGCGGAGGAGCAAACGCACGTCAGCACACGCGGTCACCCACCTCCCCAGTACAGGTGTTTCAACTGCCCCTGTTTTGTCAAAGCCTTCCTTGGAAATGGATTCAAAAAAGCTAGAGGGTTAAAAATAAACGTTTGGGTTATAATGATTGCTTCCAAGTCCCTTTCTCATCTCCTCTGATTCCTCCGTTACCATTTTGGTGGCAAAGGGACGGGGGAAGATGTCATGAGCAGGTGAAAACATGAGTCAGAAAACCAACACATGCCACCGCTTTACCCGTGGGCCTCAGAGAGCAGCAAAGTAGGATCTTCTTTTGAGCCATTATTTTACCTTGGGGAATTTAACACCACTTTCCTGGGGATAAGGAAGAGAAGGGGAGTCAATTACATTTATTGTGCACCTGCTTCAAGCTAGATGCTGTATGACATCCTTGTCTTTTTTCATTTTCCTGTTTTCCATAAATGGACACAAATTCTCTTAGAGGTTTCAGAGCTAGGAGGTGTTGGAGCTGGGATGCAAATCCCAGCATTTCTGACTCTGAACCCCATCTCACATGCCTGGCTGTTTCTTACTGCTTTCTGGTTTCCCTTTCTAACAACACTGGCTGGCTGCTGGTGTTACCTGTTATCTCAAAGGCAAATAAAGTGATGCGTTGCTCTTCCCCAACCTGTCTTGTTTAATTGCTTTTATATACCCACTCTTTAATTTAGTTATAGGGGGACACGGATCTGTTACATTGCTCACTTGTTCCCCCAAGCTTACTTTAAGACTGTTCCACCAATATGATGGGGTGAAGGAATGAATTTAGGAGCCAGGAGTCATGGTCTGGTCCTGATATTTTCACTCTCCTGCCAGACGCCAAGGGATGCTAATTTCCTCATATGTAAAATGAAGGGGAGGATTAGTCTGCATAATCTCTGTCGCCCTTCCTAGGCCTACATCTTTATAATTATTGGGGAAAACCACAGCATTTCCCTTTACCAAGGCAGAACGGGTAATTGTAACTTCCCCTTCTCCAGCCCTGCCCTCCCATTCTGGCGGCTTGTTGATCAGCGTGTAAAGAAAAAGGCAAGTAGCAGCACCCTTTGTCAGCCTCGCATTGCTAGGTTCAGACTGGAGTTATGATAATAGCTTCCAAACCTTTTTCTGTACACACTCTCTGAACCTCTGGAAACAGGAGGCTGAGATTATTTTACATTCAACTTCCAGACCTTGAAATCTGCCAGCGTGAAATCAGGACAACTCTCAATTCATTCAGGCTTTGGACACTGCTTCCTCCAGCCCCCATTGCCAAGTGATAGGAGATACGTGTATATAGTCACAGGCACAAGAGAATTTGTTTGTTACTGTATTGCTGGAATTTCACACACTTGCAGCTCAGTAAGACAAAGCCCCAAGTATATGATCATCTCTAGAAGAAAGATTTTAAACAGAAATCTGATATCTGATGAAAGACATTCATTCTCTATTCTGTTTGTATTCTTTGGCAGATGTCCTGCATAAACACCCTTCCCACTGTTGCCTCAATCCTGGGTAAAAATCTTCAGAGTATGTACCTTGTTTTGGTAGCTCTCGATCTCCTCCTGCAGAAAGGTCTGCCACGTTATCTGCTGGAGTTCTTCTCTCAAGTATTGGCAAGTTTCCAGGTGTGATTTAGATATATTCTGTGCAAGGTGTTCTAAGGAGAAAACAGGAGGTCATAAACATGAAAAGCCAAGCTCTTCTCTGAATAATCAGGGTTTTCCCTGCTTAATCTCTGGTTTAAAAAGTAACAAGTACAAAGAAACATGCTGAACCAGTTTTAATTATCTTTACATTTTTAAATAAGCAATTTGGAACTATTCTGTATTTTGGCACATGAAGATGAAGGACAGGCAAAGCCAATACTTAGAATTAAGTCTTGGTGACTTCAAAGACCCTCCTGACCTTGACCTTCTTCTGTGGCTTTACACCAATGTGTGGGAATGAACAATTATTAGCCTGGGCAGGTGTGAAATGACCAACGCAGCCTCTTCTTGGCATTTTGATGAAGACACATCTGCTGCGTACATTGACTTGGGGAGGATTACTCTTGAAAACTTAGGAAATGGCATGCTTTTGTGAAAACAACTACTTATTTATTTTTCCAGCAAATAGCACAAGAAGCATTACTGAGGGCCTACTATGTCACTATATATAGGGTGGTGGTTAAGAGATTGACTCTGGCACCATACGGCCTGTGTTTGAAACTCAGCTCTTGTACGTACTAGCTGTATCATCTTGGGTAAGTTACTCAACCTCTCTGTGCTTTGGTTTCCTCATTTGCAAAATGAGGAAAACAGTATCTACTTCATAGGGCTTGTGAGAATTAAATGAGTTGAGCACTTAGAACAGGGAGGGTTACCTAGTATGCACTACATAAACATTTGTTCTTATTATACTGGAGTGTAGGTGGTTTGAGGATATTAAAACAAATAGATGCCAAAGAAGTTTCTCTAGGAACTTATAATCTGGTGAACATGTATGGACATGTTGAAAGGACAATTCAAGACATTAGACAATAATGCATCAAGTTGAATTGTATCAGAAGAGAAAAAGAGAGAGAGAGAGAGAGAGAGAGAACGGGTCCTGTCATGGAAGGGAGAGATGAGGGGAATTAGAGGATGCTTTTTGGCAGGAGAGGAACATTTGAAGTGGACCCTGAAGGAAGGGGAGGATTTGGCAGGCAGAGGCCAGCAGTGTGAAGAGGTGAGCCAGTACCACATTCGAGGGATGACAGATGAAGGAGCAAATAATGGCATTTACAGGGCACAGGCAGATGTGATAAAGTGCTAGTATCAAGACAGAAACATGAGTAGGTCAGAGTCCACATTCTGGAGAATCTCGAATATTAGGATTAAGGGTTTGGACCTGCTTAACGAAAGGAGTTGGTGGAATTCTCCAGGGGAGCTGACACGCGGAAGGCTGTACCAGGGAAACAGAACAAGCAGTCTTGTGATCGGTGAATCGGAGCAGAGGCCGGTGCTGGAGGCACCAATGAAAGGCTGCTGCAATCCACATGGGCGGGACTAAGCGCTTGGGGTAGGTTGGTGATAAACGTCATGGCAGGGAAGGACGATGGAAGTATTTTAAGGGAACTGACAAGATTCCATAAATATGAAACCATACCCCAAAGGGATCTCCTTCCAGGGTCTTGATATACCAGGAAAGCCTTTTCAAAGAATGGTAGTAAGAGGGTCTGTTTGGAAATTTGTCACTGCTTTCAGCAAACAGAATCAGACTTGTTTGTGTGAAAACAGAGTGGGTTCACCTAAATGAAGCTTAAACAAGAGTCTCCCTAGAGACACTGAAACACAATAAATCTTAACAGCCCTATTTGGCAACACACAAACATGAACATAACATAAATAAATACCAGGAAAATAAAGCGTAAACAGAAGGGAAAAAAATAAAGGAAAGAAACAGAGACAATGACCATAAGAGGGAGAAGCCAGTAATTTATGTGTCTTAGAATCAGTGATGCTTGTGAAGGGAAGAGGGGAGTAAAGACAAAAACAATGAGTCAGAAACAAGAAAAAAAATTTGTATATAGTAAACTAATTTTTGCAGATATGAAAAAAATGAAGATGAAGTATTTGCAGGGAAGCTGGGGGAATCCTGTGAAGTGATGAATGGGAAGAGGCTCATAGTATTCTCTTCCAGATCATGTTTCTTTTCCTGTTAATATGGGTCAGCATCCTGCTTTACCTCACCCTAAAAATTGTTCCCACCCATCCCTACCTATTTGAGCCCAGCATTCGGAAGTCAGACAAGGAATGGCGTAATGTACATGTCGAACCAGTAGAGGGCAGTGGCTGCATTCTCACCAACTGCCTTTACAATTCACAGTTGATTTGGCAAGTGTTAAGATTTCAGACACTTTACTATTTTTAAATCTCCATTTCAGCAAAGGACAATACGGTCAGACTGAGTAAAAGTTAAGTTAGTGTGGTCTCTTAGAGAAACACTCTGGAATAGTGAAATACCGTGCAACTAGGAGTTAGGAGACCTGGTTTCTGGTTTGCACTCAGCAGATAAACTCACTTTGTGATGGACAAATCAGTTCACCTTCTCAACCATGATTGTTTCTTCAACATGGCTAAGGTCTAGGTACTTCAGATGGAAAATCCTGACTTCTGAGTTAGTCACAGATTTTCACAGTGGAAAGGACCTTTGGACATCTCCTGGTCCGACCTCTCCTCAGTTTACAGATAATAACACCATTAATAATGATGATAATATTTAATAGCATTTACTATGTGCTAGCCCCATATAACTTATATATACACATATATTCTGAATATGTATATTTTCTTCATCTTCATAACAATCGTAGGAGGAAAGCACTGGTATTATCTCCCTTTTACAGATGATGAAACCAAGTGAGGTTAAGTGACTTTTCCAAGGTATCATAGCAGACAAGTGGCAAGTGATTCAAACATACATAATTTGGGGCCAGTCTGTGCTTAATCATTATATTCTGTAAGTAGGGAAACTGAAGCTTGCAAGGTACATGACTTACAATGGGTTGTACAACCTATAGCAAACCTAGGACCACAAAACATATAAGCTGACTTCTTGACTAGTGCTTTGTCCAATAATCAGGTGACTCTTCTGCACAAAGCTTTAGTTTTCAATTATAGTGACACACGCAGTTTTTTTTTTTTTTTTAAGTGAACCTAGGTTGTTTATCTGGAATGTATAATTCAGGTACTAATTGTATGTACCTCAAGGGCAAAATCTCCTAGCCAGGAATGCAGATGTATTTCCACTAAAAGTAACAGATTGTAGACACTATTATTGAAAGAGAAAATTGAGGTTAGGATATGTCAATTTACAATTTATTTTCCAACTGTATAACTGGTTTCATTGGTTTAAAATCTGATGACAAAATTTTGCCTAAAATGAAGTCAAGGGTGTTAGTTAAAAAGATAGTAATACTGGAATCACTATATTGTACACCTGAAACTAATAAAACTCTGTATGTTAACTATACTGGAATTGGAAAAAAAAAAAAAAAAGATAGCAGGATTTGAGGCCCCAAAGGAAATATCAGGGAACCCCAGATAGCTTTGAAGAAGGAAGAGCAATGTCTTTGGCCACTTCTATGTTGCTCAGCTCCTCCAAATATTTTGTACAGGTAAATGGGAAAGAAAATTAGAACCCAATTATATTCTTTTCAGACAAATTCTTATTTAGTTTTGGGTTTGGGACTAATCCTAGTGATGAGTTAATTTTACTGATCCTGGAAAATGCCACAAGACACGTGAAAAGCCCCCAATTTAGGAGAGCATGGAGAACATTTGAGGGCACAGGGCTCCCAGACTGTAGTGGGAGGTAACAGTTGTGGAAGACACTGACCAGGGGGGCCCAGGGGGCACTGGTTTTGCCATTTCAGGCCCCACTCAGGTATTAGTGCACATTTAGCCGAAGGGCCATATTTAAGGGCAACACTTTGGCTAAGCCCCATGGATTTATTTTAGGGCTGAACGTTTGACAAGCAAACAGGACAGGTTTGCTAGTATTTATAAGGTGGAAGCAAACTGAAAGTGAGCCAGGTCATTTTTCATGATATCATGTCAGCTTTCAATCAAATCCTTATTCATTTCTGAAAATTTTACTTTCATTACAGTTCTGCTTAAGTCGCAGCCAACCAAGATTTCACGACAAAAACGGAAGGTTTTTGTTCTAGTTCAAGAAAAAAATATCAAACCTACCTCTGCTCAGCTTGGCTTCTAGTTCAGAGGTTCCTCTGTTAATCAAAAGAGCTGCAATCCACCTTTAATGCTGTTCAGTGGTTAAAGACCACGCTTAAAATGTCCCTGCTCTTGAGGATTTAAATTTAGACCCATAAAAAGGTGCTTGTGTAAAAACCGTAAAGAACATTCAATTTGTTCTATTTGGAGAAAGATTTTACTGGAAATATAAATTTCACTTAAAAATGTTTTATGGGGTACAGAGGTGGAGAAACCATCTAAAGAACACAACCGTTATTTCTGTGAACTAAGGATGTGTGTGCTCAAGTCAGAACCTGCTGGGTCTTTTCCATCTGAAGTCTTCATTCTCTCCTCGTGTTAAGTTAGTCACCTCCACAGCGACTAATTGAAATATCCCAAAGGACTATAACCTTGTGTGAGGAGTCACGGGGAGGAGCACAGCAAATTCTAAAACTGCAAACTTTCTTATCCAAGTTTCGCTAATAATAGTGTTGTACCTAAAAATCGATGAAATGTTACAACAGGGGTTGTTAACACCACTTCCTCGAAATGGCAAGTCTTCCAGCGTCTGTGTTTTCAACATTTCTAGGTCACACCTCCCAAAAAGCAACAATGTCACACAGGATTAAGGAGATGACAAGTTTGTTTGTTTTTGCATGGTGAGTTTTCTATGAAATATATCAGTTTTGTCCCCAATATCCATCACCAAACCATTTTGGCAAATAAAGACGCCAATTTCCCTTTAACATTCATAGAATACCCCAGGGCTGCAAAACCTAGATGCCTACAGGAGCTGGGCAGCGATATAAAATGGGAAAACATGTCAAGGTGTTAGGACCTTACTGGTACCAACTGGTTGTTGCCAGTCACCAATGCTGGCCCAGTATAACTAGGTCATTTTCTCCCCTCTCACAAGAAGCTGAAAAATCCGAACTTTGAGGCAGGATTGTCTAGGTTTAAAACTTTAGCAACCAGTTCAAAAATTTTTAAAACTCTGCGCAGGTCAAAAAAAAAAATGTGTATGGCCCAGGCAGTGTGTGGGCTTCCATTTTTATGACTTCAGGTGTAAAGCAACACCTGGATCATAACTAAAGGAAATGATGAACAGAGTTAATGGGGCCACCCCCCGAGTTTACAGTTTCTGTGGCATTTAAAGACAGCTTCAAGTTCATGCTGCCCCATCTCTGATACGGACAGGTCAACATGTTTTCTGGATATGTGAGGGGAAACAGTGGACGATCAAAAACAAGGGGGCAGGGTGGAACTTCGAAGGGGTCCAAATGGTAGAGGTGAAATTGCTCTCCTAGTATCATTTTGAGAACATAACTCATTAGGGGAAAGTCAAACACCCCCCATTTACTTGAAAGGGCAGGAGTGACGCGTCGCAACGGACACATGGAGGCCATTACCTAATTCTGCCATGGACACAGTTGGGGAAGTCTCTCCGTTGGTGAATGAACAGTAGGGAAAGAAGCCTGATGCTGGTGTGTAGTCACATATTGGTTCTGGTTTGATTCCATTGATATCAAGACCTGACTGGTCTGGGGAAGGCTGTATGTCCAGGTAGAAGCTGCTGACGGCCGAGTCTGCCTTGCTGCCCTCCGGGGTGTGCCCGTCGATGTAGCTGCTGAGGTCCTCATGAAGCTCGGTGAGCCCGTTGGCCGAGATGCTGTAGGTGGGAGTCAGCGGCTCAGCTTCTCCAGGCTGCTGTGGGGGGTCTCGCTGCTGCTGCTGCATCCGATGTTTTTGTACTTCTGCGTACAAGCTGTCTCTTTGCTTTTTTGACATCCGGCCAAATTTTACAGCTGGAAGAGAAAAGCCAGACCACACCATAGACAATATGCTTCTCTTTGTTATTCTCTCCAGCATGCGTTGGGGGTTCCTTTTAAGTCTCAGACAATCTCCATCAAAAACCACATCGCCACAAAAATAAGGACATGATCCAGAGGTGAAAACGGTCCCACCCCACACAGGCTTGCTCCACATCCCAGAGGAGCTACGTTTCAGAAACAGACCTGGGACTGGTGGAAGGGCAATGACCACGTCTGTCCTCCTGCTGTCACATAACCCGACGCTCAGTGGGAACCGCTCATGTGTGACTTGATAGGCTTGCTCATTCTCCGCCCATGCCGCTTGCCTCGACCACCTCTTTCTCTTCCCAGGGTTCAGACTGATGTGCAGGGATGCAGACTCACAGGGGTACATCGAGGCACAAGCAGCCAAACCTTAACTTTTATTCATTCATTTATTCCTTCCCAATCAAACAGCTGAAGCTGGGGCTTTGCTGCGAGACCTCAACAATGAGGCTTCTTTGCAATTCCCTGACTTATATCTCTGAGTCTACCTGACCTAAGAAGCCCCCTCTCCTCCTCCTGGGTCATGGTGACCCCCGCGGAACCCTTGGGCCCACCTTTAAGTGACCTCTGCTCTTCTCATTTACCCTCAAGTAAAAATAGTATCAGAATTTTGGGAAGGGCAAACACTGTGTAAGATCCCTGTTGGGCAAATGTGTGTTTGCAATGTTTATCCCTGGGATGTGTCCCCATATTTAAAGTGGAACAATGAGTGTAGTATCTTTCCTGTTCATTCAGAATCCCAAATGATCTCTCCTAAAACACCGGATAATTGATAAAAGAACCTTATGATTTCCTGGTCTGAACTCTCCCACAAACCCATTTTCTCTCAGCCCGATTCTGTGTATGCAGAGAAAGCCTCTGCTGGAGGGACTAAGACCTCCTAACTGATTGTGGTTACACTGATACCTGACCGGGTGGATGAAGTCAGCCATTTGACCGTCATTATAATTCTATGAGTCTAGGGGCAGGAGGCAAGAGAGATGGAAGTGAAGTTGGGAACCAGGGACAACCACCTGGGTCAGCTGGCAGATTTGTTTCCTGCCAAGGAGGACGTGCTGTCCCTTCACACACAGGAAACAAGTGAGTGGGATCCGGGTCAATTTCCAGTTTCCACGGCTCAGGTAACAAATTTGGGGCTGGTTAGGCAGCAATCAGGCTGCTCTGAGCTCTGGGTTTCAGGCCTGTCACTGAAGCCCCAACATTCACATCAAGCCCATAACATGTGTTGCTACCTCTGTGCAAAATTTCCAAGAGGTATACTGAAGGTATATGTATTTTTTTCTTTTAAAGAATACTCCAGAACACCCAGAGGGATTAATAACCATAGGTGAGACTCATTCTGCTGTGACTCTGAACTGTGTTTTAACTTTTGCCTTAATATTAACAAGAGTAATTATACTATCCTCCAAGTGAAACGAAAGGATCAGTTCTTGAGAAAATGCACACACGACTTGTGATCTTAGCTTACAAGTTCACAAGAGCTTATGCTTGACCTTGTTAGTTTAGTGTCACTGAAAGGTGAAATCTGCAGAGCTGCATGTCACAGGAATTTCTATGTATATAAGTTCTGTGACTTGCATCTTCCAATGTCCCAAACTTTATTTTTGTGCCTGTGTATTCTTAGTGGCCATCCTGTGCATCGCTACCGACGTACACCGTAACTCGTGCCTGGGCTGGTCTGCAGGCCCCAAGAACGTCTGATTATGGGGAAGGCAGGCTTTCTGAACGCCTGCCCAGCATTCTGAAATATTTTCCACAGGCTGGAATTCCACTGGAAGAGATGTTTCCTTCAAGGGGATCTCTTAAGAGAGCCAGCCAGCCTGTATGTTCGTAAAAGTCCTTAACATGTATCCGCTATACTTTCTGCCCAGTTTCCTTGTATAAGAATAACTGTCTTGAAATCTGGTGTTGATTATTCAATGCACTTAAGATAGTGTTCCAGGAAGATCTTGAAATGTTTTGCAGCTGAGTGATAGATGGCCTCTATTTCTTAAAACAGCTTCTTTTAAGGAAAAGAACATTTGTCATTGAGCCATGCTTTGCCCTGTTTTCACACATTCTGTATGTACAAATACATGACTTTTTCTTTTGTTTTGAGACATATTTTGCTTTGCCATTTGATTTCTTATTTGGTCTACTGCTTGTGCAGTAGTGTGTTGTATAGTTTTTACATATTAAATATTTAATATTTACATTGTAGATTTTCCAGTTTTGTTTTATTGTTGATCTTTAGTTTTGTACCATTGTGGTTGGAAAATATACTTGGTGTGACTTAAATTTGTGATATTTGTTATGTCTCTTTTTATGTGACTTAACCAGGGGATTCTTCTGTGTGTACTTGAAGAAAATGTGTATTCTACTTTTCTTGGATGGAACGTCTTAACGTATATCCAATAGAACCATGTATTCTGAAGCATGCCTTAAGTAAAAAATGTTCTTGTTGGAAAAAGAAGTAATAACTTTAACTGAGGGTACTCTTTTAAAATAAAGCATATCAGGGCGCCTGGGTGGCTCAGTCATTAAGCGTCTGCCTTCAGCTCAGGTCATGATCCCAGGGTCCTGGGATCGAGCCCCGCGTCGGACTCCCTGCTCCACGGGGAGCCTGCTTCTCCCTCTCCCACTCCCCCTGCTTGTGTTCCCTCTCTTGCTGTGTCTCTCTCCGTCAAGTAAATAAATAAAATCTTAAAAAAAAAAAAAAATAAATAAAATAAAGCATATCAGAGAGGAGGGGGGTCGGGGGATGGGTGAAAGAGCTGATGGGGATTAAGGAGTGTATGGAAATGTTAAATCACCATATTATACACCTGAAATTAATATAACACCGTATGTTTAACTACACTGGAATTAAAATTTAAAAACTTAATTAAAAGTTTTTAAAAAACCCCAAATATATGACTTTGATTTGTGATTCAAAATATCCAGTTAATATAAAAGCTAATTCATTCCAACTGCCAATAAGCTTTACTAGTTAGTGTAAAGCACTAGCAATTAGCCTTAACCATTAGCTCTGGCTTGTGCTTCTTACTGGGGAAAATGCCTATAAGAGGAATATTTATTAAGGCCCTCAGACGACATGTACCTTCAATCACCTTCAATCAGGTCAACAACCTGTAATGTCTTGAATGTCTAAAATCGGAAGGTGTTCTGACCACACAGATGCTTCTCCTCCATGCCACCCTCACCGCCAGCGGACCCCCAGTGGATTACGGAGGAGGAAGTAACCGGTTTCGTGGCACCCACAAGGCCTCCAAAGGAGGTGGGGTCGAGTGGGGGAGGGGCAGATCTGGGTCCAGGGCTCAGAAGGCCCCTTCACAAGCCCATGCTACTGTACAACTCAAACTATGAGTGCTCACCATCTCGAGACATCCCTACGGCAAGGCATTTCTGTAATCGACAGTGTTGGCAGCGGTTTCTACTGGTTCGATCAATCAAACAGTTCTTCTGACGAGGACAGGAGTAGGTGGCATTGCTTTGCTGACTTCTCCTGAAAAAGCCCTGTGATTCAGTTATAAAACAGAAAACAGGTTAGTGTCAGTTTGAGCCGTAGGATACTAAAGACAGTATACTAAGCACTGAGCGGCACTAATGCTTAATGGAGAATTAAAAGTTATAGTAGATCATCCAGGAGACCATTAATGACATTAAAGTCACTTCTTTTTCTTGGGTAAAATTGATCCCTAGAGCCTAATCCCTTGTCCCTTACACATGTGAAACTTTAACTCCAACAGATGGCTGCCTATGTGATCAGGCCCTGTTCTTGACTTCTGATGACCAAACCATGTGCTTGATGGATTGGTACAAAGGCACTTATCTTTAACCTTTATCTCCAAAATATTTTTAGTGGAATAAACACAAAACAGTTCTCTGAGATGTCCAGAGATATGGAAAATGCTGTCTCATTGTAACTCATGGTAGCTGCAATCCTGCTATCCTGGGTTATTTCTGCTAGCCCACTGAACTCTACCACACTCCAGGCATCTTGCATTCCCTAAGAAAGAATCTCCTGCCCTAAGAACTTAAATGACACTTGGATTGATTATCTTGGCAGAGAAGTCAGAATGGGAATACTCCTCAACCCTTGAGAGTTTGGAAATACCAGGTATTCAGAATCATGGCCTTTATTTAACAAAGCCAATCCCATGTTCATTGAGTTCCATTTACTTGCCTTTTTAAAAAAAATTAAGATTTATTTATTTATTTGAGAGAAAGAGAGAGTGAGCAAGCATGAGTGGGAGGAGCAGAGGGAGAGGGAGAGAGAATCTCAAGCAGACTCCCTGCTGAACATGGAGTCCGACTCGGGGCTCGATCCCAGGACCCATGAGATCATGACCTCAGCTGAGACCAAGAGTCTGATGCTCAACCAACTGAGCCATCCAGGCGCCCCTCCACGTACTTGTTAAGCACTGTTTTGGAAATGAGAGGGTGTGCAAAGATGCCTAAGGAGCTACTGACTTCAAGAATTTAATTTATTCATCCACTTATTCATTCATTCACTCTTGCTAATTTCTTGAGCTGGATCCTTACTACATCATTAATTTTCTGTGTTCATTCTTTTCCGAAAGCTGCACATTTTCCTTTTGGTTACCTTTTAGAATAAGTTTTGCTATGTAGTATTTGCATTACCATTCATTTGAAAACATGCTCTAATTTTCAACAGATTTCTTCTTTAATACATTATTTAGAAGCACATTTCTTAATTTCTAAACATACGGGGGGGTTGATTGTCTCTTTATTGTTGACTTATCTCTTAGTGGTTTTGCAAGCTAGGAAGGTACTGAAGAAAAGGAAGGTAACCAAAGTCCTTTCCATGATGCAGAGCCATGAAGGGTACAAAAGAGCATCATTATCTTCAAATCCTTAATGGTAAAGATACATGACCCCAGTAAAGGGGACACCAGTGGAGAGAGGAGAAGCAAAGTCCTGAAGAACTGACAGAGTAGCAGGCACACTGACAAAGGTACTTTCTCACCAAAAGATTTTTCTGGAGGTCAACTTGGCAGTTGTATCAAAATCCTTAAAAATATGTCTATTTATTGAATCAATAATTATCCTTTAGGGAATATATTTTAAAGGAATATAAGAATATAAAGACTTATCTATAAGGATGTTCATCATAAGCACGGTCTGAAATATAAAAATAATTTGGAAAGATGCTAAATGTCCTACATTAATGAGTTGCAAGAGTCATATTGGATATCCATATATTCGGAAACCAGTAAAATGGTATTTCAGAAATATAATTATTGACATAAAAAGGTGATAAAAATAAACATCTTTCTGTTTATCTGTGCTTTCTGATTTTTCTACAGTATGCAGGTGGAAAGGAATGTGAATTATATGGGAAGAGCAATCTAGTATATTTGCTTTCTTTTGTGAAGAGTTGGTGACTGTGGGTTAAGTCAATGGTAATGATGGATATGACGTCAGTTTCCACCTCTTTGTTTTGGAAGCCAATCTAGAATGGGAGGGGCAGGGCACTGACCTGTCATACACTCTTGGCTGTCTGCTGAACTACTCACTAGCCTAAACATGGGCAGGGCTGGGGGCCCAGGGTCTCCGACTGTGTGATGTGCTTTGAACCTCCCTTATATTAAGTCTGGCCTCTTCTGTGAAGCAATCTCACTTTTCTCAAAATATCTAAAGCTGTGGGCTTTTTGTTTGTTTGCTGTGTTTTTTCCTCTATGAAAAGGAAGTGAGAAGAAGTAAAGCTTTCTTTGGAGCTTAATGAAGAGAATTCAAGAAAATAAAAATGGTAACAGAGGCAGATAATCCTTAGAAAGAGATACGAAGAGGTCATGGGTCTAGGTATTCAGTTTGTCTGAGATACATAATCTCTATCAAAGCTGAAAGGTGTCTATTTCTTGAGACTCTACCTTTCTTCAGACCCTCCGTGTTTGCTATCACCACAGGTGCCTAGGATCAGGAATTCCTTGCTTTTCCTTTAGTTGAGGCTGAATTTTGCTTGCTTCACAATGAACCTGCTCCATTTTGTTCTAGGATTATCAAATATGGGGAATGTCTGAGTGATCTCTTCTTTTTTTTTTTTTTTAAAGATTTTATTATTTATTTGACAGAGAGAGACACAGCGAGAGAGGGAACACAAGCAGGGGGAGTGGGAGAAGGAGAAGCAGGCTTCCCACGGAGCAGGGAGCCCGATGCGGGGCTAGATCCCAGGACCCTGGGATCATGACCCGAGCCGAAGGCAGACGCTTAACGACTGAGCCACCCAGGCGCCCCTGAGTGATCTCTTCTTATTTGAATGGACTGCCAGGCTATCTCCCGACCCCTCACCTGTAGACCAAATCACAGCATTTGTCACCTTGCCTCCTAGGTTCTCTCCCCCCATTAAGAATTTCTTCTCAGGGGCGCCTGGGTGGCTCAGTCGTTAAGCGTCTGCCTTCGGCTCAGGTCATGATCCCAGGGTCCTGGGATCGAGCCCCGCATCGGGCTCCCTGCTCGGCAGGAAGCCTGCTTCTACCCCTTCCACTCGCCCTGCTTCTGTTCCTGCTCTCGCTATCTCTCTCTCTGTGTCAAATAAATAAATAAAATCTTAAAAGAAAAAAAAAAAAAAAAGAATTTCTTCTCTAATTTATTTGGGTTTATTTGGAAAACAAATAAAACACTAACAACAACAACAACAACAACAACAAACTTCCATCTAGGACACAGGTTTCTCCACTTCCTTCAAAAATACAAAATCCAGAACTAGATACAGCTCTTGAATAATGGCTGGGTCATTAACAAAAAAGATGCTACTTTCTAGTTTCCACTTATTAAACGCCAATTAACATCAACCATCACTAACGAGTTCCAGGACGCTGGCATAGAAGCCATATAAAATCATCAGTTTAGAGATGCCTGGGTGGCTCAGTCAGTTAAGCGTCTGCCTTTGGCTCAGGTCATGATCCCAGGGTCCTGGGATCGAGTCCCACATCGGGCTCCTTGCTCAGCAGGGAGCCTGCTTCTCCCTCAGCCTGCCGCGTGCGCTCTCTGTCTGGCAAATAAATTAAATAAAATCTTAAAAAAAACAAAACAAAACACCCATCAGTTTGCTCTACTACCAGGGAATGCTGAGAAGGCATGATGATGATGATGATGATGATGATGATGATGACGACAACAGAGAAATTTTTAATTAGTGCTTTATTAATCATATATTTTTATTCCATATTTTTGCTGCTTTGACCTCCTGGGGCCTTGTGACCCAGGAGAGATTATATTTCCCAGGGCTTGCTAATTCTTAGAGATTGCAAACAACTTGCCTGGGAGCACACTTTTCATAGGCAAACCAACCAGTCCAGAGCCCATATACCCAACCACCTCCTCTATGAGGCTCTCCTACTCTGAGCCACTATTGTCCCCTGCCCATTTTATCCCAGGACCAGATACCGGACAACTACGATGGCCCCTAGACTCCAGGGCTGGCTAAAACTAGTCAACCTTAAATCTGCTTACCCTGCCTTGCCCATTCCTTACTAAGGGAAATGACAACAAAGTCTCCTCTGCATATTTTCCCCTTCTCTCTCTACCTCCTGACTGACCCTGCTGCTTCCCACTGTGGCCCTTCCTGTTTCTAGGGACCTGTGAGTATAAAGCCTTCTTCCTTCATGACATTTTTGTGTCTGTGTCTTGCCTACCTGATTAAAACAAATCCCAGGTATCGTTAAAACAGTGCTTATTATGTGTCAGGTGCCCCTGCACTTTATGTGGATGACGTCCTGTAATTCTAAAGTATGAGGAAGGTACTACCATTTCCTTGGCTTTCGGTACAGCGACTGTCTTAGAGCCCCACCTCTAGCATGGGGTAAAGGCAGGATATGAATTCATGTGGCTTAATTCCAGAACACACACTTTTATCCTTTTTATTTTTCTGCTGCCCTTGCATGTCAAAAGGATTCCCACTTGGTTGTTCTCAGAGAGGGCAACCATTAAATTAGACAAAGAGACAGGTATGAATAAAGTAGCAAGACTGATCTGCTCTGAAATTGCTGTTTTCCTCAGGTGAGCCCTGTTAGCAGGACTAAAGGCCACTGCCCAGGTATTTTACAGATTCTTCTTCTACAGCCAGATGTGGGCTGGAGTCACATGAGAAAACCAGTCTCATGAGCTCACCGTTTTCCCTCATTTCTGACCAGAGCCATTAGGTCTCCTTTTATGCACCTTATTTATTTCTAATTTATTTGGGTTTATTTGGAAAACAAATAAAACACTAACAACGACAACAACAACAACAACAAACTTCCATCTAGGACACAGCGTCACTAAAGACCTCTATTGTGAGAGGTGTCTGAGTAATTATGCCATAAATCGCAGGGCAAATCCGTGAAGCATTCCACATGGGCTTTGAACACTGAGGCTGGAACTAAGGTCTGGCTTCCAAGCTGTCAACTTGGAAGAGACCTATACTTCTTTATATGGCTCAGCTTTGAAGGGTTTGGGGAAAGTAGGTGAGCAAATAGAAACACCTTGCTCTTCACAACACCATTTATTCTACACTGAGTCAGCTGAGCAAGTGCCTGCTGAAAGTTCTGGGAGCGGCCAAGATCCAGAGAAGAGATCCTGCTTTTGGACTGAGGCAACAGAGTCATGCCCACAAGGGGAGTTATCACATACCGTGTGGGATGGGTCAAGTGGGGTTATGAGGTGAGAGCTATGAAGGGAGAGAGAGAGGGTAAGCCTGTGTGACTCAGATAAACCCTGAACTTTACATTTCAGACAGAATGAGGGCTTGGTCTTCTTTCTCTCTCTCTCTCTTTTGTTCTTTCTCTTCATTTCGGCATTCCTGGTGATTTCTCAGGGGCTTAAGGATTTGGGAAGTTAAACTAAAATATTTAAGGCTAATGAACACATTAAGAGGGGGGAGGATTAGAAGAGCAAGAAGGACGAGGAAGAAGTAGAAAATATGGTAGGTATCTTCCCACCTAAAGGTAAAAATATACTCATAAATGTAGAAGCAGGATCTCTACTGACTGCGGAGCAATCCTGGAAAGGGTCCCAGTGAGAAATGAGTGAGCTCAGATACAAGTTCTAGGGGTTGGGGAGTCTGAGGCCACACAAAGAGCAGGGACAGCACAAGCCAGTGCATGGAGTTTTAGGTGGAACTGAAGAGGTATGTACTAAGAAGAGAGAAACTGCTGAAGCTGTGAGTTAGCTAGAAAAGATAGTAAGTTCACAGTTTTAGAGCTTTATTGCCAAAAGATGAGCTAATGAATGACTTCTTTGGCTTTCTTAAAAGTTCACTTTTTATGGATGTCAAAATACATGGACATGTGCCCCTGTGAACATGGTGGGCTTGAGCAGAGAGCCACCATGATGAATTTCAGGGTAGCAGAACTTGGTGTGACTGTGGCTCACTACCACCACCTAGTGCCGGCATACCAACACGCAGTTACTGCAAATAGTTAATTTGAATGATACAAACAGGTCTTTAGAACTGAAGAAGTTGAGAGATTATCAGGTTCAGAGGTTCTCAAACAGATGGTGCACCCTAATCACCCATGAAGCTTTAAAAAAATACACCTGAAATCTATTGAACCGGAACCTTTGGGGATATAGTCCTGAACATACACAGAGTTTGAACAATATGAAGGTGCCATTTTTGCAGGCCAAAAAAAAAAAGGATATCAATTTATATGATAAATATTTTAACAAAGCTTCTTGAAGACTCCACTGCCTTCCCCATGTTAAGAACCACAGATCTACTCTAGTATTCTTATTTTGTAGATAACAAAAATGAAGCTCAGAATGGTTAGTGACTTAAGGTTATCCCATGCCTGGTATATATTAGTGCTGACACTCAAAGTCCAGTGTCCTAATTTTAAATACAGTCCACTCTCACTTAAGTATCTCTTCTGAAGTGTTGGGCTAAGAGAAGTGACATCACACAATCCTGACTTCCTCAAATACACCAACTGTATCGATTTCCACAGACTCCAAGAGAACTCTGCAGTGTTTCCTCCCTTAGCCTTTCCAAGTGCCTTTCATTGAGTTTTATTTCTAATTTCTGCCTTCCATCCTCTGGAAACTTCTAATGCCTAACTTTTGACTTTATGAAATTATTCCTCACTCCTACTAGTTTGGAGTTCCCTGGGACTGGGACTGAGGCCATGGTGTATGGGAAAAGGCTCATTCCAGATTGCAAGAGCGGAGTGTCAAAATTTCAGGAATTTTGTGAACCAATCATTAAACATAACCATTACTAAAAACTAACTTATTGATTTTATTATTTTGCTATTATTCATGTTCCCAAGGATATTTACATCAATTATATCTGGATGGTGGGGATACTACATAATGGTGTGCTACGTCTTCCCTGCTCTGCATTCACTGAGAGGTCATGTTGGGAGGCCTGAAATTGACCATGTGTTGGGAGTATTTGTATTACAGAAACTGGCAAAAGCTACAAATCGGGGCTTGATTTATTATGCTTATTGTCTAGATTTAAAAAATGATAAAACAATAATGTGGGTTAAAGGTATTAAATATAGTATGTGTAGCCATCACATTGTGAACAGCACAACAAATCTGAGGAAATATTCTTCCAGTATTTAAAAGCCATTATCTGATTATCTGATTCAGGAAAGAGATCGCTCATGTCATCCCTGGTGAATGAGTGAAGTTCCAAAACACATCTTCCTTATTTCACTTTCCTCTCATTCATTAATGTAAATGAAAATATCAACATTCATGTTGGCACCACAGTCTTTCATCAACTGCAACCACAGGCACAGATGTAGGAGTTCAGCAAAAATTACTGAGAGCACTTAGCGAGAATCATTGGTCTATATGAAGTTTATAGTGCAGAATATTATAGATTTTACTATTTGTGTGACATTACATCAGTGACAAATACACTGAAATTGCGTACATACAGACAGACACTGTTTTCCAAACTCAGTTGTTAAAAACTGACCAGCACATGACTGGACTGGGCACAGCCCTTCTGCAGGTTCCCATCGGCTGTGAATGAATCCTCCCTACTTCAGATGGGCCTCTACCCAGAGTTGTGGTTTGACTTTCTATAGCTCTATCATCCCCCCACATGTAGACACACATATTCTTCAGTCACTTCAACTGAATGGTTTTATCTTCATTCCAATACAGAACGTAACGCAGCCCACTGCCCATTTCCTCGCCTTGTCTCCTCCAATGTTTGCTTGCTCGGTCAAGGGACCAACTTCATCCCAGTCACTCAAGGCAGAATGATAGGCTTCATTTCATCCTTGCCTCCTGCCCTCCTGTACCCATGGAGTCACCATATTAGGCTGTTTCTTACCATCTTCCTATTTCTCAAATCCTTCTACAGTTCTCCATCTTTACTGCAATTTTTAAGTTTACATGTGTACCATCTCCCAAATTGGTTATTATACAGCCTGCCTCCACTCACATTCCCTCCAATCCATTTTCACACAGTTACTGGGGACCTTTTCTCAAACACCAACCCGATCGGGTCACTTCCCTGCTTCTTAGCCCTCAATGGCTCCCTACTGATGACCAGGCTACGGCCACCTGTCCAGGCAACTTTCTCTTACATTCAGTCCTCTTCTCGAAGTCACACTTTGGCCAAGCCTGAACTGCCGTGTTCACGGCTCCTCCAAGGGCAACCCCCCAATTCCCCCATTCCACCCCCACTTCCAGAAGCTCTCCCCTTCTCTTCAGGATTCACGGACATAATCACTTTCTCTGACTTTGCCCCTCCCAAGGTTGGTTGAGGGGCCCCTCCCACGTGCACCCTTATGGCCAGGTCTCCCTCACTGATTGCTTTGTTTCTTTGTTTCCAGGAGCTACCCCAGTACTTAGAGAAATCAACAAATACTTGCTGAATGAATGACCAGAGGGAAAAATGACTGTACTGATTAAAAACCGTGGTGGCAATCATATATTGAACACCTATTCAATACCAGGCACCGTGTAGGACACTTGGCAAACATTGCTGATCTGCAATTCACGTCAACTTTGCAAAGTAGGTATTTCTCTACCTGTTTTACAATGAGAAAATTCAAGTGCAGAGAGGTTAAGCCATATGTTGGAAGTCACACAGCAGGTAAGGGGAGGAGCCAGGATTTGAATCGCTGAACCCTGGTGCATCTTATCCCAAATGCCATAGATTTCTTAATACAGTACCAAAAAAGCATCGAGACAAACATGCAGGGCAGATCGAACAGAACAAGATAAACAACAAAACCAAACAAACAACCCCCAAAGCCACCACTTTTTCCGTTCTGTAGTCAAAGTTCCATATAATGGTTTAGACACCGGAGAGGGAGGTGACACTTCAGAGGGTGTCGAATACCATGTTTACATACGGTAGGAAAACATGGTCATTTGCTAGATCTACTCAATAAGAAGCTTTGAAATATAAGTGGCGTTTCCTATCGGAGTTATTAATAGTTTTGCCCAAAAGTGCGAGTTGGCTGGACAGAGAACTATGGGTGTGCTTGGGGAGGTGCTCCGAGGGTCTTGCTCTGAGGGGCTCCCTCCTGTTTGGGGCTCCTTCTCAGTAAGGCAGAGGCTGAAATGCTGATCTGATGTTTGGTCTTTTGACAATTTTCACTTAATGAATTGATTCCTACAGTTCATTAACATACCCACTTCCACTTCTGTATACACATATGTCTTAATTAGCTGTTCATTGGCTGTTTAATTACAAGAAAGCAGCTGACAGCTGCCTTGCTGAATTCTAATGGCAGACGCTTTGGAACGGCTACACATTTGCTTTTGACAACCAAGATTTATTCATAACTCTATGATTTATTATGAATGTTCCTATGCCTGCCTGAATTATTGTATTTTCTTTTTTTTTTTAAGATTTTATTTATTTATTTGAGAGAGAGAATGAGATAGAGAGAGCATGAGGGGGGGGGAGGGTCAGAGGGAGAAGCAGACTCCCTACTGAGCAGGGAGCCCGATGCGGGACTCGATCCCAGGACTCCAGGATCATGACCGGAGCCGAAGGCAGTCGCTTAACCAACTGAGCCACCCAGGCACCCAGAATTATTGTATTTTCCAATACAACTGAAAAACTGAAATTTGGGGGGACTGCTGAAGCAGGTGTATGTCTCCCTCTCACAGCGGAGAATCCCTTCTGTAAATGACAAACTGTTACAAATTTATTTCTCTGGGGAACTTTCTGTTGAGAACATTCAGAGGTATGGGGGGGGGGGGGGAGAAGAAATATCTTTGGATAAACATGGGCAGAGAGTTTTAAAGTTAAGAAAAAAAATAACTGTCGATTTAATTTTACTGAGGGATAAGGAGCGGGCATAAATAGATTTAAATCAAGAGACAGGAAGAAGCAGAAGAAATGATAGAATTAAAAAGGGGGGGCAGCAATAATAGTCCTCAAGGAAGCAAATGAAGAAGGGAATTTGTTCTTTAGGAAAGAACAGGCAACCTCTTTTGCGAAAGTTAGCTGGTACAGCTCTGCACTCACAGCTAGCAGCAATAAATCATGGAAGCATAGATCTCCTGAACTACTTTCCCCTTCAATAATGACGGGCCTCCCTGTAGAATTGTATGTGCAAATGATCTCTGATTAAAGCTGACCTCGTGTGTCATATTTGGTAAGTGTAGATGTCCGCTTTGCCGTACTGTGATCTGCCACACTCAGACTCAATCCAAATGAACACATTCAACAGCGGTGATCCCCAGGCAAGCATGAGGAGCCCTGCCCTGAGCCACACACTATGTTAGAACCCTACTGACAACAAGGCCATAAGCCCAGCATTGTCTATGAGCTGAGGAAGGACAGCAGTTACTGAGACATGATTAAGACCACAACAAAGCAACAAAAAATACAGGAAAAAAAAAAATCCAAATCCTCTTGATGCACACTGGGGTTTCACACATTCTACTACTTGTGCATCTCATCACAGGACTGGAAGAGTGAGCAAAACGAAAGTTTTTTCTTATCACCTGGTATTTAACAGAACTGAAACACTGATGTCACAGGATGCAGTAACAGCTAAGTCTAATTTTCATTTTAAATGGCTAGCTCTAATATTCGGGCCAGGTGCTATAAAACATTAAAATAAAAATGTTGGGCATGAATATATCAATGCTGAAAAGCGGTTAAAATTGGTCCAAAGCTAGTGACATTTCACGACTGAAATAAAAATATTACAATCCTCTAAAAAACAATTTGAGCCTAAATGGAATATTTATGGACATTTCTTTTTAGCCTAATACATACAAACCTCCAGAAACTGCTTTAACTCTTTCAGGGAAAAAAAAGGGGGGGGGGGAGGAAAAGTACCAATTTTGCATTCTGGATATCTTTGAAAAGGCTTTTCACTGTTAATCTCAGACAGCATATTGTTTTTTTTTTTTCATTTTTTTTTGTTTTTATTTAAATTCAATTCAGTTAACATATAGTGTATTATTAGTTTCAGAGGCAGAATTTAGTGATTCATCAATTGCATATAACACCCATCACATCAAGCGCCCTCCTTAACGCCTGTCACCCAGTTACCCCATCCCCCCCACCCACCTCCCCTCCAGCAACCCTCAGTTTGTTCCCTATAGTTAAGAGTCTCATATGTTGTTAATGCAAAGAAACTACTCCAAATTCTTCCTTCACTGGATGGAAAAGGAAACTTTGCCTAAGACATCGTCTTACGTGTAATTAATTGATGAATAAGTATTTGACAAACAAATGTTACTCTATTCTTATCCTATTAAGAGCAAAAGGTCCTAAATGTAATCAGAAATCAATCCTATCAACCCTAAAACTTGATTGCACATTATCATTTAAAAAGTTATAATTGAAATTGTAGATCCAAAATGTCTAAAGCATATAGATAAAAAACTGTTTCTATCGGGAAATAAATTTTTCATCATCATCATCACTGTATCTAATGATGAAGCTAGGAACGGAAGTGGAATGAAAAATAGGACCACTTCTCAAAGGAAACCTCAACCGGTGTCATTTTTCTATAAACACTTCAGCATTGTTATTCACTTTGAAGACTGAACCTCACCCCTAACATCCACAGACCCTTGTTTTATTTCTGGCCTTTTCCTCTGCCTGCCCATTCCATGGCCTGGCCCCTCTTCCCAGGCAGGCCTGCCTCAGCTTACCCCACACCCCCTCCTACTGCTCACCCAGAGCTGGGACTAAATTCTGTTCCAAGAGCTCAGAAACATCTTCAGTGACAGACCTAAGCCCCTGCAGGCCTAGATTTTATGTTTTTCTGAAATGCAATATTCAAGGCATGACCAAAGCTGGTACACTGTTCCTTCATTATTTCAAAAGAACAAGTAGGGGCTCCTGGGTCGCTCAGTCGGTTAAGCCTCTGACTCTTGGTCCAGGTCGTGATCTCAGGGTTGTGGGATCGAGCCCCGGGAGGGCTCTGCGCTCAGCATGGAGTCTGCTTAAGACTCTCTCCCTCTCCCTCTGCCCCTCTGCCCCCCATGCTTGTATGTGCATTCTCTCTCTCAAATAAATTTTTAAAAATCTTAAAAAAAAAAAAAAGAACAAGTAAAGTACCCTTCTAATAAAAACCTTGGTATAATAGAACCTTTAAAAATTTGGGAATGGCATACCCTTCCTTATTTTCCATTATCCAGAAAGTGACCCTTTGCTCCAGTCACACTGGGTTATATGCTGTCCCCAAAAGACAACCAACACATCCCCACCTCTGGGTTCTTGCTGCCTCGTGGGTATGTGCTGTTTGTACCACACCACAGATTATAGTCTCACTCTGGGATTTAGTTCTTTTTAATATATACTTTAAATACACTTCACTGAGGCATAAATTCAATTCAAAAACGCACCATTGTGAAGAGTCCACCTTGATGAATTTCGACACTGCACACACCTGTGGAACCACTACCACAGTCAAGACGGAACGTTGCCACAAGCCACAAAAAGTGTCCTTCTCTTAGTGGTCATGCCTTACCTCGTTCCAGGTTACCACATCTGCTTTCTGCCATTATAGCTTTAAAATTTTTGCTTCTTCTACAATGACATATAAGTGCAGTTATGCAGTAATTATTCTTCTGTTTCTGGTTTCTTTCATTCATCCTCATGTTGTTTTGTGCACATATAGTACATCCTCTCTTATGGCTAAGCAGCATTCCATTCCATCGATCTTATTCATCCATCCACCACACACTTTTATCCATTTTTCAGTTGATGGGCATTTGGGTTGTTTCCAGCTGATGGCCATTATGAATAAAGGTACTACAAATATTCATATAAAAGTCTTTCTAGGACAGGTGTTTTTGTTTCTTTCGGGTAAATACCTAGGATGGGCCATTAGGTCATATGTGAGGCTGGTAACTTAACTCTATTCCCACCTTTTTTCAAAGGGGCTGTACAATGTCACAGCCCGCCCCCCCAAGTAATGTAGGAGACTGAAAAATTCACCAGTTTCTCTGCATCTTCATCATGTTTGTCATAGGCAGTGTTTTTGTTCTTCTTCTTCTTGTTTTGTTCTATTTTAATTTTAGCCTTTCAGATGAATATGTCATGGTATTTCACTGTGGTTTTATTTACATTTCCCTAATGATTAAAGATGTTGAGAATATATCCACATGTTCACTGGTTCCTTGTCCAGCTCTTGTGAAGAGATTGTTCAAGTTATTGTTCCTTTTTATTTTTTTGTCCTTTTATTTTAAAATTTATTTTTTTCTTTTATTTCTTCCAGTATATGGCTCGCCTTTTCTTTTTACTAATGATACCTTTTGAAAGGTACAAGTTTTTAATTTTGATTAATTCCAATTTGTTATTTTTTAAAATAAGGGAAGGATAGGGGCGCCTGGGTGGCTCAGTCATTAAGCATCTGCCTTTGGCTTAGGTCATGATCCCAGGGTGCTGGGATCGAGACCCGCATCAGGCTCCCTGCTCGGCGGGAGGCCTGCTTCTCCCTCTCCCACTCCCCCTGCTTGTGTTCCCTCTCTTGCTGTATCTCTGTCAAATAAAATCTTAAAAAAAAATAAAATAAAATAAGGTAAGGACTTCGGTGTGTGGTCTGAGAAATATTTGTACATCTATTGTTACAAAAATATATGATTTCCTCTAGAAATATTATAGAGTTAAGTTTTATGCTTAGGATATTCTTTAAGTTAATATTTGCTTTCAGTGAGAGGTATAAATGTGAAGTTCATTTTTTTTTCATATGAATGTCCAGTTGTTCCAGCAATATTATTTGAAATAACCATCTTTTCTTCATTGAATTCAACTGGCATCTTCGTCAAAATTTAATTGACCTTAAATGCATGGATCTCTTTCTGAACTGCCCCCTCCCTTTTATAATTTTTTTCTGGTTTATTAAACCTAGGATTTAGTTCTTGCATTGCTCCTTTGCAGACCTCATCTCTACAACTACACCATAAACTGCTTGAGGTGGCTCAGGTCTTCTATGTCTCTGGGTCCTTTACAGTGCTTATACAGTGCGTGGCCCCAAGGGGGCGCTCATATTTTTGTTTTTAGTAGAAGAGTCTACATAACAAATAGCAAATGGTCACAAAAAAATCAAGACTGGACCCATAGATGTTCTGGAAATGATATCTGACTAGAGCAGCATGACTCAAGCGTATGGAATTTGGCTAGCAATGACTGTAACAACAGCCAACAGTTACTGAACGATTGTTACATGCCTGGCACTTTTCTCCGTGCGTTACCTAAATGCATGTGATAACCCTGGGAAGTAACTACAATGTCCATCCTCATTTTACAGATGGGGAGACAGAGGCACAGAGAGGTTGGGCAGGTGCTCAAGCTGGTAAAGCAGAACTAGGATTCAAACCCAGGCAGTCCGGTTCCAAAGTCAGAGCATAAACATGTCACAATACTGTCTCTCTACAGGTAGCAAAGGGGACTTGGAGAGGGTGGGCTGGGAATACCCAGAAACCAGAGAAAAGAGCTACCAGACTTGCATCATTTTTGCGGTTTATGTGCAATGTTTACCTGAGCAGATATGTGGTAAAATAAATCATCATTTCAGCAATTAAATAGGTTCTTTGGTTTCTTAGGGTTTCAGGTGGTTGACTTTAAAATGCAATTTAAAATACATTCATAAAATGATTACCTCAGAAAATGACTGAGTCACTTTCTTTCTTTTCATTAGATATCTATTTATATATATACATAATTAGAAATTTTCCAAATGTCTAGTGATCCTATCACAGAGATAAATTATTTATAATTTATGATGCTATAACCACCCTCACCTGGTTAGAGCATGATAAATCATTAACATCAACGGCAAAAGCAGAAGTCTCTTGATTTCACCACAGCCAGAAGTGAAAATATTAATTATAGCAGAGGGAAACTATAATTGCAGACCAAATACTATATGCATCAAATATAAACACATACCACTGCGTAGGTCCCAGACTGGGCCTAGGCTCAATCTGTCAATAAAATTAAGTTTTAATTGTTTGGTGATTTCCGTTGTATAAAGTCAACAGGACAGAAGCACAGAGCCACAGATAACCAAAGCACACTTTGGCATCGGGGCTGTACAAGATCGGGGCGGGGATCTAGAAAAATGACAACAATAAAATAATAGCTGCCCCTTGTGTTCTTATGGCTTTAATTTTCGTCATAAATAAACATTGGGGGTAAAAAGAAAACACACACTGTTTCTGCCTATGTAAACCCAGCCGTTCTCAGGCAGTCCAGATTTTATTGAACAGCATGTTGTTCATGAATCTCCTGCACTGGTGCGTTATTTCGCACAAAGCAGACCTCACCCCCACCCTGGCCCAGCCTCAGACGCTGATCCGAGGTGCTTGCTTTAGTTAGCACCTAAAACCACACGTGGCATTCCTAGAAGACTCAGAGAGAGTGGTCAGTTTCTCAGGACAGAATGAAAGGACATGTGGTTAATGCCCAGGACCCTGCCCACTGAAGAACATAACTAGGCGAGATGCAATGCACAGAGTCAAGTTTGCTTGGAGCTTCTGCTGGCGGGGAGGGGGGGTAGGAGGGGCACTGTGGTCTGCATGCCCTTCACCAAGGAAGGCTGCGCCATCTTGGACTGGGACGAGAAGGTTCGGGTGAGGGGGAAGGGTGACAGGTGCCCAGCCACATCAGCCGAATTAACTCTGAAAGTCAACGGGATGACAGTTGTCCCAGGGTGGCATAAGCCAGGCAGCTGATTTCATTTTGTGGACTTTTATTTACTTAATTGATTAATTTTGAGGGAGGGCAAGCTGAGGAAGTAAAAAGACGTCATTTTTTTTTTCCTTGGTAATCTAGAACCTGAGGCCTTGAGGGTTGCTATAAAGATGAACAATTCAAAATCCTCTTTAAGTGGCAAGCCCCCTATTTCTAAAAGGCAGGTGATGACAAAGAAAAAGTGTGTTTGGCGGCGTGCAGAAAGCTCGAGCGTCACCAAGATCGGATCAATATGAAGTATCTTTACATGTACAAAGCAGCACGTTACGATGATTAACAGTAAAACAAAGACTTAAGGAAATTGCATGGCAAATTTCCCTGAAGTCTCTCAGTAGTTATTTGTGTCTGATGGTGATTTTGTATTTTATGACATTATATTTCCTAATTTCACCGAAGGAAAGCTAACCAAACGCATGGATTTTATTTATTTATTTATTGTTTTGTTTTGGTTTTTTTTTTTGGTGGCAGCCTCAAAATGCCTTAGGGCTAATTCAGGCCTGGTTCAGTGGCAATCAGCTGTCTCAGAAGCTGCCTGCATGTTTAAATAGCTTCTCGCCTGTTTATTTTGCACTGTTTTATCCTGTAAGCTGTCTCAAGGCCCTTCCAATATAAGCAGGAGGATTTAAATCTTAATAAATTGAGATTTGAATAACAGAGGCAATCTGGGTTTGGAGGTCTTGAATGATTAGGATAAACATCTCTATTCCCATTCCCAAATTACGCATGTGCTGTAATGCGTTGCCCTCGATCGGCATCAGTAATAATTAAAATAGTATCAACAGCAATAAGAAGGATAATATTTAGGTTTAAATAGCACTTTTCAGTTTATAAGAACTTTTATTTACAGTTTTTCATCCTATCCCTGGAATAGTTCTAAGAGGTAGGAAGAACAGGTGTTAACGCCCACTTTATAGATGAAGAAACTGAGTCACTAAAAGATTAAGACAAGCCCACAACAAGAGGGACATGTGGTGGCACTAGGACCAGAACCCAGTGCTTTCCAATGGCTTTGCCATAATTTGGCCAGATGTAACAACATATGTGTGCCAAAAATAAGACTTTCAATCACATTCTGATTAAACTATCGGAAATACCTTCTTACAAAGCTTGTAATAGGGACACTACAGAAATCTAGAATCATTTCTTTTTTAAAAAAGATAACCAAAGGGATTGTTCATCAGTTCCATCAAATCCAGGATTGGAGGTGACAAACAAGCAATGTTCAAATACTCTTCTCTAGCCTCCTGTTATTTTGATGGAAGACATAAAAATATATATGACTTTCTTAATTGTAATTTAACACCAAAATATTTATCCTGTCCTGTCATCTCTCATCACTCAAAATGCCGAGGAGTTGAATTTTCAGACATAGTAGAAGTCACAGCACAAAGATACATTCTAACATTAATAGAAACAACAACAACAATTAAAAAGGCTTACCTTGCAGCCTTCACATGTAATGACACCATAATGGATTCCTGATGATTTGTCTCCACAGATCTTGCAAGGAATAATTTCAATTTGAGCTGCAACAGAAGCACGCAACCAGTTAATTACATTTTCTTTTAAACACCTTATAAAAGCGTTCCCTGATCAGCATTTGTATAGTGAAAACTAATAACCTGCTAAACATTATACTGCATTAACTATTCATTGCTGAACTGTGAGGGTCCCCCTAGAGCCCTGGACTAAATTATGGCTGCTCGTTATATAATAGCTTTCGGGTTATTAAAATGGGTCATTTGAGAAGGTGTTTAAGAACCCACAAGAAGACTGGAATCAGCATTTCAAAGCCTTCAAGAACCGGAGAGCTCGCAGTTTAGGCCTCAGAGCAAAGCAGATACTAAAATGTTTCCTCCGATCTCATTTTCCATCATCATTTTTAAAAGGTCATAAATCTGTCTTGGCTGAGCATTGTAGCTCCACTGGTAGGGAAAAAAGTATACTCCAAAAAGTCAAGACTACTTAGGAAAATGATTCAATTCAAAATATTAATAAGTTACATACGCTGGCAAGTTAAGAATGCCTTAATTATCTTTTTTAATTAATGTAGTTGGCATGTGTTGAAAATCAGTCCATTTGTGTACAATCAAAACCTTTCAACCATAAAGTTAATATCCTATCTGAATTTAATAATGGTGAATCCTGGTGAATAGTATATGTAGTTTCTCAGTTCTTTATGGTGGAAACTGATTGGTATAGTGTGCATATGTTTCTAACCAACTGATCATTTGAAGATGCTTCATGTTGGAAGACCACCCAATAACTAACAGATATCACACCAAAGTTCTCAAATATGACAAAGCACATTTCTAAGCAAACACAATATACCTTGAGCACAGTTGGTTGCAAAGAACATAATTAAGGATTAAAAAAATAACCTCAGGAATAATTAGGCAAAACAAAGTTCTTGGCCCACCTATTAAATATAATTTACATGTGAAATAAAGAAGACCAATACTGAGCTGTATACACAGGATGGCAACGTTCACCAGGGTACCCGGAATGTTCCATTACGCTAAGTTTTATTTTTCATGGTTTTCACTACGGATATCATGTCAGATTACTTAATCACACACACAAACACAATTGTAAGAGCGTTAAGTGTACTTCATTTTCATATAGCCCCTACCTAACCCCATGCCTTACACAAAGCAATGACTTATCAACAAGGAATATGTTGCACAATGTAAGTAACACATACATACATACAGCCCGCTCTTTCTTCCGGTGTAATCCCATAACCTGGAATAATTTCCACAACCACTTACTTTGGATTTGATGCGATGTCTGCATTCAATACTCATAAACAGTATACATTAAATTACTGGATTTAACCTCATTATAAACCACGCGTACCTGCTCACTTCCTTTCAAGGGGACTAGTACAAGTACTGTGGTGACTTTTAGGGAGTGCAAGCTATTCTAGAAGGAGAGTCCCTTTTCATGTCTATCACTTTTTTTTAAAGATTTATTATCTATTTTAGAGAGTAAGGGGGGGAGAGAGAGAGAGGGAGAGTGAGCGAGCACGGGGTGGGGGGAGGGTAGGGGCAGAGAGAGAGGTAAAGAAGGAAGAGAGAGTCTTAAGCAGACTCCACGCTGAGCACGAAGCCTGACACGGGCTAGATTTCACGATCCTGTGATCACAACCTGAGCCGAAACCAAGAGTCAGACGCTTAACCGACTGTGCCACCCTGGTGCCCCTCACGTCAATCACTTTTAGTGTTGACATAGTGAGCTTCATTGTCCAGAGTTAGAGATTGTTCAAAATCTTACATCCGATATATTTTCTGTAATGGGTAAGCTTTCTAATGGTTTCTTTGTATACTGTCCATTCTGAGTTCTGCAGCTTAATGTGTTATAAGGTCACATTTAACAAAAATGGTAATTTCTAAGCCTGCCTCATCTTAGTGTCTTGTTTGATTTCTTCAAGGAACTTCTTTATGAAATCTGAACTCTAATAATGCTTCACACTGATGGCCCCTCTGATATTTTTAATATAGTCAAGGCCAAGTTTTGTGTCAAATACTGTCTGTAGCTCTAGATAGAGTTACGTCCAACCCTTCTGAGACACAAAAGCCAAGCGGTGGCACAGACACTCTGAAAGGTGTTATCAGCTGAGAGTGATGGCCTGGATTTTCCCACAGGGATTAACTAGTCTGTAATGAGAACAAGCCTCCCCCACCCTAACCCCTAAGGAATAGATTAGGCAACATAAAGTACTTGGACCATCTATTAAACAAAATTTATATGTGAAATAAAAAGACCGACACTGAGCTGCTTCTGCTTATGTCTCACCTCAAGCCGTAATCACAGAAACCAGACACAAACTTCGCTAAACCCTGTAGTTTAAGTCAGCATCAAAACGATGGGAGGCAATTAAAGCAACCTCAGTGCTGAACTTGGGCCTTTCAAGATTTACCTTCCTTCCAGCTTAACAATGGAGAGATCAAGCACCTCTAATTAGTTCTTTATAAGATATGAAGGCCTTGGGCAGACCGTACTGGGAACGCTGAGTAAAACTATCTGGATTGGATGGAGAATAATGTATTGCTGTTCATTCTGCCTGGGCTCATAGTGGCTTATGCATGAGAAGTGAAATGATGATGTTTAAGGCAGGACCAAAATGCCTGCCAATGGCTTCCTGTGATCCTACAAGTGATATGGAGATCTGGCACAGAGGAGTCTGTTCATGATGGCGGTGGCCCTGGGATCCTAGCCTGGCACCTCCACCCTTGCAATGACTCATGGCCTGGCTGCGGGGGCGGGAGGTGGTGGTGTGGGAGGGTCGTTGTAGCACAGACTCAGAGTTTGGTGCCTAATACTACATAGGGCTGCTGGCCTGAGTCAGGCTTCCAAACTCAGCCTTCCTTCAGCTCCCAGGGTCTTCGCATCTGGAGGGCACTCAAGCTGAGACGTATTTCCCAAGATTTATGGAGGCCAAGATGCTTAGTATGAATGGACTCACTGTAGATTGATCTGTATTTTCAAGCAGGGGCCATTGGCCTAGACCTTTAACCCCCACTGTGTTTGTACTTAGCTCCCGTGGACAACGTTGGTCAAAGAATGGGAATTAGAAAAGCTTCACTAGGAATCTCATGGTAAGGTGATGGGAGGGTTCTCCAAAGCAAAGTTCAAGTATTCTGATTGGTCAGATGCAACGATTCGACTAGCTTACCCTCTGGGTTGACTCTCTTATCTCAGAAGACAATTTCAGTGGCAAGTGCTCTTTAGGAAATGATTAAAATCCACCTGCTCCAAAAAGCAAACTCCCTGAATGTGATCTGATCACATGTGTTGATATTTCCAGAAAGCAAACATTTGCAGATTCGACCAGGGCACTTACTCAATCTTCCATTTAATCCAACAATGCATAAAAGCTACTTCCCTGCACCTTTTAGTCAATTTACAGAATTCAAATGTATCAATGAGAAAAAAAAAAAAAGGCCTTGCCGTATTTTTTCAAAAAGAAAGCAGTTTAGTTCCTTAAATTTGAGTTTTCAGACCAATAAGAGGGAAAAGGACAAAAATCCCTTTGCCCTTTGCTTTCTATCCCCCAGGCTTTTTTCATTTTCTAACAGGCAGTGTTGTTTCTTTTCAAAATAATCTTCTTTTAACACAAATTATGAGTCTTGGCCCATATATATACTGCACAGATTAACGCAGCCAGAATTTCAAAGGATGAGTTCTGTCAGACTCCACTACTGTTACAAGTATATTGATTAAATTAGTCCCCATACATATTCATCGCGGCAAAGAGGTTTATTGTGTAGCGGAATATCTGAAGCAAGACACACACATATAATCATGAATTGGCTTAACAATGCACAATCTTGCTATGAAAAATTCTAATTTGCCCACATTTTCAGCTCTATTGCCTCAATAATTTGCTCTCTCATGCACCCTAAGTAATTCAAGCACGCTCTCCACACCTGCAGAGGCAAATTTCTGCAGCTTCAAGGAGCTGACAACAAGTGGCACTGGGGAGGCAGGAAATCCTGGAATGCAAGTGTGCTCATTCGCCAAGTGGTCCTTGGGCTGGGCTGTCATTTAGCAATGTACTTCCGTAAAAGGTTGGCTTTTTACTTTTAATTATAAAAGGGACAAGAACATGGACAATGGCATTCTTAACACCTCATTTACGCCTCAGGACCTTTTTTTGGGGAGGTATCTTGGTCCAGAGAAAAATACCCATTCTCCCAAAGAATTAAAAAGTGTAATTGTACAAGAGTTGTACCCATTCTATGGGTGAAAGGTGATGCCATGATGATCTAATGGATTTATAATAACCAATAATATGCAACATGTATTTAGGCTTATAATGTGTTAGGCATTATATCCATTCCTCCAATACCCTATGAGGGAGGGGGTGCTATTATCATCATCATCATCTGCATTTTTCAGATAAGAAAACAGAAGCTCAGAGAGGCTAAACAATGCACAAAGTCAGAGAACTAGGAAGAGGTAAGTTTGGGATTTGGACACATTTTGTCTTTTTTGTTTAACTCAATAGTTTTTTTTTCCCCTTTTCCCACCATCCTTCACAGCCAAGCTAAATTGCTCCAACAACAACATCAGGAACAGACTGCTATTAGTATGCCACCATTAACCAAGGATGCAAAGGACTAAGCACAAATAATTTGGTTAAACTTTGATAACTACTCAGAACTGATGTCAAGATATCTTCCTGGGAGTTACTTTACTTATCAGTACTTTATAACTGTAAGTAATCGCCAACCTTCTAGACCATTCTTCTCCATTTTATAAATTTCTGAGTAGAGTTTTTGACCTTAAGACGACGGACACCAATGTTTAACAATTTTTTAAGGCTGGGCAAATTACTTAACCTCTCTGAGCCTGAGTTTCATATCTGAAGATTCAGTAATACAATGGATAAATGATGTAGCACATAAATGATTATTTTATATATGTATTCTCTCTATATACATGCACATCACGCAGTTGTTAGATCTATTTGGCACTCGATAAATAGTAGTTATTATTATTGTTATTGTTGATAAGAAATCCTGCCTTATAGCGAAATGAAATTCCTTTCTCCAGACTTTAAGCCCTTTCCAAAGTGGGGATAGAGAAAAGCTGCTTATCCTCCCAATGATATGACAGGCAGTTCATACCAGCTACTGCAGCAATCCTTTATAACACTGGCACTTAACGGCTACAGTCCAGCAGTATATTGCAATCAGTTGTGGTATGTGTCCCAAGGAATGTGCTACTAATAATAGTAACAAAAAATTAAAATTTTTATTGGTTCATATAAAAAATAAACTAATGGGGACCTACAGTTACCCCAGTAATATCTTTCACTCTAGCTAACGTGCAATAACCATATACTTTCTCGAATTGGACTGAACAGGGTGGGGTCACTGCTGGCTTGCCAGGAAATGGCCAAACCTTGGGTACACCCATGAGAGTATGTGACACAGATGAACGTTACGCAATTTTGTGTGTCTTGCAAAAACCAGAGAGAACTGCTGCTTAAAAAAAAAAAAAACAAAAAAAAAACCCCAAAACCCAAAACAACTATCTTTTACACCGATCTGTTGACAGTCTTTCTTCTGGAGGGCTGAGAATATGGAAGGCTTTTCACTTGCTATGTTACATATTCCCCCAGTGTTTGAATTTTTTACAATCGGCATGTATTTACTTTTGTAAGCAGAAAAACCAATAAAGATTAAAAAGAAAAACCCTAAGGCATTTGATTTTATTTTCAGTAAAATGGCTTGAGTCCTTTATGGATTAGTCACTTTATTTTATCCCCAGTTTAAAACTGCTGGGGTATTAAAGGCTTCTGCAGCTGCCTGGATGTGGCCGGGCCTGCACGTCAAGGCCGGCTGGGGGAGAGTGGCAGAGGCTTCACCTGCTTACCTGGAGCGGCTTTCAAAGCTCCCGGCTTCTAGAATTTTCTGGCCCCTCTGGGTCTGGCTATCTCCTGGTGCCAAGGACACTGTGCCCTGCCCAATGGGGCCCCGCCAAGGGGACAAAAGTAGGGGCCGAAATTCACCTGGCTGTTGAGCCTGCTGCAGAGAGGTTGTAACAGTCTGGAGTAAGGGAGCCTCGCTCTCATTTGTCTGCCCAGAGAAGCACCTCTTTTTGAAACCATACTTGCCGGGTTGGTGCCTTCTTTATCCTGTGCGAAGGTGCTGTGCATACTAGTGGTGAACAATTCAGGGAGCAAAATGCTTTTCCTCCACTCTCTCAGGGCTGCTGCTGGAGGCCACAGGCCACCAGAGGATTTGCAGAGAGCTCTCATTACATCTCCGTGGCGGGAGGGGAATAGACTGTGGGCTCTGACCAGTCTGGCACCTTCAGTTGTCCTGGACGCATGGCTCGGGGTACAGCATGGCTATGTTCCACAGCCCAGGCGTGTTCGATGATCCTCGGGGGTGGGGAAGGCCGAGTTCCAGTGGCATACTGTCCAAACTAACCATCAGCGTGTTCTGCCATTTTGTCTTCTAACTATATACTAATTATCATACTAGTATGTTTCCCTGATACGGTCTTTCCTTCCACTGATTGTAGATTCTTTCATAAAAACAGTACTTAATCCTCACTGAACATCACCAAAGCAATTAGCCACCTAATTAGAAAAGCCCTACCCCTTTGATAGCGCAACCTCGTGGTCATTTCTGGCAGTGATAAGAATGTCTGATATTTGCAGAGTTCTGTAACAGGCTTGAAAGTTTTTGTTCTCATCAGCACGTTTTGATTTTGGTGCTCCCAGCAGCTCTGAAGTAGGCCGCTGGGTATTATCACCCCCATTCTACAGATGCAGACAGTGAATCTCAGGAGGGTAAAATGGCTTCTCTCTGGCTGGATTTCCCAGAGTTTCAATGGTAGAGGCAGCCACAAGTAAGACTTGGGGTTTCTTCCCTATTCAGGATTATATGATGCCTTTAGATTTATGCTAGCATCGATCTGGGGCTCCCAAGGGAAACGACACACAGGAGAAAGAGCTGTAGGCTTATCTAGCTAAGAAGTGGAGTCGGCAATCCTTCCAAGTCTCTCTCTGACCCTCAACTCGCTGGGTGGCCTCAAGCAAGTCACTTACACCTCCACTTCCTCTGTCTATAAAATGGCAATAATTCTTACCTCCCAGGCAGGTGGTGGTAAATGAATGCTCGCAAAGCTCTTTGAAGATGAAAAGACTTATATAAATGGGAAGCTTTAGGAAGCTTGGCATATCATTCTTGGCAAGGACCAGGACGCTGTGCCCTCACTGCCCACAACAGGCTCCTCCACAAAGAGACTAAAGAAAAATACACAGAACTGTAATTTTCATCTGCTAGCCAGACTTAGTTGTTGTTTTTTTTAAATTGTTGGTTCCCAAAATGCCTTCCTGAGGGACTAATAGGTCCAGATGTTACTATCTTAGTCTCAAGAAAAAAAAGAACACATAGATGGCTGTCAGGAGCAAAGTCACCGAAACGAAACTTTCACCAGGGCTTGTGCAGTCTTGAGGAGGCACTGTGGAAATGGAAGGATTCCCACATGTTAAACCATAAACATACATGTCACACGGTGACATTCTGAGTCAGCTGACGTCTGACTCAAAGGAGCTTGTCAAATTAGAGCCATTAAAAAAAAAAGTCCTAGCCCGTGTTCGACAAAACTCCTGTATCTTACCTACTATTTAAAGCCATTTCTTTTTTTTTTTTTTAAGATTTTTATTTATTTATTTGACAGAGAGAGACACAGCAAGAGAGGGAACACAAGCAGGGGGAGTGGGAGAGGGAGAAGCAGGCTTCCCACTGAGCAGGGAGCCCGATGCGGGGCTCGATCCCAGGACCCTGGGATCATGACCTGAGCTGAAGGCAGACGCTTAAGGACTGAGCCACCCAGGCGCCCCTAAAGCCATTTCTTTAAATTGATTGTGGTTTCTGCTGAAAACTTAACAGTTTTTTATAAAATGATTTTTTAATAAAAAGTAATGCCTATACCTGCCACAATACATACGCATAAACAAACCTCAAACAGTCAAGAGAACAAACATTTGCAAACTAAATCTAAAATAAGTCAAAAGTGGAATTTTGGAACTTTGGCTATTTCCTTCAGACTTTATACATGTATGACTTCAGTGCAGAGGAGTTAAAACACTGGGCCAGAATCCCCTCTATGAATTCAGAAAGAGTTTAGCTGGGTACGCAGGAAATCTCTGAAGAATAAGGAAGATAGGCGTATCTTCTCATGTGGCTTTCTGTGAATATGCAGGTAGTTCTGACAATGGGAACTGAATATTAATCCTTTGTAATATGCTTCTATCCTTACTAGATTAAGCTTTCCAGAGAAACTGACTCACATTCCCCGATGCATACATATCTTTGTTAAAACCCAATCCAAATGAGCACTTCTGTCCCCAGACAGGGAGAATAAATTCTGTCCAACCAGAGAGGAAACAGATTTTTCATACAGAGGAATAGTGGATGGCTTTGATTTTTAGATCCGTTTCTACCTAGAACCCTCCTACTACACGGTAATGTGCAAAACACCTACATTTAAGGTAATTGACTTTTTACCTCTTTTGGTAACTACCTCAACCTTGCATAAAATACTTGAATGGCAAGAGAAGCAGCTTCTCTTTACTCATCCAGTGGGCAAACACTGAATAAATGCTCACTCAATAAAAGATGATACATTAATATCAGTAATACAAATACTTCTCTCTGTTTTGTCTTCCCTAATCTAACCTCTCTATTGCTTTTGTAAATAGTGAGACATATTTGTTGTTGAGAATGTGCGGGGTTATATGCAATCAGGGACCAAAACAAAGGTAACTGGCCACTTGGCCAATTATTCTCAGTTGGGATAAGGTTCCTCTAAGATTCTAGAATTAACTACATTTTTCTTTTCAGCATTTAATTCCTGAAGATTTTCTAGGACCTTGAGATCAGAAATATCTAATAAAAATTCTTCTCTTGAATCTCTCAGTGTGGGTTAACTGTCATTTCCTACCAGCAGGAAAAAGAGTATTTTATTTTACTAAGTGGTTAGAGTATGATTAAGGTAAACCCCTAATAACTTCTTTTCCAACAATAGATGTGTGTCCCTTACATTCTTCTGGATAATACTGGGCCAAAAAATGTCATCTGACTAACAGAACTGCATCTAATCTTTACTCGTGATCAACCTCACTCTAGATACCAATTCCTTTTTTCCCCTAAAGAACAACTGCACCCCATTTAGGTTAAATCTTCCTCTGCTTGCAGTTGAGAGCAATGGGGTCAGCTCTTTGCTTTCATCATTTGAAGTCTGTTTTTCACAACAACAGAAAAGAACATCTTTAAAACCAAACCAAATCTGGAGATCTTATCTAGTTTCTGCTTAACCCAAAACATTAGAATTACTGCATTTTATGAAATAATCTTACTTTACACAATTGCCCCCGAATTCTCACACCTAACACTCCATTTGGCAGCTCTCTTAACTTCACACCTGCTTATGCATACCTCAGGCTAGCCTCATTGTATAATCTTGGTATTTCAATGTAGAAGCTTTTATTTTTTTTTTTTAATAGGTACATACAATGTTACAAAAATCAACAAACCTGGTGATTCAACCACCACCAGTCCATGGACAGAACAACCTATTGACATAGAAATGGATCTTATAACAAAGAGGACATTTGTTTAAATCTATTTGTTCTATGGCTGCATATAAATCTTATCCATTGTATGCTTAGCATATGGCATCATAGTTTACTGAATAAATCAATCAAAACATTTTGTTTGCCTCAGAACACTCCTTAAAGAGCTAAAATCTCCTGCCTAAAAAGTCAGTCATTGATTGCAAATTTCAATTGTACAATTTCTATGACCTCCCCCTCCCCACCCCAGTGGTGCTACCACAAAAATCAGCTGGACGAAGACATGAAGAAGTAGGTCAAAATAACAAGAATCCAGGTTACATCACCAAAGTTTACCAGGCCAAGGAACCCACTGCTTCTTTCCATTAGCTTGTATTGTTTTTTTGATCAGTTACTATTCATTGAATAGTAGATTATGTCATTTAAAGAAATATTCTCTAACCAAATCAAGTCTGGATTCATGGCAAAAGACTGAAAATAACTTGTAACTTTAAACCTTGGGAATACATTTACATCCCTCCATAGTAAGCCAATGAGGACTAAAATGACAATACATCCATAGCCACAGGAATACAGGTCGATGATACGAGAACTTTCTCCGTCCAAGGACCTCGGGTGAGGATGGTAAGAAGGATTATTCCACAGCCCAGATCCCCCCTTCTACCTCTGTGCTACTTCCCACTTTACAAAATCTCCCTAGAATTAATAGGGAGAATGGAAACAAGCCAGGGAAAGGTCTGGTTTTTATTAAAAGTCATAAGCAAATTATTCAGACTTGCCAGAAGCAGAAGTGTAGATGTAGTCATATTAATCATATTAAGACTGTAAGATCTTGAAGGATTAGTGACCAACTCCTGGAAGAAAAATTCTGCTGGGTTCTCCACCTCTAATTTCCAGGACATAGCCAATGACATCTAAACAACCAATATGTCAAGTTCTAAGCCTTCAAATACATCACAGATGTATTTCTGGATTGCAGTTCAATAGTATTTTTTTACAATTATCTTTTATGATGCTTTTTTTAGACAACCAGTTCAGCCAGGCATAGGAACGACCAGAAAAGTGACCTGAGGAGTTTCTTCTGACTCTTTCTCTAACTGCAGGCTCTCTAAACTTGCTTTTTAAAGAAGTATTTCCATTCTTTTTTTTTTTTTTAAGATTTTATTTATTTATTTGACAGAGATAGAGACACAGCGAGAGAGGGAACACAAGCAGGGGGAGTGGGGGAGGGAGAAGCAGGCTTTTCCCGCTGAGCAGGGAGCCCGATGTGGGGCTCGATCCCAGGACCCTGGGACCATGACCTGAGCCGAAGGCAGACGCTTAACGACTGAGCCACCCAGGCGCCCCAGAAGTATTTCCATTCTTAATTATACAAGATCAACCAGAGAATGGCTAACAATATTTGCTGAGAGCTGAAGCACAGTTGTTTCCAAGTCTATTCCTATGGGGAGAAACCAGGAGCTGGTAGCTATTTCTTTGTAGGAAAGGGAGATGCAGTAAAAGGCAGCCGAGCCTTGGGGGTATTGAGTAGTTGCGAGGCAGAGGAGAAGGAATGTTCTGACCAAGCTAAGAGACTGTCAGATTTATTTTAAGAAGGTCTGAACATCAGACTAAGCATCATTTCACAGACTAATGACATAATCCAATAAATGTCATTTTTCCCAACAAAAGCAGAGGTATACCATGGGTGTTTATCTTGAAGCTACCTATTCTTATGTGAGTCATGTACTAGAGATGAGGTAAGAACGCGGCAGCCATGTGGCCATATCACAGTAAGGGGCACGGCACCGTCCTTATTCGGCTTTTGGTTTCTGCTCCTACCGTCCAAGGAGCTGCTTTTGCCTGCAGACAAACATTTTGGAGGACATTCTATGACCGTCCTGCACAGTCTCCTATCAGCTAGCCAGCATTTGGCCATGTGTGCTTTTGTCACTTCAGATAGCTTGGGTGAGTGAGTGTGACATTATCATCGGAATAAGTGAATTCTTCCAATTTGCAGTAAAAGTGCACCATTCACACACTCTGGTACTTCCGTGTGGCAAGGCTTTGAAAGCCACTTCACAAGTGATGGCAGCACATTTCCCATGAGATGGAAACACACTCTGATTGCTAACAGCTGCGACAGGCACATCTTACCATCACCGCCTGAGCTCAGAATAGCAGGTCCTTTTTAATGCCCATGACTGCCACCATCTTAAAAAATCATCTCACACACACACACACACACACACACACCCCATATGCCACATGCCACATGCTCACACACAGGTCCATCCAGCTGCAAGTCCTACCGCTACTTGCTGGGAACCTGCACAGTTAGACACCAGGGACACGAAGAGGATACACAGAACCCACTAGCACACTTCACCTTATGACATTAGCTTCACCATATACAAACCAAGGATGAAAGTGAAAACTGTTTTAAAAGGAGAAGAAAGGAAAGAGTTGAGTATGACCTTGAAGGTAAAGTGCAGAGGTTAAATCTGCAAGTTCTAGAGCCTGGGATTGAATCCCAGCCCTGTTACTTACTAGCCATCTGAACGTGGGCAGCTTTCTTACTCTCTCTGTGCCTGATTTTCCTCCTCTCCTTTAAAATGATTCCTACCGCATTATAAAAGGGTACCCAGGTCGATGTCCCCAGAGCCCGTGCCTAGCACATAGGAAGTGCTTCATGAACGTTAGCGTTCCTTCCCCTCCTCACTCACGTTTTAAGGACAGTAGTATCTGGCAAGGTCTGCCACTGGAGTTCAGGGAGCTAGCAAAAGAATGAAGGATAGGTCATACTCCTTTTAAATAAAGACATGGTAAAGTTTAGCAGCTTTCTGTTTTGTTTTGTTTTTAAGATTTATTTATTTTAGGGGGGGAGGGGCAGAGGGAGGAAGGGAGAGAGAGAAAATCTCAAGCAGACTCTCTGCTGACACGGCTCCATCTCACGACCCTGAGATCACAACCCAAGCAGAAACCAAGAGTCGGACGCCTAACTGACTGAGCCACCCAGGGGCCCCTGGGAGCTTTATTTCTAATGCAGAGGCCTAAGATGAGAAGTAACGCTAAACAGATATAAAGCAGAACTGAAAGACACCAGTGCATATTATGTCAGCGACCCACTTTCTAGGTAAAGCCCATGGCAAGGCTGGCATTTTGGAGAGGTGGGTAAGCAGAGGAAGTGGGAGAAGCTTCTAAGATCTGTGTGGTGAGATAGCAAAAAGACTGAGCAACCTAAAACTACCAGTCAGTGAGTGCAATTTACCAACCCCCCTGAGAATCTCTGCCAGCATCTTTCTCCAGGGCTCCCCTCCCCTCCTCTGTTTTTAGATACACTGTTGAACCAGATAGTCTTCCCCATTCAGTCCTGCTATACTATGCTGTGATTTGATGATTACGGAGAGTTGACCTGTCATTTCTCCAACAGTGGGGACATCTTTTTCATGGCAAGACCCCACAGGTGTCATCTAGTCAGGGAGAAAGTAGTAATCCAAAGGGGAAGAGAAGCCCATGTGGCAACCAAGTTGTCTATTTCATCTCATTTTTGGCTTAGGAAAGGGAACATAATGAAATGTTCTCAGGGTCCAGAGTAAAAGTTCTGCCAGAATTCTTTTTTTTTTTTTAAAGATTTTATTTATTTATTCATGAGAGACAGAGAGAGAGAGAGGGGGGCAGAGGGAGAAGCAGGCTCCCAAGGAGCAGGGAGCCTGATGCGGAACTCGATCCCAAGACCCTGAGATCATGACCTGAGCCAAAGGCAGACGCTTAACCACCTGAGCCACCCAGGCGCCCAAAGTTATGCCAGAACTCTTACCAGAGCTAGAACTCTTTGTTTCTATATACCTGCCCCCTCCTTTTTTTTTTTTTTGGTCTTATTTAAAAACAAACGTTTACTACTATGGATCAAAAAGCATTCCTTTCAATACCAAGCCATTATAGAAGAGACAAGGCAACGGACACAATGCTAATGTGGTGTTGATGGAAAATAAAGTATTATTTTCCCTTCAAGGCAAACAATTTCAATAGAATGTGCTGGTAAAGAGTTAGGTTGTTTATCCCGCCCCCCCACCCAGTAATTGTGTGCTTTTGCTTTAAATCCATAGCAGCACAGCCCATGGCAAGGAGCATCAGTCACGCAAATCTATTTCCAATTGTTATTTATTTTTCAAAACAAAACCTCCTACAGCCAAGCATTTTAGGACCTCAAGCTACCTCATTCCCAGCTACAAAGGTCCAAGGCATTTGATGCCAAGGGCCAAGTCCACGGTCATGTCAAGGACCATCAAGACACACAGAAGTAACTTCTGAGGCAGGTTCTGGTGGCAGCACAAAAGTGTGTTCATCAGACAAGAGCCTTCCCTGTAAGATGTTGGGGAACCAATGCCCAGAGGGATGGCTGGAGTCAGCCCTGTGCTACTCACCTCGACCTGCCTTTATTTTGATTTTGCTGTTATTCAAAGAAACCCAGTGCAGTCACTGAAAGCAATTCCAAGAAACAGAGTTCAAAAAAAAGAATTAAGGCTTAGAAAAAATCATTTAAATATGTGTGCAGGCTTTCAGACTGAAAATTCTGAATGGGACAAGATTTTTTCAGATGCATAACCTTGGAATGTTGTTTAAAAAACCAGTCACACCTCAAACGCACCTGCCAATAATCAGAAAGACAGCCAGCATCTCTGAGGAATTACTGTTCATTTAAAACATCCTTTAAAATACATCATAAGAGTAAGTCTGGCAATCCTTACCCATCCCTGCCCTCTAAAATAAATAATTTTTTTTTAAAGATTTTATTTATTTATTTGACAGAGAGAGACACAGCGAGAGAGGGAACACAAGCAGGGGGAGTGGGAGAGGGAGAAGCAGGCTTCCTGCTGAGCAGGGGAGCCCAATGCGGGGCTCGATCCCAGGACCCTGGGATCATGACCTAAGCCAAAGGCAGACGCTTAATGACTGAGCCACCCAGGCGCCCCTGGTATAGTTCATTTTAGAGTGAATCTATTATTTGTCTTTCTTTCTTGACTGGGACATTACTAATTAATTTCAAAGAATGTTTTCTTTGGGCATAATTTTACAAATATTCTTTGAGAACCTAGTTCAAGGCACTTTGTAAAGCATAATGTCCTCAGTAAGGCAGGGGGTTCTCAGGAAGAGTGAGGGCAATGATTTTAAAAGGTCTTTCTGATTTTTATATGTGATACTCCAGGAGCTTTCCTTAATGGCTTTTTTTTTTTTTTTAGATTTATTCATTTATTTATTTGAGAGAGAGAGAGAGAGAACACAAGCAGGGAGGAGGGGTAGAAGGAAAGGGAGAAGCAGATTCCCCGCTGAGCAGGGAGCCTGATGTGGGGCTCGATCCCAGGACCCTGGGATCATGACCTGAGCTGAAGGCAGACGCTTAACCAACTGAGCCACCCAGGTGCTCCATCCTTAATGGGGTTTTAAGGAAGAGATTAAGAGAGAAGTGGCAATCAGGCTACCTTCAGTCTACCCTCCATCAGGGAGTCAGGAGGCTGGGGAACCCTCAGTCCCACAGGATACCAGTCTCTCACTCTTCTCCTAACCTGACAAATAGCCGTGTGGCATCTCCACCCTTGCTGACTTTGCCAGGATCCACATTTTATTCAACTGTAACAGAAAAATGGGGAACGAGAAAGGAGAAAGGGGAAAGCCCCAAAGGCCAACAAACAAATTTCCTAAACCAATGATGCATTTTAACATTCTAGGAATTTAAACTCATATTAACTGTTATTTGAATTAATGTTCGGTCTGTCCAGTGCGAGAGTAATTGCTGAAACTGGAGGAAATTGGTCACACAGACTTCAGCAATGGGCATAAACGGCCAGTGGGCCAAGGGGTCTGAAGTCACGAGTGGCAGATCTAAGAAGGGTTTCCCTAGGAAGGCTGCCACTCACTTCACTCCAGGCAGGCTACTTCCCCACAACCGCAGCAGGCCAAAACCATCCCTAGAAGAAAGGCACGGGGACAAGAAAACAGGCTGCAGTTCTGTACATTCTTCAGCAGCGTCTCAGAAACCTTAAAACATAAAACTTAGGGAAAACCCATTTTTATAGACTCAAACACACGAAACCGCAAAATGGGATAAAACACGGGTAGTTCCAAAGGACTTCTCACCGGGAAAGCTTCAGTCCCACCACCAACACTTCCATTGAACTCCCCAGCGAGCCCTGGTCTTGAACCCCATGGCTGAGTCAGTGAGGTCTGCCCAGCCCAGAACAGGGAGCTCTGGGCCACCTGCAGGAAGAGCACTGAACGGCCCCACAGCCATCCTCGGTGGCATCTTAGTGATTTCTGGACTGGCGGCTGAAGTCAGAATTCTCCGGTGATCGCTATCAGGTTATGACAACGAAAGGCACCATTCTAGGAGTTTCCCTTCTTTCTCCCTCCCTTCGGCTTCCCACAGTCACTGCTCCCCGCATAGTTGTTTTGTTAGTCAGGGAGTAGTAACTCTGACATGGCCGTGACCGTGCACTCTCGGGACGGGGGTGAGAGCTGGCTAGGGGACACACGCTGCGTGTGCGGAGCCGTCTCCCTGCTGAGGCAGAGACGGCCTTGGAATGTTCTTTTTTTCCTTGTGGCTGCCATCCACCATGTTAATTTCCTGGAAGAGACAATCAGCGGCCGCTGTTTTCTTCCCGCAAAATTACTGGCACCAGCCTCTCACCCAGAATGAGGACTGGTCTTCAAAACAGCGATGCTGTCCTTGTCACTAACTTCTTTGAACTGCTTGCACTGGCAACCGCTCGCAGGGCCAGCGTGCCCATAAAGACGCGTTTGCCACTTCGTAGTCACTTCTGTTGTTGTTGTTGTTCTTAAAGAAAAACAGCCTGGCCTTGTTTCTTCTCTGATCTTACTCACCATATTAACCATTGGTTATTTTCAAAAATCCGAGTCACTTTTCCAGAAGAATAATGGCCACTATGGAGACTACTGCTACGGGGTTGGAAAGCCGTCCCAGAAGAGAGACGACGTATTAGTTCTGGGCAGTGACAGCATTCTTGGTACAGATGTCTAGCCTCCCCAGCAGACTGGCTATGAACGGGCAACGTCCACATGGAAGCATCCCTCCTAGTACATTTGTTAAAATAAAATCAGCCTCGGGGCGCCCGGGTGGGTCAGTCGGTTAAGCAGCTGCCTTCAGCTCGGGTCATGATCCCAGGGTCCTGGGATCGAGCCCCACGTCGGGCTCCCCGCTCAGCGGGAAGTCTGCTTCTCTCTCTCCCTCTGACTGCCACTCTGCCTACTTGTGCTCTCCATCTCTCTGTCGAATAAATAGAAACCTTTAAAAAAAAAAAATAAATAAAAAAAAATAAAATCAGCCTCATTACCTAATAATGTAAATGACTTTGGGAGGAAACTCTGAGTCTCCTGCTTTATCTCTCCTTACAATACTGTTCAATTAGAGCGGACTTGGTGGAAATTCTGATTTCATTACCCATCGCCACTGCATTAAAATATGCTTCCTGACGTCACGCTCCGAAATAAACGAAGTTGTTTGCTACAACTACCTACACACAAATTAGAAAATTATACGACACAGAGTTTAATACAGCTTGTAGCCGGGACACAGGTTATTACTGAAAGGAGTTGTTCGCATGGTTTCTGGTTTCGCAGTAAAAGAAGACAACTTGAAAGGACTCCGTGGTTTTGATGCTCTTCTGAAATGAAAACATTTAGTGAATGTGTAGCATTGGGTTGTCATTAATGTCGGCCATGCGAAAACAGTGTCTCCAGGAACACTCTAGTCATTCCCCCCGTCGAGACCACGACTTTCCACCCTCTGGCATTTCGGGCGTTGTGCTGGTACTTTTCCAAAAGAGAATCTTTGGGCAATCCATTCTAGGTAATCCAACACATATAACACTCTTAAACAAATAGGTGGTCTCAATTTGCTGAAGTGGTCAAGAATTGCCACGGGAGAACGTGTTCCTTTCTGAGAAACACAAAGCTAACGAAGACAATTGATGACATCCTTGAACGTTGGAAAGCGAGAAGTATGAACACAACATTTAAAGGTGTAGAGTGTAGGGGCGCCTGGGTGGCTCAGTCGGTTAAGCGTCTGCCTTCGGCTCAGGTCATGGTCCCAGGGTCCTGGGATCAAGCCCTACATCGGGCTCCCTGCTTGGCGGGAAGCCTGCTTCTCCCTCTCCCTCTCCCCCTGCTTGTGTTCCCTCTCTTGCTGTGTCTCTCTCTGTCAAATAAATAAATAGAATCTTTAATAAAGAAAGAAAGAAAGAAAGAAAGAAAGAAAGAAAGAAAGAAAGAAAGGTGTAGAATGCTGGTTCAAAATAATGCAGTGGACAAAAATATAAAAATATCAGATTAGCTTTACATCGCTCCTATTGAACTTCTTGATATGTACAGTTTAGCAAAGTCTTATTGATGAAAGCAGAAAAATCTCCGGCATCCTTGATGTGTTTGATGATAGGTAGCACCTTTTATGCACTGTGTCTGCTGCCTAACTACATTGTAAACGAGCAACAAAACACTGTACTTACTCCCAAAGTTATAAGGAATTAAACATGTTGTGCTGAATGAAGTTAATAGTACAACATTAAAAAAGAGTTGCTAGGTACTTTCCTGCCCCATGCAATCAAGTTTGGCACAAGAGAGAAGAAAGTAAAGCTATTTTCTTAGGTAGGGAGTAAGCATTAGGAAGTGGTATTCTCTATCACATGGCCGGGGTGTTTTGTGGTTGCTCTTATTTTCCTCTCCCCGTTCACTGTCCATGAATTAATTTAAGAAATAAGCAAGGCATAAGGGAATAGGCTAAATATATAACAGTATTTGCTATATTCTTTGGTTTCAAACACTCTTAAGAGACAGGGATCAAACATGGGATAAGAAAATATTTTGCAATTTCTCAGGATATCACATATTAGTCGTGCTTGCTACAGTGGTTACATACCATTTTTAATATCACTTTTTTTATTGCAATGGTTTTTAAACACCCAAGGTGAATTCTCACAAAGAGACTGCCTGGGTCCTAGGGGGTGGGGTGGGCATCTGGTGATACTCTCACGGTAATAATCTCTTTACTTGACTCTATTTCTAATTATAAATTCAAACTGTAATGCCTCTCTCCATCCTCTTGCACCTCCTTTCTAATCTACAAAACAAAACAAAAAAATGTATTTTTAACTTGTATTGTGAAATAGCCACAAATAGGACTCCGGGGGTTCATAAATCCTGCTGTATATGAAGTGTCTGATTTTCTTCCAGCCATCAATTAAATCACAAGGACAATGTAGCTCATTTTATAAAATAAAATATAAGTGATATTTGACAGCTAAATGGCGAAAGATTATGATTGTTTATATTTGAGCGCTTTGACCTACTAAAATGTATTGGAGAGGAACATCTAAGACTTAAAATCTGGATGGACGTTTTAATGTTTTAAACTGTTCATATCCAACCCCAAATACATTCATTTAAAAAAAAAAAGTGTTTAAAGCCAAAGAATTTATGGTCTATGCATCTATGGTTTCCCCCTTTGGTGTTTTAGTTTTGTGTTAAAGTTTTGTGTTTTTTTGCTACAGAATCATATCTGGAAAATATCAATAGAAATGTTATCAGTTATCAAGCCTACTCATTTGGACATTAAAGGGATTAAAGTTATTGTCAGCACACAAGATTGCACTGGAAAATAATTAATCCTTTTTGATGCTGTTTGTTTTCCTCAAGAACAGTCAGAAAAAGATGTAAATGGATGTACAGATTATCATGTAAATGTTGACTCTCAAAGGAGATGATGAAGGAATCTAAATAAGGCTACCTTAATTCTGAAATAATAAAAGTTCAAACAATGAATGGCTGAAATCACACCTCAAAATTACACCAGATACCAGCTTACAAAAATAAGTTTTCAATTGTGTGGAATCATTACCAACTGACAGAAAACAAAAGAAGCATTTTGCAGAACCATGCTGGTTTTGCTGTTCTTTCTGCTAATTTAGTTTGTGCAGAAGATTCACTGTGTGGACCACTTGTTCTTCATCACACTAAACAAACGCCTTTAGAAGAAGACAAGCTAGGGCCACCTGGGTGGCTCAGGTGGTTAAGCTGCTGCCTTTGGCACAGGTCATGATCTCAGGGTTCTGGGATCAAGACCCTCAGCAGGGCTCCCTGCTCAGTGGGAGGTCTGCTTCTCTCTCTCCCTCTCCCTCCTCCCCCACCCCACTGTTCTCTCTCTCTCTCAAATAAGTAAATAAAACCTTAAAAAAAAAAAAAAAGAAGAAGACAAGCTAGTGATGAACTAGGTAGTACCTCTTCATCTTTTCAGATTTCTGCAAGGAGATTTCATGGGATTCCATAAGTGAAATCAATTAAGTAAAATCTATGGCTAGACAGGGAATATACAACACAATGCATCCATGTAGAATGTATCATGCACATTTATTTTTCAGCATTTAGAGATTACGGATGATGATTCAGCATGCCCTTGCCCGTTGTCTTCCTGATAATCTAATGTAAATGTATACTGCATAACAGCTTTACCACTCTGACCTCAATGTGGAGTAAAATAACAGATAACAAGGAAGTAGAAGCTAGTCACTTAACACAAATATGTGATTTTGATGCTTTGGCTCATTCTGGCCCCTGCTCAGTTCCCACACCTTGGTCAGGAGATGTGGCTTTCGTTAAAACCTGCTATTTCTAAGGTTTAAGATATTAAACATAGTTTGGGCATATGAAGAGTCATCTTTGTTCTCACTTCATTAATAATCGCAGTAAGAGTCCATTCCCCACACAAACTGTCCTCAGGAAGGGAAGTTAAAAGGCCTTGAATAATTTCTCCTACTGCCCTGCAGTGAGACCTTACTAGTCTCCTTCCTTGTCTGAAGACCCTTCCCCGGGTTAGACAGTCAAGGTAGAGGTGCTCCCTCTCATGAATCATAGTTTCTGTTTTGTTTAGCTTGCTCTAAAGAGCTCAACCAAACCAAATTACAGAGCTCCAGACCTGTGAAGACCTCTGAGCTGACCCAATCGAACCCACTGCTTTTCAGCCAAGGCAACTAAGGCTTGGAGAGGCAAAGGGACTGTCCTGAGATTACCAAGCCGGGGTGAAACCCAGGAGAAACCACCACCCACATCTTCTCACTCTCCTGCCATCTTTCAACTAGGTTTATCCCAACCTCCCCATTTCACAGATGAAAAAACCAGAACTAGGGTTAACAGAAGTCACCACGTGGGAAGAGTGAGCAGAGGTTAGGTTTTTAGGGTGGCTAGCTGAGGCCTGGGCAGCCACAGGGGGCCTGACCTTGAGGACACCAGACAGAGGACCATTCATGGGTCACGCTGGTGGTGGTGGTAGGGAGAGGCAAGCTTTGGCACCGCAGAGAGAACGCTGGGCAGTTGGGGGTGGAGACAGTTATCAGGAGAGAAAACCCCAACAGACTGGGAAAATGGCGGGGGTGCCAAAGAGGAAGATTACATTGAAATAAAGTTGTGTCCACTTGACATCTTCCCCCAGCTCCAGTCCCAGCCACAAGTGGGCTATAATATATCTAGAAGTACAGAAGCTAAACTTGCCTTTCATTTATTTATTTTTTAAAGATTTTATTTATATATTTGAGAGAGAAAGAGCAAGCATGAGTGGGGTTAGGGGCAGAGGGAGAGGGAGAAGCAGACTCCCCGCTGAGCAGCGAGCCCAACACGGGGCTTGATCCCAGGACCGCGAGATCATGACCTGAGTCGAAGATAGGCACTTAACCGACTGAGCCACCCAGACGCCCCTAAACTTGCCTTTTAAAGGTCCCCCTTAATACCTGTCTTAGGGACCATAGCAAGTAAAAAACCAGAGGCATCCCTACCCTCTCCCCCTGAGTCATCTGCTACTGTAATACCTGGATTCATTCTTCATAGCATTTATCACTCCCTGGAATGCTTCATATTTATTAGGTGTCTCTCCACACATTTAGAATATATGGTAGAAAGGAGCAGGGACCTGTCTTTCTTCCTCATCCTATATTCCTCATCCTCAGTGCCTGACACATGGCAGGTGCTCCAAAGGAATGATTAAATTAGGGAACCCTATCACCTGCTTCTAGCATGTAATCTCTATTACTCTAGAGAGGAACAAGAAGGTTGCTAAAGATATCCTAGACAGCCCTGGGCATTTCCTTCTAGCATAGAAACTTTATGGCAAGAACCAAAATAAGTTCAAGGATACCTAATTTATCAAAAAACGCAACAAAAAAATCAACTGGGCAAGCATCCTTTTCTGAACTATATTTACTAGAACCTGTCACTCAAAGATGCCAAAGGAGTTCGCAGGATTAAAAAAAAGGTCAGGGGCTGGAGATGAGGGGTAAGGGTCACGGTCATGGAGAAGAAAGGTAGTTACTGTTCTTCTGACATCAAGGGCCGGTCCACAGTGGTCAGCACCTGGACACCCCATGTGTACTGTTAGGTGTCAAGGAGCGGCGTTAGAGATAGATTCAAGCCCAAATGCTAAGTCTGCCACTTACCAGCTCAGTGATCCTGGGCAAATTATTACACCTCTCCAATCCTCAATTTCTTTGTCTGTATCAGAGACAGCAGTAAATATTTCACAGGGTTGTTATGAGGCTCAGATGCAAGAATACATCTGGACAATTAGCTCAGTGCCTGGCACACAATGGTAGCCACTATTACTATTATTATATGAGTTATCGGTATTTTTGTCTAATCTCAGATAATACTCAATAATCAAAGTTAATCTCCATCTGCTTTTCTGAACCAAGAATTACTGCTTTATCCTGGGATTACTGTAAGGTCACGGTGGCAAGTGGGTTTCAGCGCATTTCCTAAGTCAGATGGATTTCTCATGAATGCTTTGGATGCTGGTTGAGGTGTATTGTGCTGTGATTGATTGTGACATCTGCCAAGGGTGTGGGGCCAGGCTCGCTGGTCCTAATATTAGAATTGGTAAGCCTCTTCCAGTGTCCCAGAGACTAATAGCTATGTTAATATTATGTAACAAAGCACAAATAAATGGAAAGAATGGGCTAAGAGTCAGGTGCTCTGGGTTCTAATTGTAAGCTTTGCAACCAACTGGCTAAGTGATTTCGATATAGTTACTTCTTCAAAAAGTCACTTCCTATTAAAATCCTGTGATTTGCCAATATTGATTTTTAAAATGTAAACAAAAAAGAAAGTGGGCAGGGCCTTGGCTACAGGAAGTCCTTGATGGTTATTTGTTGAGATCATTTGAAAGAAAAATAAAAGTCCAAGGCTATCGTACAGAAATGTAACAGTTAAATATTTTCTGTCCTCATTCAGAAACACTGACTCTTCCTACCAGTGAAGAATATATTTGAAAGGAGAAAAAAAAATTACAATATTTTTGGCACTAAAAAAAAAAATCAGCTAATGCTTAGGGATGCTCCAAGAAAGACAAGGCTGTTGAGAATATGGCAGCTCTTTAATAACCAAGGCACCATTTAAAAATAGCTAGAATTAATTACAGAGCTAATGACCCATTGAAAGGCTTATTTAAATACCAAAGCCAGCACTGAACAATCATGGAAAATATGGCTTAGAAGGGTTTTAGAGAACAGAAACCAGGAACAGCAGTTGAAACAAAAACCACATTATCCTAGAACACTACTTCGGTGAGAAACATTCAGGATGTGAAAATCTCAGGGGAGTTCTCACACTAGGTAAGAGAAGCTACCGGGATCAACAGAAAGACAAGAAGATGACCCATTCAGTCACCTGCTTGGAAAAGAAGGGCCTCTATTCAGCATTAACCCCTTGAGGAGAGCCCTTCACCAACAGCCCCCTATCCCCCAAGCTTTCTTCCCCCCCTTCAAACCCTCTGCTTTTCTGACGCATCTACCCATTTTTAATGTGCCATAGGATAAAATGAAAATTTCCTGAGAGAGGAAAATATGTACTTTAATAAGTCTCTGTGGCTATTTTAGAGCAGCATTATCTCCACGAGTTTCCTGTGTCTTGGTCCTCTGTGCCTCCCATCCACACCATCATAAGCCAAAGAGGAGGTGATAATGTTCTTCGGCATGCCCTACTTGCCAAGCAAAAGTGATACCACTGCAGTTCTTAGCTTCTCTCTGTACCGAAATGGCCTTTCTGCACGTCAGTATCCTGGGAGCACTCCGGGTGGCCAGAGTTGGAATAGTTTCGTGACTTCATTCATGCCCATTTATTAAATGCATTACTCTTACCCTTATTTACTAGAGCCTAGACGTGCCTTGTAGTTGCCTTGCTAAGTTAAACGTGTAATGGAATCAAAAGGTTCCAAAGCCCTTGAGATCTCAGTGTGGGGATGTGGGGGCGGAAGTGAGGCACTCTTGACGTATATTGGTTTCAAGGAGCAAATATAAATTTTAGTATAAATTGCTGCTCACAATAACGCTTTTAAACCAGCAATTATTTATACTGTACTACTCGAGGAACCCTATAATTATTCTGAAAGCGCTTGCCAATGTCTACCCTGTTTCATAATTGCCCACACAGCCTTGTTCAAAAGAATTAGTGGCTATGTTAAAATTCTGTTTGGTATTAGGTTACTGTTTGAAAGAAGTGATTGCACGATGTCGTGATATTTAGGCAGAAAGGGGCCAAGGAAAGGAAAGAAAAAGGAAACTGTCTTGAGTCACAGGTAGGAAGATAAAGAAGGCGGTGGTTAGAAGGATACTCACATTGTTTGAAGTTCTTTTTTTTTTTTTTAACTTCTTTTCTAAGAAAAACTGTCATCTGTTGAGCAAAATGACTTTAAGGAAACTTTTTAAAAAAGTTTCATGTGGTAGTTTTTGAAAGAAGAATGATAACCCACTTCTCTCTCTTCTTCACTCCCACCTGTCCAGAAAATATTTTTCCACTTCCGGCTTTTACTCCCAATATTCATAAGTGAATCTGCAGCTTACACATCTCGAAACACCCATCTGTGTAGGTCACTTGACTTTGTTGACCTATTTTCTGCCTTTTTCTTCTGTTACACAAATTTCCCCCACTTGAAAGAGTGGTCCCTCTACTTTCCAATGAAGCCAGACAGCAGAGGGATTTCAAGTTACCTGAAATTGAAAGCTTTTGGAGTAACTGGCATTTCAAGTGAGTTTCATGGGGAAAAAAAAAAAAACAGGATCCATCCTGGGTGTCTCTCTCATTTTTATCTCATGCTCTCTCTCCTTCTAGACCCATTCCATTGCAGACCAGGGGCTTCGTGTTCCCTATCCATCCCCAAATGAAATCTACCCTCAAAGCTGAAGGTGCTGTGGATTGTTTCATAAATAGGAGCAGGGAGGAGGAAAATCTGGCCAGAGCAATAACTTTTTTAAGATTTTATTTATTTATTTATTTACTTATTTATTTGAGAGAGAGAGAGAGAGAGAGAGAGTGCAAGCCCACCCGCACGTGAAAGGGGGGAGGGGCAGAGGGAGAGAGAAGCTTAAGCAGACTCCACGCTGAGTGTGGAACCCGGCACAGGGCTCGATCCCACAACCAGGAGATCATGACCTGAGCCGAAACCAAGAGTCAGACACTCAACTGACTGAGCCACCCAGATGCCCCAATAACTCCTGAATTTAAACCATTTATTTTCATTTTCCCCAATGCCCCTTTTGTGAACCTGTCACATAAAAAAGTAGAGACCTAAAGCAGTTATCTGAAAATAACTTTCGTATTACTTATCTAAATATTTTAGGGAAATGTGTTTCCTGCTCAAGAGTCTAGGTTATCTTCTTAGTTTTATTTACTTTGCAGGTAAAGATGTTGCCATTGATGGCTCTGGGCAGTTCTGAGAAGGTGCTGTGGGCCGACGTGCCTAGGGGCATAAGCCAAAGTCAGCCTCCCCAGTCCACTGGCCACACCTGAAGTCCTCCATGCCTGGAAGTTCATGGTTTCCCCTCTCTCTTCATCATTTCAGGTTCCACTGGAGGCCCCATCTTTGATTCAAACCTCACTTCCTCCTTAAAGCCTTCTAAGATGAAGAAACCTTACACATATCATAGATGTTTCTTTTTACCATTCATCTGTCCAGTTTGAACTTCCTTATCTTCTTTTTGTGAATATGTTCCCTTGCCATTATCCCTCCAGGAACAATTGTTTGTCCACCTCAACTCAAAGATAAATGACCAGGAACAGATTTATTGGAGTATATATATTGCTTCATCGTCCTCAAACTTTGGAACATCCCCAAATGTTTGGACAGCAATAAGTACCCAGGAAATGCTCTTTGAATAGCCAACCCTGACTGGTTTAAGCCCACTGTCACTTAATATGCCTTTTTACTCCTTTTGTTTTAAAGAAATTTCTCCTCCTCCTACTTGCTGGCAGGAAGAATTTTCTGCTACCTGCGTTTTCTTTCCGCCTGGCACTCTGATTCTGTGAAGATTGAGCTTCAAGTTGCCATGGAAGAATCTGCATTATCCCCTCTACAGTCATACCTAAAATTAGCCCACTTTTTCAAGATCTAAAACGCACACAGTTGTTACAGTTACCTGGGAACTAGAGAGTGGGGCTTTCTGGCCCTAGAAGAGGATGTGCAAAATGATACATAGGGTTCAGCCTTCATTTGGAAGGAGCAAAAATCACAGAGGTCGCTGTTACATGACAGGAAGGGCCAGTGTAGTGAACAGCGTGTTTTGGCTAAGTTACTTTGTACTATTATGTAATGAGATACAAGCTCAGCCTTGTTGGAGTTTAAATAACCAGAGTTAACTGTTACAAACTCTGGGATGGGAAGATAAACACAGGAAATTCTGTCCTTGGTCCTCCAGTTAGTCAAGCCCACCATTCATCAAGAGCACATTCCCTTGGGCTACAAGAGAAACATCTTGCAAACTGGTAACAAATAGAAGTCATTTTCTAGATGGTTCTCTCAAAGAATTCAATGAAGCAAATTCTCCTAACTCAGAAAATTTTGTGAATATTATGTATTTTAGAGCATCACCAGGGCAAACAGCAGTGAATCCCAGCTGATGAGAGCCCTAAAAAGTAATCTGGGATAGCTGAATTTTCAAATAGCTGGAATTTTATCCAAGAAAGCACATCAAAACAAAGAGGGTAGTTATCCTAAACATTTTAAAAATATTTTATTTATTTATTTGAGAGAGAGAGAGAAGCAAAAGAGTGAGCACGAGCGGGGGGAGGGGCAGAAAGAGAGGGAGAAGCAGACTCCCCCACTGAGCTGGGATCCTGACACCAGGCTCCATCCCAGGACCCTAAGATCATGACCTGAGCTGAAGGCAGACGCCCAACCGACTGAGCCACCCACGCACTCCTATCCTAAACATTTTTAACAGAGTATTTCTAAAAGCATGACGTATATTTCTTCTTCTTAGGGTACTTTGAACATAATTTGCTCTTTCTTGATGAAGTGTCATTTATAAAGCTTGTTTTAAAACGTATTAGTAACTTACCAGAAAATTACAAAATTATTCTATATGCTGTAATGACTTTAAGGCCTTCTAAGATTTATAGGACATTTTGCCCCCAAACTAAATGCCCCAGTCTTTTGTCCTTCTTATAGTTATTTTCCCCTTTATCAGTTGCTGTCTTTCCATCGGTAGTCATACGCTAGATCTTATGAGGCCCTCCTTCTAGTTGTAATTAATACTTCAACTTGGAATTAGTTATGTTCTTGGAACATAACCAGAGAGCCAAACTTGTCAGAGGACCTGTGTAAAAACCAGTTATAACTAGGATGTATTGGGTCCAAAGGGATTTCCTCTGAGTAAAGTGCATGAGCTGTAGTGCTTGAACTTTGGGACTCTGTTTTGGCAGCCCACAGGCCTATTTGCTTACTTCCTAAATTCTCACATGGTTCCTGATAGAAGAGGTTGCAAGAAGACAGATCCATCATAGGTGAAATGCTGCTGTAGCAGGGAGGCAAAAAAGGTAATCAAAAGAGCACATTCTTTCACGTACCCAGACCAAGCGTGGTGCACAGTCCAGCAATCACCTCTCTGTTATTTCCATTACAGCTTGATAATTACTGAAAGCACATTCAGTTTGAGAAAGTTCCTTGATCTCTTCCCCATGACTCCAAGTAGCTATGTTTTAAGAAATGGCAAATCAACTTATATTAATCAAAGCGAATTTTGTGCTCAAAAACAAAACAAAACAAAAACTAAGCCAAATATCTATACTTTATAAATTTTGGCCAGTTTTTTTTTTCCTTTTATTACAGATAGTCAAAGGTTACTATGGTTGTTTTTTCTTAAGGAAGCAATTTAAGTTATAATAAGGAGTCTGTGAATGATTTGAATTTGTGGTTAGTTCATTTTTGGACCACATCAACCAATCATGTGTAATCCATATCTGGCAAAGCAAAAGTTTATCGGAGCGACTCTTGCTCGTGTTCCCTATGAGACTGTATTAAATTTAGATCTCTCTAGAGGTTCTGACTCACTTCTTAAGGAGATTCAGGTTGAAAATGATCATACCACCACAAAATGCAGTCTGGTTATATATTAAAATGTATGTCACTTCAAAAACACTGAGTGAGGGGCGCCTGGGTGGCTCAGTCGTTAAGCGTCTGCTTTCGGCTCAGGTCATGGTCCCAGGGTCCTGGGATCGAGCCCCACATCGGGCTCCCCGCTCAGCGGGAAGCCTGCTTCTCTCTCTCTCACTCCCCCTGATTGTGTTCCCTCTCTCGCTGTGTCTCTATCAAATAAATAAATAAAATCTTTAAAAAAAAAACAAAAAACAAAAACACTGAGTGACAAAACTGCTTTTGTAAATTTTTTTTTTCTCTTTTTTGTTTTGTTTATTTTTGTTTTCAAGAGTGGTTTCTGAAACAGTCAAATTCATGTGACATAATCAGGGTCAGCTTGCCCCAGTCACACCCTTAATATTTCATTAACACAGGAACTGAGTTGCCATTCCATCTTTGTTATGTTTATGCTTAATATGTGTGTTCAAGTGCTTACCCTCCCTCTAATGTGGCTGCTTGGGCAATCTGTCCATCTGCCCTTAGCAGCAGCTGCTAATATTTAACTATAATTTTAGGCTACATTTTTTTCCCCCCTATTTAAAAGTTACACAGGCTTATTGAACAGAATTTAGAAAATACAGAAAGTATAAAGAAAACATGTATTCACAGTCTTCATTCCTAGAGATAGGCAAGGCTTTAAAAATGTACCCACTTGTATATACACATCTTCACACCCACGAGCACACACACACACATATATTGGTAGTGATGTTTTATCATATAAGTGTTTCTACACCTGGAAGTTTTAATTTGTATTTTTAAAATACAGAAAATGCAAGTTAATTATAAATAATTAAAACCTAATGATAATTGTGATGAGAAGAAAGTAATGAAGACAGTTTAAAACTCTAACTTTGTAATGAATACAAGAACTTCACCCCGGGGCGCCTGGGTGGCTCAGTCGTTAAGCGTCTATCTTTGACTCAGGTCCTGATCACAAGGTCCTGGGATCGAGCCCCATGTCGGGCTCCCTGCTCGGCGGGAGGCCTGCTTCTCCCTCTCCCACTCTCCCTGTTTGTGTTCCCCTCTCGCTGTTTATCTCTCTGTCAAATAAATAAAATCTTAAAAAAAAAAAAAAAAAAGAATTTCACCCAGTGTTGCAGATTCAGGAAAACTTGAGAAGGTGCTTTAACCACAAGATGGCTCCCAAGGGTTTGGACTCCGTTCCATAATATAACAGATTCTCAATTGTAAAATACCAACGCATTTAAAAAAGGGTCAGGGAAAACAGGAGAAAAGTAAATGCCAACCCAAAACTATATCCATATATGTTAAAATTCTCCCAAAGTGAACAGAGTCAGCCTACCAAAGCAAAACCAAGAGGAGGTGAATGTTCAAATATGCAGACAAAAATCCATTACTGAAACAAAGCACAAATATCTGCTTAGCACCTACGTGCAAGATTCTGACTACGTGAATACCAGAGGTACCAGACAACTGCCCCCGCCTTGTATGCTTCTTTGCCTAACTAGATACATCTGCAGCTTTCTGCAGGGGACTCCACTTCTCACAGAGCTCAAGTGACATTTATCCAAATGGACAGCAGATATTAAACAGGCTTCTGCATTAGAAGGTATCTCACTTCACTTCAAAAGAAAGTCTACCCTGCAAGTTTGATCAAGGAAGTGCCATGAGATTTTAGCCCTTATGTATATTTGCAATAATTGTAGTGGTCAAGAACACTAAGATTCTAGTTCTGCCACTTACACAGATCTTAGGGAAATGTCCTTGAGCCTCAGTTTCTTCATTTGTAGTATGAGAATCTTAACCACTCACCTCACCTCACTGTGTTCTAAAAAGAAAATGAGATAGTACAGTGTTTGGGGGATAGGGGCTCTCAGTAAATGGTAGCTCTTACTGTACACCCCAAAGAGTCTATTAGGAAACTGGCTCCCCAGACATCCAAATCATGGCTTTTCCCATATGGTCACATCACAGACACTGTTTGTCTGCGGACACAGGTTCTAGTTCACTGCGGTTCATCCTTAGCAGTCATTGGGAAATTTACTCCAATATGGTAAGTACACACACAGGTAAGAATGGCCTGAGTACCAGCAAACACGGCACTCAGGATCCGCTAGAACACTCATGGTCTTCCACGGGCCTGGACCCAGCTCTCACTCTGTCCCTCACAGGCAGCCTTCAACACACCTCCTAACTTGAGCATGCTAGTCACCACACACTTCTTTCCTTCAGCCTGTGAATTATATGTCCAGACAATGAATCTACTGTCTGAGAGATACACATGCTCACATATGCATGCTTAGAGCATGGCTGTGGAGACAGGGTTGAAGGGCTCTGCGGCTGGATACCTCAGTTCAAATCTCAGTTCACATCACTGTGTGACCTTGTACTAGCCACTTCAACCTCTCTGATCTGATCCCTGGTTCCCTCATCTAGAAAAGGGGCAAAGGAACAGTTCCTACTTAGAGAGCTGTTGAAAGTTAAATATGATCATGCATGTCGACTGCTTAGCCCAGTGCCTGGCATACAGAAAAGATTCAATAAATGTCGGCTTATGTTGTTACTATTGCGGACTTTCTCCTAATCTGGTGTTCTTCCCATCTGGCTCACCAATTAAGACCTGCTTTTGGAGCTGTTCTTTTTGGTTTTTTGTTTTTCTTGTAGTGATGATAATTTGTAATCAATCAACCACACTCTCTCATCCAGTTACTTTTACCTTCACTTCTGAGAGAGCTGGCCAGGATCAGGGGTACAAACAAGGACTGCAGAATGCTGCTTTCCTGTGTCCGAAGCCTCCTGTGGGCTATTATCAATCCGACCCTTTGGTCTCTTTGTGACAATCCTCGAGCCAAAAATGATGGGGCCAGCGAAAGCAAATCATCTTTGACTTGTTAAACTTTTAACAGGTTCATTGTTCAAATGAACATTTGGGGGATGGAGAATCAGAGAGAATTCTAATTTAAACTATTTTCTCAATATAAATAATTCTAAGAAAATCATAGGAGAGCAAAAAACAGAGAGATTTAAATAACTCGATACCCTAATACGCGAGTTAAAATTCTGTAACCAGTGCAATAATAGTATCATTATACTCCCCCTGCCCCACCCCCCGCCCCCCCCCCCCCGATTTGGGGCTTTTAAATTCAATGCCACAACCAACAGCTTACAAACTCCTATGGGCAAGCAGTGACCTCCCTGTGAGCTTGGTGAATATTATCTATTGTGTTCTATCAGTATCTCAGCAAAAAGACAGCGTTCCTGAAACCTCAGTCTCTGCATTCGCCCATCAGAGCTCTGAGGAAGAACACTGCCTTCTTTTCATGTGGGTTGATTTCAAGGGACAATAGGGGATTAACAGAAGACAACACAAACAGATTTAGATAAAATTGGTGCATTCCTAAGAATTCTTCCATTAAGGTAAATTCCACAGATACAACACTGACTTTTCTTCCTTTTTTTATTTATCTATTTTTTTTTTTTTTTAGTCTAAATTTTAAAGGAGCTGTTTCTTGTAACCAGAGGCTCAAGTACTGTTGCTGTTCAAACAGGATTGGTTTCAGGCGTAGTGGAGGTTGCAAAAATAATTCTGCAAAGGCAACTCACAGTGTGCATGTTATGTGTAATCTATTTTTATGTATTTATTAGCAGAAGCATTTGGAACACCTCACTGCTAAATAATGAGATAAACTAACTGCATTTGTCCAATATATTCCCATTTATATCACATTTATATTTGGCCTTGAGCCTAAACCTATGTTATTCAACAACCTACTCTATCCCATTCATAATGGATTTTCTCTAAATGGATCTGTTTCATGTTAAAATTAGTGATAAAGGTAGTTTTTTAATGGGATAGGTGGCAAGCCATAGCAACTTCTGAAAGCATAACCTAATGCGAATAACTTAATTATTAGCTGTATCACCTACATAGAACCAGGATTATAAAATAAAACTAAACTTGGCTCAAACATATATATATGTTTTTTAAATTAGCTAATTATATGTGACCTGAATTGAAAAAGTCAACACATCCCCTTGAACAACCATTCAAACACTTAAGAAAAATGAATTGTCCTTGAACTCAGGCCAGGTATTTGATGGATTAATAAATATCACTTGCCTCCTGCCTTGAAAACTGAAGTTAATTCTGATACAAGTTTCTTGCCCACCTACCCCTTGATGTTGGTAAATTGTTTCGTAAGCATTTGGATAATAGGATGCAAAGTTAATAACAGAGGTCTATAATTAACACACACTCATATGTGTACTCTAAAAATAGGGTACCAAGGAAAGTTTTCTTATTAGGCAATGTGATCAAGAATTAATTGGTTAATGTCTATATAGTCCAACTACACATAAATAAAATGTATGATTATTATAATTATGGAAAGCACAGTTCAAAATCCACTTCAAGTTCAAAGAAATACTGATTTATACATCTAAGTATAGACGCAAATATTTAACTGTTTAAAGATACTTATTTTAATGCTATTCCAAAACTTAATAAGTATTACTCATCTCTCAAGTTTTACTTTTTCCCTCTTAATAAAGGGTGTGAGATGATATGAAAAATCACATAATTCCATTACTGCCATAAATAACATTTTAATGTTATTTTAATTTGGGGGGACAATTTGGTCATAGGAAGGGAAGAGAGAAAAATCTGGTGAGAGAAACTGTCATGTTAATGACAGTGCATGCTGGTGGATGATTAAGGAGAAGGTGATTTACATTTACTAAAAGCTCTGTTTACATGGAGGAGAGAACAATAAATAAAGTTGGGTTCCTAGCCTCCAAATCTTATACATTATTTGAGGTGGGCAGGTGATTAGATGAATGTGTGGTAAGTTGTAAAAAGCATAATAACATAATATAGCAAATCAGACTTTTTGAGAGAATTCAGGAAGATCATTTGTTATCTGATCTGGGCCATGAAGAATGACTATCACATTTCAGTAGGCAGCGGAAAGGAAGTTGGGGTGGGAAGGAGAGAAAGCCAAGCAGAGGTCCTAGTATGAGCATGCACGGTTTGTTCAAAGAGAGGCACACTGTGTCTCAAAAGAAGGGTGGGCAGGAGCCAATGGATGGAAAGTGGGTAGCTAGGTTGGTGAGTCCCAATCTTAAAGGGTCTTGAATACTCTGCTGAAGAGTTTAGACTTATTTTCCAAGTCACTTAAAGTTTTTGGAACAGGGGAACCTATTCAGACCCATGTAGGTATTAGATCAGAGATTTTTGTCTCATCTGCCCAATATTCAACCACACAAAACTTACGAGTTTTAAAAATTGTTTCTAACAATTGATAACCAGGGACTTTTACATTAAAATTCAGACTTCCAGATTCTCTTGAAAAATCAAGAGACCCGGCAATGGTGGACCAGTTATTCTAAATGGTGACAGGTGGTCAGAGCCAAGGGAGGTGGCTCATTCCAGATGGCACACGCGCTGTCCAGTGGTCCAGGTGCCTCTTCTATCTGCCACACTCATGTCACCTGCCTAGCAACACTAAGCATTTAGGTTTGCGCCTTCTCTTTTAAAGAGATGTCTTCTCTCACCAGAGAGTCTTTCTACCATTGCAAGCAGCATAAATTAACTTAAATGTGTTAATTTATATTGATTCTCTCTGGCTTTTTTTTTGTTGTTGTTGTTAATGCATTACTCCCCCACCTTTATTTGTCTCTCATGTTAATGAGGTTTCCCACTTATTCCTTCATTTAAAGAAGAAAGTAAGTACTTTTAAATATAATGTCTTTAGGTTGAAAATGCAGGTGTTATGTGTGAAGGGCCCGTGATGAACTTGGGGGAAAGAACATATTCTATGGCAGGATTCCTCAGCCTCAGCACTACTGATATTTGGGGCTGGATAATTCTTTATTTGGGGCAGCTGTCCTGGGCACTACATAGGATGTTTAGCAGTATCCCTTGCCTCCACCCACCAGATACTAGTAGCACTCTCCAGCTGTGATAACCAAAAACGTCTCCAAATATTGACAAATGTCCCCTGGGGGTCAAAACTGTCCCCAGTTAAAAACCATTGCTCTACAGGGAGGAGGGTATCCAGGAAGATAAGCACTGGGTAGGAGAGCAGTGCTCTGCCGGAAAATGGACAGGATGATGCTTTGTATCTCCTGCTGTTACTTCTACCCTGTGCACCTTTCTACTGTGCCAAAGACAAAGGCTGTCCCAACCAAGGGGAGACGGCACAGCAGGGCAGCCTCAGCTAGTGATGCCAAATAGTCCCCAAAGGCCTTCCTACCTGTGAGAAGCTTCAAACATACCCACGAGGCGGGAGAGCAGCCAAGGCTCCTCGTTCTAATGCTCCCTCTTACTCATGTATGTATAGAAGATGGCAACTTGGATGATCTACTCTCAAGACTCTCAAGACCCAAACTTCCCCATTTGTACACCTTGGCCAAGTGTAGTGTCAGAATGCCTCTGAAGACAGAAGAAGCCATTTCTCCCCCACCAGGCAGCAGTGAGGTCCGGGCTGGGTGTCGCTGGGAGAGCAGGACTTGCAGCTAACACCTGCTGGTTGGAGGCAGGCCAGGCCCACATCTCAGCATCCCTCAGAGCGCGTTCCTGGGCTTCCCCGTCCACCAGCAACACAGCCTCTGAGCTCACACATCTGAGAGTTTCCTTCATGTTTCCTGTAATGAAATTGATCTTGAATCTAAGCATTATCATTGTTAGGTTAGCAAACTATCACTACGATTTCGTATGTTTTCCTAGTATAACTGGCGGGGGGCGGGGGGGGGGCAGGGGACGAGCGGGCGGTTGCTGAATGACAAAGCCAAGAAGTAGGTAAAAGTTGACTGGAGAGTTTTATATTTGTTTCATATGGATTTCGGGTTGGGTTGGTTTTGAGCTAAGAAAAAAAATAGAAAGATTATGGCATTTCCTGGAGTGTAAAATAGACAGGCTGATGATATGACTTACAAAATCATATTTTTGTGGTTAGTGCCTTTTCACACTTCTTTTTTCTGGCACATAGTATCTAATCATTTCTCTGTGGTGAGAGTATTATATATAGAAAATTGGTTGAATTAAAATAATCAACAAAATTGGCTTGTTCATTTTCCATCTCTTCTCAAAAGAAGCCAAAGTCTCCATCTTTTTTTTTAAATTTTTTTTTTTTTTAAGATTGTATTTATTTGCGAGAGAGAGAATGAGAGAGAGCATGAGAGGGAGGAGCAGACTCCCTGCCGAGCAGGGAGCCCGATGTGGGACTCGATCCCGGGACTCCAGGATCATGACCTGAGCCGAAGGCAGTCGCCCAACCAACTGAGCCACCCAGGCGCCT